>NC_135825.1:3222593-3548843 GCF_964213995.1 Mustelus asterias
CTCCCTACCTCCCTCACCCTCCCCATCACTTTACACATTACAGTCCATTTGGTCTGTAAAATTAAGACTCGTAAGGAAACCCACCAAAGTCAGGCACCTGACCTATGCCTGGCTTCAGAACAAGATGCGCTCTCCTCCCTCCAGCCTGAATCAACTCGATTGCTCGTTTATGCGTGATCCCTTGAGTAGATTCTCCGTTAATTTCAACAATCTGGTCACCAACCTGCAGGAGAAGGAGGACAGAAAATAATAAATCACGTCTCAGGCAGGCTGGGGGAGGGGGAAACGCGGGGCTGCTCAATACGAGATCAGCGAGGAAAATGCGGGACTTTGGGGTGAGCTGTGCGGTGAACTTGCTGCTCCCGCCAATCCAAAATGAGATTTCCATCACTTTGCACACTTTAGTGACAATCTTGTTCACACCTCCCGAGTGTCTCCCCACACTGGCCCCATCTCTGCTCGTGAGGGGAGAGGCAGCAGCTCTCTTCCAGGTAACATACGACCTGCTCTCTCCCATCCCATGGTAACATCGCTGAAATCAGAACCTTAATACTCGATGTGACACCCACCAGAAAGTGCCACTGCCGTAAACACAGCCTCCTCCATACCCGACGGGGCTTTGCTTTAAATATGGGACACTTACATGGATTCTGCCGTCGAGTAATGCAGGGCCCCCTTCTGCCAGGCGTAGAATGAAGAGGCCCATGCTGTACTCCTTGCCTCCACGAACACTGAAGCCAAACCCTCGGGGACCCCTCTCCAGTTCCACAGAGAAGCAATCAGGGGTCTGTTTGGAAACACGCACAAAGGGTGGAGAGAGAGAGAAAGAAAAACAAAGATCATGAAATCCCAGAACACCCAACAATTCACTGGGAGGCAAACTGGAGCTCACTCAAGAGACTTGCTGCTTATTTATTTGGGGGATCTGGGTGTCACTGGCCCAGCCTTGGATACCCCGCTCGCTCGGCTGCCACAGAGATCAGTTACAAATCAAGGACAGCACACTTCCTTCCCCAGAGATTAGCGAATCAGTTGGGATTTTGCGATCCAACAGCCAAACAGTCACCTTAATAATCGGGATTTGGAAAAATACTTTTATACTGAAATTAAATTCTCAGATCGCTACGGTGGGTTTTAAACTCAATGCTCTCTGGAATATTCCAGTAAAAAGCTACTGCGCTACCGGAGCACTTCCTAAGATCGTCATGTTTAAGAATCAGAGGCCAGGAGACATCCATTCGGCCCACTATGCCGGTGCTACCTTTTGAAAGTCCCACTGCCTCTGCTCTTTTCTCAATCCTTCAACATATTTTTCCCGATAAGCAATTATCCAATTCCCTGTTGAAAACTATCACTGCATTTTCCAACACCATCTGTGGCACATTCCTGATCACAACTCCCTGCATGTAAATATTTTTGTGCCAATTCCCTCAATCTGTTTGCTCTGCTTAGCAACCCTCCCACAAGTGGAAACAGTTCCTTTTCATTCACTATCAAATCCATTCACAACTTTGAACACCTCTCCTAAATCTCCCCTTCACTGCTCTAAGGGAAACAACAATTTCTCGCCTTATCCCTCACACCATCCAAATAAATCTCTTCCCACACCTTCTCCAAGACCACGACATCATTCCTAAAGTGTTGGGCACAGAATCGAACACAATACTCCAGCTCTGGCCTAACCAGACATTTATCAAAAGTTAATGTAACTTCATTGCTTCTGCATCTTTTTCTGGATCATTTTATTGAAGAATCCCTCACAGAAGGAAACAGGATTTTTAGGTTGGAATATTCTGAGGCTGAGGGGAGACCTGATGGAGGTTTACAAAATAGAGGGGGGCATAGACAGGGTGGATAGTCAGAGGCTTTTCCCCCCCCAAGGTGTAAGTGTCAATTACAAGGGGGCACAGGTTCAAGGTGAGAGGGGGAAAGTTTAAGGGAGATGTGTGGGGGAAGTTTTCATGCAGAGAGTGGTGGGTGCCTGGAACGCGCTGCCAGAGGAGGTGGTGGTGGTGGAAGCAGGCACATTAGCAACATTTTAAGAGGCATCTGGATGGGTCCATGAATAGGGATGGAATAGAGGGACACGGACCGAGTAAGGGCAGAAGGAACTTGAACCCACTGCTGCTGACTTATCACACTGAGAAAGCCAGTTTCCGTATACCTGGGAGAGTCTGCTGCCTGCAGTCCACGTCTCTCTGTCTGGAGCTGGCTGAAGGTACTGTTCAGATGGAGGCTGTCTATAATCAGACGGTGGTGGTTTTGCATAATCACAAACCGGAGACTGCCCACTGTCCCGTTCATCTCCATCCGTCTTGCTGTTAAACAGAAAGCTTACGTGAGTTCTGTTGCCCATCGGCCCAACTCCCCGCTCCCCCTCTGCCCCAGTCACAAGGAGCAATTCACTACCAAAGCATTCAATGCAGAAGGCTGGCTGATTGCAGTATCCACCAATACCCAGGCCTCACCTTGTTTACCCAACTCCTGTTCCAATAAAATGGTGTCCAGGTCCCTTTCTCCCACCAATATCACCCCACCCCCAAAACTGGCAGTTCCCCCATCCCATGCACCATCCATTCCCCCCCCATCCCATGCACCATCCATTCCGCCCCCCTCCCCTGCACCGGCCACTCCACCCCCCCTCCCCCCTCCTGCTCCTCCCCCCACACCGGCCACTCCCCGCCCCCAGTCCAGGCACCCCCACAGCAGCACGCTCTCACCTGTTTTCAGCCAATGGAACACTCAATGCTGGGGTCCGACCAATGGGTTTGTGCTGCAGGGCTGGGCTCTGTCGCGCCGAGCTGTCTCCTGACGGGGGGCCAGTCACATCTCAAAGAAAAGAAAAGAAACAAGTTAAAAGACAGAACTCATCCATCACATGGCGCTCCGATTATGAGTGGGATTCTATCAGAGACTCAGTGCTCCATGATTGAGCTCCTGAGTGTCTGAAATAGTGTTTCAGCCCCCCAGCACCAAGGTACCCCCCCCACCCCCACGGCACCAAGGTGGCTCTCCCCCCCTCCCCCCAGCACCAAGGTCCCTCAAACCTCGAGGAGCACAGTAAAAAGCTCGCTTTGGAAGCAACAGCGTGTAGACTGTGGGGGTCGCGATGCCTCAGTGACCTCTTTAACAGGTTGAAGTTGGCAGAACCACAGTGAGAGTTACAGGCCACACGCAGCCCATGCCTCCCAATCCTGGGCAATGACCGAAACAGCCACTGGGTCCGAGGTACAATGGGAGAGTTTTTTCCCATCACAGTGAACTTGATAAACGCACAAACCTGGCCAGATAGCAGTTCCAATCAGACCCGGGAATCCAGCCCCAAGTGTTACAAGTTGTTCTCCAGGGTTTATTAACCGATTTCAAGTTCTTTACAGCTTCAGATATTTAAAACATGTTGAAGCAACGTTCCCTTGCCTTGACAGTTTGTGCAAAAAGCTAAAATCTTAACGGAAGTGATTTTTTTGGAAGAACTGAATTGACAATCCAACCCTAACCACCCCCCCCCCCCCCCCCCCCCTATTATCCAGCCAAAAGCAAAATACTGCAGATGCTGCAAATCGGAAACAAAAACAGAAAGTGCTAGAAAAATTCAGCAGGTCTGGCACCAACTGTGGAAAGAAACAGAATTAACATCGAGTGTTTATGACTCTGTTTCAGAGCATTTTTCCACCCATTGATGTGCCCAGTTTCAATTACCAGGGCAGCACGGTGGCACAGTGGTTAGCACTGCTGCTTCACAGCGCCAGGGACCCGGGTTCAATTCCTGACTTGGGTCACTGTCTGTGTGGAGTTTGCACATTCTCCCCGTGGGTTTCCTCCGGGTGCTCCGGTTTCCTCCCACAGTCACAAAATGTGGGGGTTAGGACGATTGGCCATGCTGAATTGCTCCTTAGTGTCAGGGGGATTAGTAGGGTGAATATGTGGGGTTACGGTGATAGGACATAGGTGGGATTGTTGTCTGTGCAGGCCCGATGGGCTGAATGGCCTCCTTCTGCACTGTAGGGATTCTATGATTCTACATGGAGCCTAAAGGTTTGGGAAAGGAACTGTACTTGGTGTTCCAGTGGATAACTCCTAAATCAGAACCCGAGATGTGTGAATATGAGCAACAAGCGATATCTGCAATTAGCCAAAACCTGGGATTCACACTTTAGCTGCAGTTCTCAAAGTTTTCCCTCGCACAAGCCAGGATGATCACAGCGGGTCCCGAGTGAAACGCGTTGTGGTGTTTTCTGTTGTGTACCTTCCTCGGGAGTGACTGTGAGAGTGACTGTCTGACCCGCGTCCTTGATCAGCTGGACAATGTCGTGATGAGGCATCTGAACAATGGACTGACCATTGACTGCTGAGATACGATCCGTCACCTTCAGCTTCCCACAGCGATCAGCTGGGCTCCCCTCAATGATGCGACCAATTTTATGTGGCACCGCTATGGGGAAACAAGAAAGGGTTAATGGGATTCAACACAGATGCAGGAGTCCAAGTACAGGAATCATTCAACACTAGTGGACAGGTACAAAAATGGTTGAAATGGCTGATGGAATGTTGGACTTTATGCCATGTAGTTATACTACAACTGCGAAGATCCAACTGTTCAGTCCTGGGCACCACACCTCAGTAAGGATATTTTTGCCTTTGGAGAGGATACTCAGATTCACCAGAATGATAGATTCCAAACTCTGGAGGACAGTGTGTGCAGACTAGGCTTGTGACCCTTTGAATATTAATGGATGATCTAATTGAGATGTTGAAGATGATTAAAGGATTTGATAAACGGGTCGGAGGAGAGAAATCTGATGAAGAGTCCAGAAAAAGGGAGCAAAACATTACAGTTAGAGATAGGCTGGTCAGAAGTGATGCCAGGACACACACGTACGCACACTCCATTGACCCCCCCCCCCCCCACACATAATCTAACTGAATTGTGGAACAGGTTCAAGGGGCTGAATGGTCTCCTCTTTTTCATAGTCTCAAGATATGGAGTAAAACGTTTAGGACAGAGATAAGGAGAAATTTCTTCTGGTCAGCCTATGGAATTCACCGCCACAGGGAGCAGTTGGGGCCAAAACGTTGTATATTTTCAAGGAGTTAGATATAGCTCTTGGGGCAAAGGGATCAAAGGATATGGGGGGGGAGGCGGGATCAGGCTTTTGAGTTTGATTATAATGAATCGTGGAGCAGACTCAAAGGGCCAAATGGCCTTCTCCTGCTCCTATGTTCTCCGTTTTCACATCATGCCAGATTGTTCCTCAGGGAGGGACCTCCTTGCCCCAACCCTCCTTTTAGAATTGTTTTACCCCTCAGCTTTTCGTGGTCTTTACCATCTCAACAAGGGGTGGGTGACTTGAAATAAGTTATCCCCGAGAAAATGAGTTTCCTAATTTTCCAATCTGCAAATAGAAACCTCAGTGGATAAAGGCCGGGAGTGAACTAGTAACAAACAAAGCACAGAGTAAAGGAATGAATAATTCTGAAAGTAATCAGAAGCCGTTCACAAAACCCAAACTAAAATAGTTAAAATTGAACAGAATTCATTGTGAGGTTTGGTGGTTCTCAACACAACTGACAATCTAAACAGGCCAACGTGACTGAGTGTATCTCTACTGATGCTAATTTGGCCCTCACTGAAGCTTTCATTACCTCTCGGCTCAACTATTCCAACACTCCTTTGCTGGTGTGCCACATACTATCCCCCATAAACCTGGGGTCAGCCAAAACTCTGCCGCCCATATCTTACTTAACTCACAGCACGTCCCATTCACCTATCACCCCAGTGGTTAGTGACCTTCTTTTGCTCTCAGACTGGCCATGCCTCCATATGAAAAAAAAAATCACATCTTCGTTTTCAAATCCCTCCATGCTCTTGCCCTTCCTATCTCTGCAATCCTCAATCCCACAACTCCTCCAGCACATCTGTGCTCCTCCAATTCCGGCCTCTTGTACATTCCCAATTATAATCGATCCACCATTGCTGGCCGTGCCTTCAATTGCCTTGGCCACAACATCTGAAATTTCCTCCCTACACACCCCCATCTCGGTTTCCCCTCCAAGACAACCCTTAAAACCAAACACTTGGACCAAGCTTTTGGTCATCTGGCCTCCTTGTCATAGAGTCATAGAGGTTTACAGCATGGAAACAGGCCCTTTTGCCCAACTTGTCCATGCCGCCCTTTTTATTTAAACCCCTAAGCTAGTCCCAATTGCCCAAGTTTGGCCCATATCCCTCGATACCCATCTTACCCATGTAACTCTAAATGCTTTTTCAAAGACAAAATTGTACCCGCCTGTACTACTACCTCTGGCAGCTTGTTCCAGACACTCACACCCTCTGTGAAAAAAACCCTCTGGACACTTTTGTATCTCTCCCCTTAAACCTATGCCCTCTAGTTTTAGACTCCCCTACCTTTGGGAAAAGATATCGACTATCTAGCTGATCTATGTCCCCCATTATTTTATAGACCTCTATAAGATCACCCCCCCTACGCTCCAGAGAAAAAAGTCCCAGTCTATTCAGCCTCTCCTTACAACTCAAACCATCAAGTCCTGGTAGCATCCTAGTAAATCTCTTCTGCACTCTAATTTAATAATATCCTTTCTATAATAGGGTGACCAGAACTGTACACAGTATTCCAAGTGTGGCCTTACCAATGTCTTGTACAACTTCAACAAGACATCCCAACTCCTGTATTCGATGTTCTGACCAATGAAACCAAGCATGCCGAATGCCTTCTTCACCACTCTGTCCACCTGTGACTCCACTTTCAATGAGCTATGAACCTGTACCCCTAGATCTCTTTGTTCTGAAACTCTCCCCAACACTCCTTGTGTTGTCTAAGCTCCTGTGATTTTTGAATGTTTCATTATGTCAAAGGTGCTATATGGAAAGAAGTTGTTGTTCTATCAGCTCTCTCACACTGGCACTCAGTAACCCCTCTCCTCAGTGTCCTTTATCAACTGTAACTCAGATGTTAACCTAGCCTCTAATAATGCGGGCATCAATACTCAATTTAGAAACTAACCAGGAAGCCAGAAACTGCCAGAAGTGAATGATAAACCCATAAATCATAGTAAAGGCACAAGTTATATCCCAGAAATAGAGGGTAACCTGGGGGCTAATAAAACTGAGAAAATTAAGGTAATTAATACTAGCAGAGAAAAAGTATTGAAGAAACCCAAGAGACTAAAATCTGACAAATCCCCAGGACCCAATGGCCTATATCTTAGGATTTTGAAAAGCGAGTGTCTTCACTATCTCCACATCTACGCTTTTCTAAAATTCCCTAGGTTCTGGAAGCTAGCAAATATGACACCATTATTTGAGAAAGGAAGAAGAAAGAGAAAACAGAGAACTACAGGCCAGTTAGACTGAAATCAGGCACTGGGAAAGAGTTGGAATCTTTTATTAAGCAAATCTTAACAATACACTTGGAAAAGCAAGTATGATTAGAACAAGGCAACGTGAAAGGGCTTTATGAAAGGGAAATCCTGTTTGACAAATTGAGAGTTTTCTGAGGAGGTAAATAGTAGGGTAGATGAAAGGGAACCTGTAGATATAGTACACTTAGATTTCAAAAAGGCATTCGATAAGATACGACACAAAATAATGAATACACAAGGGCTAATGGAGTTGAGCTATATATTAGCATGGAGAGGGGATTGGTTAATAGGCAGGAAGGAAAATGAAGGAATAAATGGGGGAGGGAGCAGGGGGGGAATGTTCAATGTGGCAGGTTGTGCCTAGTGGAATACTGCAAGGTTCTGTGCTGTGGCCTCAGCTATTTATCAGCTAAAGAGATTGGGAGCAATATATCAAAGTTAGCTGATGAAAAAAAGCTAGATGGTCATCTGTGAGGACACAAATAGGCAACAAAGAGAGATAGACAGGTCAAGTGAGTGGGTACCACGTGGCAGATGGTGTATAATGCAGGGAAGTCTGAGGTTAGTTGCTGTGATCATACAAATATAAATGCAAAACATTGAAATATTCAGAGAGGCTTGGATATATTGGGTACAAGGAACAAAGCGTTAACAGGCTGGTACAGAAAATTAGGAAGGCAAATGACTAATTCAAGGGCAATTAGGGAAGGGCAATAAATGCTGACCGAACCACCAATACCCACATCCTATAAAATGAGTTTTTAAAAATGTTGGTCTTTATTGCAAGGGGATTGGAGTGTAAGAATAAAGTCATCCTGCTACAATTGTACGGGACTTTAGTGAGACCCGCACCGGAAATACTGTGCACAACACTGGTCTCCATATTTAAGGAAGGATGTGCTTCCATTGGAGGCACTACAGCAAAGGTTCACTCGAATGAGGGGTTATTTTTTGATAGAAGCAGAGTAAATTGTGTTTATAGTCATTGGCATACACAAGAATGAGAACATCATTGAAACATTCAAAATGATGAAGCTTTACAGGGTAGACACAGAAACTGTTTACCCTCACTGGTGAATCTAGAATCACATTTGCTCTGAGCTGATCCATCTCAGCCCGTGTTACACCAATAGCCCATTTCCCACTGCACCCACTGATTTACTCACCCACAGTGGGCGGCCTGTTCTTCGAGGTGATGATGACAAAGCCAAATCCCTCAGTCTCTTTCCGCTGCAGGACAATGTCGTATGACTGCGTGGACTCGGCTGTGTTAACAGGCTGCGGTGGTTTATTCATGAGATCCGTGTGATTTAGCCCAGAGGAACCATTCTCCGCAGCTTCAGAAGTCTCCTCTTGGCCAGTGTCACGCTGGTCCTCTATTGTAGGAAAACAGGAGAGTTACTTAGAGGACAGACTCATCACCTGGAGACAGGGAGTGTGGATCCTGCCCACACCCTCACAAACATGATGAGAACAAATGCAGATGAAAAGCATTTTATTTCTATCATTTGTTTTCAAGACACGGACATCAACATTTTCTAGGATTGTACAGTAGAGAATAGAACATGTTGACTCTTTGAAAGAGTATTCCACCTCTGCTGTGCTTTCCTCCAAAACCCAGCAATCACATCCCATTCTAGTATTTATCCAAATCCCTTTCAAAAACTATCAAATCTGCATCTCTAATTCCCCACCTCCCCACCCAAATTGTAAAGGAGGTGACGAATCAGACTTCGGAGGTTCTGTTAGGGAGAGAGTTCCAAAGGTTTGACCCAGTGGCAGTGAGGAAACAAGTGAAATGTTTCAAGTTGGGATGATGTGAGACAGGAGGGGAATTCAGCAGACTATAATGACTATTAAATTAAAGCAGTAACGGTGAGTGCACGGGGAGTGGGACCAGGCGGATTGTCTTAAGGGCTGGCACAGTTGCAATGTAAGACGCCTCACAACACCAGGTTAAAGTCTCACCTGATGAAGGAGCAGCGCTCTGAAAGCTCGTCATACCAAATAAACCTGTTGGACTTTAACCTGGTGTTGTGAGACTTCTTACTGTGCCCACCCCAGTCCAACGCCAGCATCTCCACATCACAGTTGCAATGGACCAAAAGGACTCCTCTGAGCTGTATGTAATCACTCTAAAGCGTAAGTAAGCATTTCATTATGTAGGACTGAAGTCACGAAAAGTTTAGTTTAAGAGAGACTCATTCTGCAGAATGAAAGCCTCAGTTGAGTATCAAAACAGGGACATCTTCCTCTCTCAGAGTGTGTGTGGGTTTGAACAGGTCATGGCCACCTGCCGTGGCGAGCTGTCACACTCACCGGTCGGCAGGGCCTTCCTCCTCACCGAGAGCAACACCTGGCCATTTCGAGTCGCATTTTGCATCAGGTCCAACACGAAGCGGTGAGACCGGCCTTTGACGGAGACGCCATCAACACAAACCAGCTCGTCAGCCACACGAAGCCGGCCGTCTCGCTCAGCAGCCCCCAGTGGGATGATCGCTCCAATCAGAACCTGATATGGGAGAGGGGGGGAGGAATAAGCGGTCATTTTAGCCCCAATTCCACACGATTTGCAACATTTCCATCACAACGACAAACCTTGGTGAGGGATATTTATTATTAAAGACGGATGGGTTTGAACAGACTGCGCTGTGATATTCTTTAACCCACATCAACACAGGGAACTGATTACAACAGTAACAGTCACGCAGTGCCTTCAAGTCTAGTCCCTTGTGTCTGCTACTCTCTCACTTAAATCACGCAATCCTTTCCCTGTAGCTGTTATCACTGGGTGAACTTACAGGTTACATAAAGTGACTAATGCAACAATTGACTAACTATTGCATCCACTGACTAACACATCGGAACAGGAGGTGGTCACTGAGGCTCCTTGAGCTACACCTGTCTCTTAAGTGGGTTGCTAACCTGCATCTCACACTGTCTGAATATCTAGATTCCTTAATTCCCAATATCCTTACCCAATAAAATCCATCAATCTCAGTTTTGAAGTTTTCAACTGACCCCCAGCTTTGAGGGGGAGGGAATTCCAGATTCCCACTGCCCTCCGTCTGAAGAGGTGTTTCCTGACACCTCACTGCGACAGTCGGCCATTATCGAGTCATTTAAATTCAGACAACAAATGGAATGCTGGTCTTTAATGTAAAGGATGGGGGGGGGGGGGGAGAGAACATAAAAGTAGGGAAGTCATACTGCAACCATAGAGTCTCCCCACCCTGCCCTCCTTCTTCAGTCGGAGTTTTAACAACATCGCTTCTCGGCCTTTTGGCTAAGATCAAGTGTAGTATGGTCGGCAGCCCATGGTCGGCCGCACTTGGTCGAGGTCATTAGGTTACGCTGAGGCTTCATATGTTTCATATGAAGCAATTTTTTTAAGCGGCATCTCGGCCTTTTGGCTAAGATGCAAATGAGCTCAAGTCTTGGAGGAGGAACCTCCCCCTTCTCCAATCAGCTTGGCTCATGTAGATCAGGCCCAGGACAGGGTGGTTTGGTCGCTCGCCCTGTCTTGTCAGCCTGGATCTGAAATGTCTCAACTTGTTGGGACTCTGAATTGGATTTGATTTGATTGAATTGGGAAAGTATAAAAAAAAAAGAGTTTTAACAACACCAAGTTAAAGTCCAACAGGTTTATTTGGTAGCAAATAACCTGGTGTTGTTAAAACTCTTACTGTGTTCACCCCAGTCCAACGCTGGCATCTCCACATCATGACTCCTTCAGGCCAACTGCCACATTTCCCAGTCAGTCCTTAACCAAGCTGTACCTTTGTTTTGCCATTCGCACATTCTGATCACTTCACGGACACTTTCAACACCTTCTCAGCCTTCTGTAAGCTCATTTACATTCCCTTCGTCCAATTCCACCACCCCCTGCCTACCCTGCTCTCTTTCCTCTCAGCTCTGACAAAGGGTCATCTGGACCCGTAACGTTGGCTCTATTCACTCTCCACAGATGCTGTCAGAAATGCTGAGATTTTCCAGCATTTTTCTGTTTTCGTTGCAGATTCCAGCATCAGCAGTATTTTGCGCTTAACCATGGTGAGTACTGCACCTAGAGCACTGAGTACCGTTTGGATCCCCTTACTCAAGGGAGGATATGCTTACATTGGAAGCAGTTCAGGGAAGGTTCACTGCACTGATACCTGGGATGAAGGGGTTGTCCTATTATGAGGAAAGGTTGAGTCTAAACCCATCATTGGAATTTAGAAGAATGAGAGGTGATCTTGCTGAAACATTGAGAGGACTTGACAGGATAGATCCTGAGAGGATGTTTCCCCTCAAGGAGGAATCTAAAAGTTCTCTCATTTGTGATGGAGATGAGGAGTGGCGTTGAGGCCACAATCTGATCAGTCATGATCTTATTGAATGGTAGAGAAGACCTCTTGGACTGAATGGCCTCCTGCCGCTGCTAAGTCTTATAATTCTATGAAGCTGGCTAACAATACACAGCCAGGTGGGAATATAAACTGCAAGAACATGTGGAGACTGCAAAGAGATAGACAGACTAAGTGAGTTGGCAACAAGGTGTCATAACGGAGATTAGTCATTCTACTCATAGGAATGGAAAAGCAGAATATTTTTTAAAAAGGTGTGAAATTTGTAAATATTAATGTTCAGAGACACAGTGTACTTATGAAGGAACACAAAGTTCGCACTCAGGTACAGCAAGAAGCACGACAAATGGTACATTGGCCTTTATTGCAGGGGATTGGAGTAAATAAGTCTTGCCGCAGGGAATCTATACCACAGAGACATAATCTCAGAAGGAGGGCCCGATCATTTAGGACTGAGACGTGGAGAGGTTTCTTCACTCAAAGGGTTGTGAATCGTTGGAATTCTCTGCCCGAGAAGGTTGTGAATGCTCCATTGTTGAATATATTTCAGGCCGAGAGAGATGAGGGGGGGGGGGGGGGGGGGCGGGGCGGGGATGGGGGATGGGGGGGCGGACGGACGGTCGGGTAGGCACAACAGGCCATATGGTCCCTGCTCACATTTCTAATGTTCTTTTGAATCACACACACTGGGTGATCACAGCAGCACAGCTACATTTTACATTTACTTCCACAAGCAGGATCACCTCAATGCAGCAGCAACGCAGCAAGACCATAAGACATAGGGGCAGAATTAGGCCACTCGGCCCATCGAGTCTCCACTGCCATTCAATTATAGCTGATATTTTTCTCATCCCCCTTCTCCTGCCTTTTCCCCATAATACCTGATCCCCTTATTAATCAAAAAGCTATCTATGTTTGTCTTAAAGACACTCAATGACCCGGCTTCCACAGCCTTCTGCGGCAAAGAGTTCCACAGATTCACCACTCTCTGGCTGAAGAAATTCCTCCTCATCTCTGTTTTAAAGGATCATCCCTTCAGTGTGCCCCCTGGTTCTAGTTGTCCGCTCGATATCCAACACACACCCCCCCCCCCCCCCCCAACACCTCACCATCATCATTAACAAGAGTCTGCACCAAAGCAACATGAAATCAAGGTGAGGGCTCAAGAGTTGGAGAGAACTTACAGGTGTGTCCCGCCCATCTCCACCCAGGACTCTGAATCCAAACCCACTCTCCAGCTTACGCAGAAAGATGTCAATGTCCTTCGTATTCAGGGCTAAAGGACAATAAACAGGGAAGAGGGTCAGAATGATGCAGTGGCCAGGCGAAGGGCAAAGCAATCGATATTCACATCGCACGGCCAACCAAAAATTTCTATTTGTCTCCTGGAACCTATTTGCTAGGATACGGTACAGAACGATAGACAGTGCTGCCTGGATTACAGCCAGGATTCAGAGATCAGAAACAATCTGCTCCAGCACTTCCAGATACAGACTGAACGGTAAGGCTATGCTCAGCTTTAGGCTGCAACCTGCTCAGTCCTCAAGTCGCAGGCTGCTGCCTTGGTATCTGTCACACAGGCCCACAGGATAACCAGGCAGCGTGCTGTGTGACACTGACCTCTAATTATGCTCAAATCCCTGAGATCAGGGACACAACAGCGAGGGAAAGGCCCATTTAAAATTTAACTGGGTTTAGCAGAGGTGATCAATAAGTGAGAGAGTTTGCTGATTAACTCTGATTACTTTCTCCAACCCTCCCCCTCTCTTTTTTACTTTCTTTCTTGACTATGTAGACACATCAGTTGTCCAAATATCGACCCTGGATGGTAGTGTCAGCATTTTTTTGACACCGTCATCAGTCAATGGCTTGTGATCAGACACTCTTAACTGATGTCCTCTTCTCTTATCCCTGTGGGTATTCGGATCAATTGCAGCAAACCGCCGGCTCTCTGTTAGATGGGAGAGCTCAGCGCCACCTGTGAGCAAAGGCTGGAACTTTCCTGAGTCTGCGTAGCAGGGCAAAGGCAGTGTTACTGGGAGAACACATTCTAAAAATGTAGCAAGATAAATCAGACAGGCCATCCAGTCGGTGAACCCCTGTAACCTGGAGTTATTGGGCACAGCACCCTAACGACTCTGATGCTGAACTAGCAACTGTAAGTTCAAATCACACACCAAATCAAGCTGTGAAATCGAATTGAAATAAATCTGGTGGATTGACACCAGTTAAAAAACCATGAAAACTGCTGGATTGTCATAAACTGATTCATCTACATCTTGGGGAGAGGTGGGAGGGGGGGGGGGGGGCGGTGGGGAGAGAAGAACCTGTCACTCCTAAACCGAGTTCATTAGGGCCATGGCCACATATGCCTGAGTTTTAATGCCTTGGAAAGTGACCAACTTGTAACAATGATCTCAAGGAGGAAGACCACGACTCACTTTCTCACGGCAATTAGGGCAATAAACGCGAGATAAAGTGAGCAACATTCTAGCTAACCCTCATACACATGCACGATCCCATTTCAATCCCAGTGTTCAGTTATACCTTGCTGCTTCTTAACACGAGATGCTGTAAATGTCCATTTGCAACCCCCTGCAGCCAGGTCCATTCATAAACAGTGAACAGTACAAACTCCCATCACATCCTCCCGGGTGACATTCATGTTGAGCCGTGAAGGATTTCCAACATCACCACATTTACTATTTAGCTCAGTGTCTCCACACTTCACTTACGTTTGTTGTCGAATATAGTCTTGGATTGTACGTACACCTCAGTTGGGTCACGTTTGGGGGAGGAGGGTCTCACAGCATTCGGAGGGAAGGGCATGGGTTGAGGAATGGGGATGCTGGGGGAGAGATTCTGAGAGCTTGCTTGACTATCCTCTTGCTCTAAAGCCTAGAAAAAAAAGTCGGGGGGGGGGGGGGGGGGGGAAAGAGAGGAAGAAATATTAAAATTTAACAAAATACAAGGGAACAAAGTAGAAAGCATTAACACCAGATAGTAATTATAAGTGCCCATCCTGGGGTCTCCCCACCTGACACAATCTTACAGTGCAGGAGGCGGCCATTTGGTCAGTCAGGCCCGTGCTAACCCTTGGAAAGAGCAGACAATACTGAGTGGCTTTTTGTTTGCAACCTCTGACACTTCAACCTCAATTACCTGCCCAACTCCCTTTGACAATTATTTCTGGATTCACTCCCACCACCTTTTCAGGTAGAGTGTTCCCCGTGATCCAAAACCATCTATTCCCAAGCCATGGGAGTCTTGTTTTTGACAGCTTTTCAATGATTCCCTGTCCTTCTCTTATTCAGCAGTGACCGCACAGTGGTTAGCACTGCTGCCTCACAGCGCCAGGGACCTGGGTTCGCTTCCCTGCTTGGGTCACTCAGTCAGAGGTTTACAGCATGGAAACAGGCACTTTGACCCAACCTGTCCATGCCGCCCTTTTTTTTAAAAAAACCCCTAAGCTAATCCCAATTGCCCACGTTTGGCCCATATCCCTCTATACACATCTTACCCACGTAACTATCTAAATGCTTTTTAAAAGATAAAATTGTACCTGCCTCTACCACCACCTCTGGCAGCTTGTTCCAGACACTCACCACCCTGTGAAAAAATTGCCCCTCTGGACCCTTTTGTATCTCTCCCCTCTCACCTTAAACCTATGCCCTCTAGTTTTAGACTCCCCTACATTTGGGAAAAGATGTTGACTATCTACCTTATCTATGCCCCTCATTATTTTATAGACCTCTATAAGATCACCCCTCAGCCTCCTATGGTCCAGAGAAAAAAGTCCCAGTCCATCCAGCCTCTCCTTATAACTCAATCCATCAAGTCCTGGTAGCATCCTAGTAAATCTTTTCTGCACTCTTTCTAGTTTAATAATATCCTTTCTATAATAGGGTGACCAGAATTGCACACAGTATTCCAAGTGTGGCCTTACCAATGTCTTGTACAACTTCAACAAGACGTCCCAACTCCTGTATGCCTCCTATAGTCTCATCCAAATCATTAATATAAAATGACAAATAACAGTGGACCCAGCACCGATCCCTGAGGCACACCGCTGGTCACAGGCCTCCAGTTTGAAAAACAACCCTCTACAACCATCCTCTGGCTTCTGTCAAGAAGCCAATTTTGTATCCATTTAGATACCTCACCCTGGATCCTGAGAGATTTAACCTTATGCAACAATCTAACATGCGGTACCTTGTTAAAGGCCTTGCTAAATCCATGTAGACATCATCAACTGCACTGCCCTCATCTACCTTCTTGGTTACTCCTTCAAAAAAACTCAAATCAAATTTGTGAGACATGATTTTCCACTCACAAAGCCATGCTGTCTGTCCCTAATCAGTCCTTGCATCTCTAAATGCCTGTAGATCCTGTCTCTCAAAATACCTTCCAACAATTTACCCACCACAGATGTGAGGCTCACTGGCCTGTAGTTCTCAGGCTTTTCCCTGCAGCCCTTTTTAAACAAAGGCACAACATTTGCCACTCTCCAATCTTCAGGCACCTCACCCATGACTATCGATGATTCAAATATCTCGGCTAGGGGACCCACAATTTCCTCCCTAGCCTCCCACAATGTCCTGGGATACACTATCAGATCCCGGGGATTTATCTACCTTGATGTGCTTTAAGACTTCCATGACCACCTCCTCTGTAATATGTACACTCAAGACATCACTATTTATTTCCCCAAGTTCCCTAACACTGTCACTGTCTGTGTGGAGTTTGCACATTCTCCCCGTGTCTGCGTGGGTTTCCTCCGGGTGCTCCAGCTTCCTTCCACAGTCCGAAAGATGTGCTGGTTAGGTGCACTGGCCATGCTAAATTCTCCCTCAGTGTACCCGAACAGGCGCCAGAGTGTGGCGACTAGGGGATTTTCACAGTAACTTCATTGCAGTGTTAACGTAAGCCTACTTGTGACTAAAGTTAAATTTTAATTTACCCCCCTTCTGGATCCACATTTTGTTTCTTGTTCCATTACCATCCTGATTTTACCTTGCACCAGCATCCGTTCAGTCACCCCTCTTGCCCTAGCACAGGTACCTTCCCCTGTTCTCTTCCTGCTCCGTTAATTCTGACAAAGTTCATCGATCTAATATATTAACACACTCTCACCATAGAGGCAGAATCTTTCCATTGCAGATTTCCAGCAACTGCAGTACTTGGTTTCTGAGTAATTGTAAGCTTTTAGCTCATTACCGGTCCAAAGTACTCAATTGGCATCCTGGGAATCCGGGTTTAAAATCTAGTTAGGTTAAGAATAAAATCTCTTCTCCTGTACATGCCAGATATAAAGATGATCCAACCAATTCAGCCCTTAGAAAATAGCAGGAGGCCATTCAGCCCTTCATGCCTGCTCCATCATTCAACGAGATGATAGCTGATCTTCTACCTCAACCCCATTTTCCTGCGCTATCCCCACATCCCCTGATATCATTACGATCTAGGAATTTATCAATCTGTGTGTTGAACATAGTCAATGACTGAGTCTCCACAGCTCTCTGGGGTGGACAATTCAAAGATTTGCCTCATCTCAGCCCTAAATGGCCTACTTTATTCTGAGACTGCGTCCACCGGTTCTTGATGCTCTCTGCTCCCCACCCCATGCGTGTCGAGCGCTGCAAGAATTATGTACAATTCAATGAGATGACCTCTTAACTTCTAAACTCCAGAGAGTCTTCTCAATCTCTCCTCAAAGGATAATTCCACCATCCCAGTAATTAGTTTCGTGAACCTTCACTGCACTCGCTCAATAAATATATCCTCCTCTCTTAGTTGAGACCAACGCTGTACGCAATTCTTCAGGTGCAGTCACATCAGGATCATATACAGTTGCAACGAGACATCTTTACTCCTGTATTTCAATCCTTTTGCACTAAGGCCAACATACCATTTGCCTTCCTAATTGCTTGCTGCACCTAGATGTCAGCTTTCAGTGACTCATGAACAAGGACACCCAGGTTCCTTTTGACATCAACACTTCCCAATCTCTCACCATTTAAAACCATTTATGGGTGGCACAGTGGTTAGCACTGCTGCCTCATAGCACCAGGGACCCGGGTTCAATTCCGACCTCGAGTCAGTGTGTGTGGAGTTTGCACATTCTTCCCATGTCTGCATGGGTCTCCTCCAGGTGTTCCGGTTTCCTCCCACAGTCCAAAGATGTGCAGGTTAGGTTGATTAGCCATGCTAAATCGCCCTTAGTATCAGGGGGACTAGCTAGGGTAAATACATGGGGTTGTGGGGATGGAGTCTGGGTGGGATTGTGGTCGGTGCAGACTCGATGGGCCAAACAGTCCAAAGATGTGCGGGTTAGGTTGATTGGCCATGCTAATAATTGCCCTTAGTGTCCTGAGATGCGTAGGTTAGAGGGATTAGTGGGTAAATATGTAGGGATATGGGCGTAGGGCCTGGGTGGGATTGTGGTCGGTGCAGACTCGATGGGCCGAATGGCCTCTTTCTGTACTGTAGGGTTTCCATGATTCTATGAAATGACCTCCTTCTGCACTGTAGGATTCTATGAAAAAAATACTCTGCATTTCTGTTTTTCCTACCAAAGTGGATAGCTACATTTTTTCACATTATACACCATGTTCTTGTCCACTCACTCAGTTTGCCCAATTCCTTTTGAAGCCGTTTTGCATCTTTCTCACAACTCCCATTCCCACCTAGTTTTGTCTCATCAGCAAACTTGGAGCTTGGAACAACATACACTGGGTCCCCACATCCAAGCTGTGAATATTTGGGGCCCAAGCACTGATTCTTGCAATACTCCACTGGGTCACAGCCTGCCAACCTGAGAATGACCCATTTATTCCTGCTGTTTTCTGTCCATGAACCAGTTCTCAATCAATGCCAATATATAAGCCCCAATCTCATGTGCTCCAATTTTGCATATTAACCTCCGGTGTGGGACCTTATCAAAAGCCTTCGGAAAATCCAAATACATCACATCCCCTTATCAGCAGGTTTGTCAAACATGATCTCCCTTTCATAAATCCATATCCAATTCTACCATTATTTTCCAAGTGTCCTGTTATCACATTCATTCCCCTACCACCGGCATCATCTGTTTAGAAAGATGTAGTGTCCTAGTGTCCCACCGTAAATGGAATGGTTCCATGGTTTTTGCCTCCATTGAGCTACCCAAATCTAACTCGTGTGTTAAAGTTAATTGATTAGTCACAAGTAAGGCTTACATTAACCCTGCGATGAAGTTACTGTGAAATTTCCCTAGTCGCCACACTCTGGCGCCTCTTCGGGTCAATGTACCTAACCAGCACGTCTTTTAGACTGTGGGAGGAAACTGGAGCACCTGGAGGAAACCCACGCAGACACGGGGAGAATGTGCAAACTCCACACAGATAGTGACCCAAGCCAGGAATCGAACCTGGCTCCCTGACGCTGTGAGGCAGCCAGATTGTGGGACACCGTGCAGTGCTAACCACTGTGCCACCCCTTGGACCACCATACTTGGTCTCCACATCCAAACTGTGAACATTTGGTCCCCAAGCACCGATTTTTAAAAAAACTTTATTTATTAGTCACATGTAAGGCTTACATTAACACTGCAATGAAATTACTGTGAAATTTCCCTGATTGGTCACTGCCTGATGTGAAACTGCCCAAGATCAATCCTAAATTTGTTTTCTCAGTTTCACCCCATGGATCCTTGGCTGATTCCCGGTTTATATTTAATTCTCAACTTAAGGAGTGGGACTTGAACTCACAACCTTCTAACTGAGGGACAAGAATCACTTTCAGCCAGTGTTAAAATACACAACTTTGCTAACACTTTACATTCACATTTGCGAAAGGTTTTGATTAGATTGTGGGACACCGTGCACCCAGAACTGCACTATAGCAGTCCAGTTATTCCTACTGGAAGGAACAAAGAACCCCTGGTCTCCCACCCAGTGTTCGTAAAAGGAAAGGAAAACTTACAGTTTTTATAACTTTAGCCGGTGAGGAAGGACCTGTAAGGAAAAAAAAAAATAGAAAATTCATTACCATCCAGGAAAGAGGAAATGGAGTGGATGCTGGGGAAGGATGAATGTGAGACAGGGAACATAAAAGTAGGTCCAGACAGCAGGACCAGGCTCCCAGGTATCAGTGTTAAGAAACCCATCTCCATAATCTGGTCAGGTGGGCAGAACAGTGCCAAATAAAATTCTGCTCATAAAAGTGTGAGGTGATGGAGTTAGGGAGGTTAAACAAGGCAAAGGAATACACGATAAATGGGGGAATGCCAAGAAGCGTAGAGCATGTGAGGAACCTTGGAGTGCATGTCCGCAGATCCCTGAAGGTAGCAGATCAAGTCCGATAAGGTTGTTAAGGCAAATGAAATCCTTTCCTTTATTAGCCGAGGCATGGAATACAAGAGCTGCAAGGTTATGCTAGAATTACTTCAAATATTAGTTAGCCCACAACCCGAGTACTGTGTGTAGTTCTGGTCACCTCATTACAGAAGGGATGTCATTGCATTCGAGAGGGTACATTAGAACATAAGAACTAGGAGCAGGAGTAGGCCATCTGGCCCCTCGAGCCTGTTCTGCCATTCAATAAGATCATGGCTGATCTTTTTATGGACTCAGCTCCACTTACCCGCCTGCTCACCATAACCCTTAATTTCTTTACTGCTCAAAAATTTATCTATCCTTGCTTTAAAAACATTCAATGAGGTAGCCTCAATTGCTTCACTGGGTAGGGAATTCCACAGATTCACAACCCTTTGTGTGAAGAAGTTCCTCCTCAACTCAGTCCTAAATCTGCTTCCCCTTATTTTGAGGCTATGCCCCCTGGTTCTAGTTTCACCCGCCAGTGGAAACAACTTCCCTGCTTCTATTTTATCTATTCCCTTCATAATCTTATATGTTTCTAGAAGATCTCCCTTCATTCTTCTGAATTCCAACGAGTATAGCCCCAGTCTAATCAGTCTCTCCTCATAAGCCAACCCGCTCAACTCCAGAATTAACCTACTGAACCTCCTCTGCACTCCCTCCAGTGCCAGTATGTCCTTTCTCAAGTAAGGAGACCAAAACTGTGCACAGTACTCCAGGTGTGGCCTCACTAGCATCTTATACAGCTGCAACATAACCTCGCTGTTTTTAAACTCCATCCCTCTAGCAATGAAGGACAAAATTCCATTTGCCTTCTTAATTACCTGCTGCACCTGCAAACCAACTCCTTGAGATTCCTGCACAAGGACACCCAGAGGAGACTGACGGGGATGTTGCCAGGTTTGGAAAGATTGGGTAGGCTGGGGTTAGCCTGCATGGAGCAGAGGAGGCCAAGGGGAGATTTGATTGAGATGTACAGAATGGTGAAGGGCCTGGATAGAGTGGATGGGAATGGCCTATTTACTTCAGTGTTTTTTGGCAGATGCAGGCACCACGGGCCTCTTCCTGTGCTGTAAACTCTGTGATTCTAATCTGAATTCAGTTCTATGCAGCAACAACAGACAATGCTGTAAAATCTCAGCAGTTCTGACAGCATCTGACGAAGGGTCAACCAGACATGAAACGTTGGCTCTATTCTCTCTCCACAGATGCTGTCAGACCTGCTGAGATTTTCCAGCATTCTCTGGTTTGGTTTCAGGTTCCAGCATCCGCAGTATTTTGCCTTTATCTTAGCTCTATGCAGCAGAGCTGTTAGCAACACACTAACACAGGTGCTTTACACAGTGGAATCGGTGTATAGTTCAGGGTTTGAAGGAAAATTTGCATTTTAATTCAGAGCTCCACCCTCCCAACACAACCGACATTACTTCATTCAATGCTGTGAACTTCACTGGGCTCCAAGACATTCTCCCTTTTCAGACACAAGTGCTGGTTGAAAAGGTCAAATTTGCAATATAATGGAAGTGGAAAAACTGATATTTGCTCTGAGCTCCGATTGCAGTTATGTAGATTTCACAGCACAGAAACTGGTGTTCATGCTCCACCCAAGCCTCCTCCCACCCTTCAAAACAGCCAGCATAATTAAGGACCCCACGCACCCCGGACATTCTCTCTTCCACCTTCTTCCATCAGGAAAAAGATTCAAAAGTCTGAGACCACGTACCAACCGACTCAAGAACAGCTTCTTCCCTGCTGCCGTCAGACTTTTGAATAGACCTACCTCACATTAAGTTGATCTTTCTCTACTATGATTGTAACACTACATTCTGCATTCTCTCGTTTCCTTCTATGAACAGTATGCTTTGTCTGTATAGCGCGCAAGAAACAATACTTTTCACTGTATGTTAATACATGTGACAATAATAAATCAAATGTGAACAGCAAAACCTTCTACCCCATCCTCCTCGGCTCATCCAGCTTCCCCTTAAATTAATCTATATACACTGTCTCAACTTCTTCCTGCAGTGACGGAATCCACATTCTCATCAATCTTGGATAAGATTTTTCTCTGAATGCCCTTTTGGATTTATGAGTTACTATCATTTTTATGACAACTGATATTAGTCTTATAACAAATGAAAACATTTTAAGTCGCCCCTATAAAACACTTCCATAATCATAAAATTTCCATCAAGTCTCTCAGCCTTTTTTCTAGAGAATGAAGCGTTCCAGCCTGCTCAGTTTTTCCTGGGAGTTTAACCTCTCAATTCTGGTATCAGTGTTGTGGATGTTTTTTTGCACTCTTCTCTGGTTCCTCAGCATTCTTTATCATATAGAAACCAAAAGTGTGCATCGAGATCGAAAGGTGATTAATGTCTAGGTGACAATAACAAAATGACAAACCTCCTCTCTGCACCAGCAGTGATATTTCACTCCCCACAGGCCAGTCCTTCAGGATCTCCACCACCTGGGTATGGTTCAGTTGTTGCATGCTCTTCTGATTTATCTCCTTAATGACGTCACCTTTCTGTAGACCTTTGCACCACTGACTGTCCAAGATCATCTTCACCTTCTGCCCGGCTGGGGAGTCTGCGATGGCAAAGCCAAAACCCTTCGGCCCCTTCAGCAAAGGGATGGTCAGCACCTCTGGCTGTGAACCAGCCGACGAGGTCATGGATGATCGGTCCTCAGTCAAGCCCAAGTAAGGTCCATTTAAACGCTCGCCACCGCCGCTGCCAGTGACCTCGTTCCCGTTGTGTTCAGGAGGCCCTGGAACTGCCTGCAGGCCCTGGCCAGTGGCAGCTTGCTTCCCCGCTACAGGCAGTCCGTCCAAGATGGGAGTGGCAGTCACCACATCGATAGCTGGCACCTGGGTGTCGGTGGGCAGTGGGTAACCACGACACAGGATCAGCTTCACTGTCTGGTTGATGGGAACGGACTGGAAAAGCTGCACAACATCAGCGTGAGTCTGACCAAGGACGCAGGTGCTGTTCACATATACTATTACATCACCTGCAGATAAGATCACACAGCACACACATTAACCATTTGAGTACACAACCAGATCCGCACAGAGCTAACACTGAATTTGCCATGGGATCTTTACCCCCACTAACCCCACAGTAATTTAAGAAACCTGCGGAAACCAAATAAAAAGAAATGCAACGCCTGCCCCAGGCACCTACCCACCCACTGGAACCAGTTTCTAGAGCTACTAAGCAGTTCTTTGCTCCATTATCACCTTCAGCTGCACATACCCACAGGGGTCATGGGGCATCCATCTCACTGAAGAAAGCTCCAGTCCCAGTACTTGCCACTATTCCGCAGTCCCCATGGTTTATTATTGCCCAGTCTCACTCATCACAGCATCTCCCTCCCCACATACCTAATATGCTAGTGTGCGCATTTGTGTATGTGTGTGTGTATGTGTATGTGTGTGTATGTGTGCGCGTGTGCACCCGTGTGTACACGCACCTATGTGTATGCGTGCGTGCTCGTGTACACACACTTGTGCGCGCGTGCGCATGTGTGCACACGCACGTGCGCGCCTGTGTGCGTGTTGTGCGCGTATGTGACCAATAGCTTTCAATAGGAAACATGCCACTTGCCTGCTAACATGTTCCCATCCTGAGCTGCAGGTCCATCCTGAATCACATTCTTCACTTGTAGGAACTCGTCTGGGCTGTCCCCCCCAATGATTGTGAATCCAAACCCCATGGTGCTCTTCTGCAAAGTGGTCCTGATGAGCATCCCCTGAAGATGGGAGGGGTCCCGAGTAAACATTGGCCTCTCTGCAGCGGGAGGAAGGATGAAAAAAGCAACAATTAAGAAAGGATGGCCTGACCTATCGAACAGTAAGTAGTCTCGCAACACCAGGTTAAAGTTCAACAGGTTTATTTGGTAGCACGAGCTTTTGGAGCGCCGCTCCTTCATCAGGTGAGTGCGCACTCACCTGATGGAGAGCCACTCCAAAAGCTCGTGCTACCAAATAAACCTGTTGAACTTTAACCTGGTGTTGTGAGACTACTTACTGTGCCCTACCCCAGGCCAATGCCGGCAACTCCACATTATGACCTATCGAAGATTCTGATCCAGCTCTATCTGCCCCCGTGTCCGAGATGTTCAAAGACACCAAAAGTTTTAAAATAAATTCAGCTTGTGGTGTGATGAGTTTAGATGGTCACAAGTGATCCAATCAAGCTTTTTAAAATCTTTATGGAATTGGATAAGTTGAAAGAGCAAAATTATTTCCTCTTGTTGGGGAGTCTGGGACAAAGTGGCATAACCTCAGAATTAAAGCTGGCTGTTCAGGGGTGAAATCGGAAAACTCTTCTTCACGGAAAGGGTGATAGATATCGGGAACTCTCTCTTGGGTGACAGAGCTCAGTTGGAGACGGAGACATCTGTTAGGTAAGGATTTGAGGAACAAAGGCTGGTAAAATGGAGCCTAAGCACAGATCACAATCTTACCGAAAGGCGGAACAGATTTGAGGGTCTGGAGCAGCAGGAGAGCTACGGTGCAGAGGACAGGGAGAGCAGAAAGAGGGTACTGCAAAGGGAGAGAGGGGTGAATGGGAAGATAGCTCAGGGTGGCAACAGCTTCCTGGATTAGCAGTTAAGTGGTTAACTTAAGCAAATATTTGCCAGTATCGCTCATTTGTTCTGCCTGAAACATCAGAGATCGCTTGGGGCCCCTTGTGTTTACAAAACCACCTTCGACCCGATACCTCACGTACATACACGCCTCACTACAGTTTCTGTTTGTACAGCGAGGACTCTATGGATTGTAAATAGAACAAGGTTACAAATAATGCGCAGATATTGGGGGCAGGGAAATCTTTACTATGTACGGAGGTCAGGTGTAACCAAATAACAGGCATATTTATAAAGTGAAAGAGAGAAGGAAATGCGAGATATTACACTGTATTTCCTTAATCACAGGTCCATTCCAAGCTACATTTGGAAAAAGCAGGACAGAAATGGGAGAGGGATTAACCGAATGGGTATGTGCTCTTTCTGTAGATTTTCAGTTCAGAGGAATGTGAGAACAACAGATAATCAGCAGCAAGTTGATGTTTAACTTTTGTTTTGCACAGGTACGTTGTACTCGAGGACAAATGTCTGTCTGAACAGTCGATGTTGGCTACAGTTGTGAATTGGGATAAAGCAATCCAGAGGTGGTGTACTCAAATCCCACTATAGAAAGCTACGAAATCTGCATCGAATAATTGTTGTTTTATTCATTTGTGGGACATGGGCGTCGCTAGCTGGCCAGCATAAATCTGAAGCTGACAGAGCAATAAAAACAACCAAGAAATCTGGTGTATTGTCATTAAATTCCCAACTATTAGCTGAGGGATACGTATTGGCCAAGATACCAGGGAGCATTTCTGAAGTCCGATGCTCTGCCTCATATCCCCAATCAACACACAAACTCCGGTCATTTACCTCATTGCTGTGTCATAGAGGTTTACAGCATGGAAACAGGCCCTTCAGCCCAACTTGTCCATGCTGCCCCTTTTTTTAAAAAAAACCCTAAGCTAGTCCCAATTGCCCGCATTTGGCCCATATCCCTCTATGCCCATCTTACCCATGTAACTGTCTAAACATTTTTTTAAAAGACAAAATTGTACCCGCCTCTACTACTACCTCTGGCAGCTCGTTCCAGACACTCACCACCCTCTATGTGAAACAATTGCCTCTCTGGACCCTTTTGTATCTCTCCCCTCTCACCTTAAACCTATGCCCTCTAGTTTTAGACTCCCCTGTCTTTGGGCAAAGATATTGACTATCTAGCTGAGCTATGCCCCTCATTATTTTATAGACCTCTATAAGATCACCCGTGTGTGTGTGTGTCTGGGAGTTTCCTGTGTCAATTGGCCGTGCTTCCTACATTACAAGAGCGATTATACTTCAGGGACTCCAATGGCTGTGAAATGCCTTTGGGATGTCTTGAGGTGATGAAACAACGTATAGAATTGCAAGTTCTCTATTTTTGAATGTGGGTTCCTGTACCTGGTCGCTGATCTCCATGCACCCCTCGCTGACTGTCCCGCTGAAGAATCAGCTGCTTTTTCCGCTTTGCCTCAATGACAGGGTTCTCGAACTGAGTCCTCTGGTTTATGTGGCTGTAGGCAAACAAGAAAGAGAGCGACAGAAGGAGAGAGGGGAAGTTAACTCAGTGTGAGAAGCAGCGTGCACCTCTACCGACAGTCCTCCCTCACCATCCCACCCAAGCACAGGAGACCCAGACTGAGTCAGGGACTCCGCTACCTGGGTGGTCTTGTACAGGGATTAAATGGCTCTGGATTAAGTTGCAACCAATCAGCATCAAAACACCACGTTTATCCACCTGTTGCCAAGCAGGCCACAAAAACAGAAGCCACATGATCAGTTGGGCAAGTTGCCAGGTGGTTCAGGATGGTAGAACCATATCTCAGTGTGCCAGCCACTTTAGGTACAAGTAGGGGATGTAGGGAAGGGTATGCGTGATGGACAGGGTGGAAATATGGAGGGTGTGAGGAAGCGGGGAAAGGAGGAGGGGGAGATGATGATTTTACTCGAGACAGAGGGTTTCAAGGACAGGCTGATGCCATGAGTGCAGTACAACAGAACTAGTTATTATTTGAACATAGAAAGCAGAGGGTTTGACGCAAATTACTGGAGAAAACCAGCAGCCATTTATTGACCAACTTGGGTAAATGGCACATTCACCCCTTACAGCAAGCACCAATGATTACACTGAGGAAAACTCCAGCAGAACATTCGACGTAAAACACTGGGGAAAACCCAGCTATAAACTGATCTAGTTTTACCTTTCCTGGAGGGTGGGGGGAGAACTTACTCGATGTAGTAGAAACCATAGACTGGATCGCTGATCTTTTCCCAACCATACGGAAGCTCTACAATTTTAAAAATTAAAAACATTCTGATCAATACCACAACTGATGAGTCAACGCTGCATTAAGTATAGGCAATAGCAGCATACGACAGCACACAGCAAGCACAGCCTGTCTGATGAGAATTGGCTTTTCAATTTACACTGCTCAAGTAGTGCTGGTTTAACAGGCTGGGCTCGAGTAGGTACCATTTGATCAAAGAGATTCAAGCTGTATACGCAAAGAGTGGAGGCCATCCCTGACCTAATGTTGTCTCAACTTTTCATAGGAAAACGACAGAAGACAGTGAAAGAGAAGCCAAGAAGAGAGTCATGATGGAAGGGCATTTTTCAGACTGGAGATCTGTAGCGAATGGTGGCAGCACCACGGTGGCACAGGGATTCGCACTGCTGCCTCTCAGCGCCAGGGACCTGGGTTCAATTCCCAGCTTTGGTGACTGTCTGTGTGGAGTCTGCATGTTCTCCTCATGTCTGCGTGGGTTTCCTCCGGATGCTCCAATTTCCTCCCACACTCCAAAAGTGTGCAGGTTAGGTGGATTGCTAAATTCTCCCCCAGTGTAGCCGAACAGGCGTCAGAGTGTGGCGACTAGGGGATTTGGACAGTAACTTCATTGCAGTGTTAATGTAAGCCTACTTGTGACAGTAATAAATAAACTTTAAAACTTTCTGCAGGAATCAGTGCTGGACCGCTGTTATTTGTGGAATATATAAATGATTTGGAGGAAAATGTGGGTGATCTGATTAGTAAGTTTGCAGATGATACGAAGATTGGTGGAGTTGCTGATAATGCCAGGGATTGTCAGGGGATACAAAAGGACATAGATAACTTAGAAACTTGGGCACAGACATGGCAGATGGAGTTTAATCTGGATAAATGCGAGGTGATGCATTTTGGAGGATCAAATTTAGGTGTGAATTATACTGTAAATGGCAGAACCCTTAGGAACATTAACATAGAGGGATCTGGGCGTGCAGGTTCACAATTCCCTAAAAGTGGCAACATAAGTGGGCAAGGTGATTAAGGAGGCATATGGCATGCTTGCTTTCATCAGCCGGGGCACTGAGTACAAGAGTTGGGAAATCATGTTGCAGCTATATAAAACCTTGGTTCGGCCGCATTTGGAGTATTGCACGCATTTCTGGTCACCACACTACCTAAAGGATGTGGAAGCTTTGGAGAGAGTGCAAAGGTGGTTCACTAGGATGCTGCCTGGCCTCGAGTGTGTTGGCTATGAGGAGAGGTTGAATAAACGAGGATTGTTTTCACTGGAAAGATGGAGGCTGAGGTGAGACTGATAGAGGTCTACAAAATGATGAGGCACAGACAGCGTGGATAGTCAGAGGCTTTTTCCCAGGGTGGAAGTGTCAATTACAAGGGGCCACAAGTTCAAGGTGAGAGGGGGAAAGTTTAAGGGAGATGTGCGGGGGAAGTTTTTCACACAGAGTGGTGGGTGCCTGGAACGCGCTGCCAGAAGAGGTGGTGGAAGCAGGCACATTAGCAACATTTAAGAGGCATCTGGGTGGATACATGAATAGGGAGGGAATAGAGGGATAGGGTCCAATTAAGGGTAGGTGGTTTTTTTTTTAGGGCATCATGATCAGTACAGGCTTGGAGGGCCGAAGGGCCTGTTCCTGTGCTGTACTTTTCTCTGTTGTCCCATATATATTAATGATGGGTGGTGGAATAGGGGAGTGAGATATCAGAGCTTGCAAATTATGCTAAGTTAGGAGGTGGGTAAGCAATGTAGATGGGAGAAGGAAGTTAAAAAGGAACATAGACAGACTTAAGTGAGTGGGCAAAACTGGGGCTTATAGAGTGCAATGTGAGATCAACCACTTTGATTCTCAAGGACATTTCAGAAATTCTCTGAATGGTAAGGGATGAGGGGTTGTGGAGGAGCAAACGAATTTGGATGTTCAGGTACACAAATCACTACAAGTTACCACATTGATCAGAGAACGTGATCAGAAAAGCTAATGGAACGTTGGCCTTTATTTCATGGGAGTTGGAACTTAATCGAGGATGTTTCAGTTGTACAGTCTTGCTCAGACCCCATCTGGAGCACTGTGTTCACTTATGAGTATCGCAAAAAGCCCAACATAATTGCCTTGGACAGGATACAGGTTAAATTAAGCATACAGTTTGCATAAACTTGGCCTGTATCTCCTTGAGTTTAGAAGGTTCAAAGGTGACCTAATCAAGGTTTTCAAAACGCTTAAGGGAAATCGAGAAGCTACGTACCGTATTGCTTCTGATGTTCAGTTTAAGGGGACATTGTCTTAAAATTGGAACCAGATTATTCAAAAAATCATATTTTCACACAAAGGCCGGTGGAAATCGAATTCACGCTCCAAAAGGCTGGTGCAGTTTGGGGATAACAAAGATATTCTAGGGCAAGATCACTACATTTAAGGATATTAAGAGCTCTGGAACATAATGGAGGAAAAATTGAGTTAAACTACAATCAAAGGTATTTTAATTGAATGACAGAACAGGTCTGAGTGGCTCAGTGCCCTACTCCTGTTCCCATGACAGCTGGACCAGGGCACACAGATTGTATACAGTCCCCACTATCATCCATTTTGATGTCTCTCTTTATTTCCATTATGAACGTCAATGTCCTTATTTACAATTCAAAATGATGCAAACTATGTCATAATTACAGACATGATGCTGATGTACTTCCACTGCCAGGAGGACTCGACAGAGTGACAAGTTTACACAGGCAGTTCCTGCTATAATATGTGAACATTGCAATTTAAATGATTGCGATTGGCAAAAGAACCACAGGCAACATGAAGGGAAACTTCAAGCACTAATGATTACAGTCTGGAATGCACAGCCTGCAAAATGATGTGGAGTTGCCGGCGTTGGACTGAGGTAGGCACAGTAAGTAGTCTCACAACACCAGGTTAAAGTCCAACAGGTTTATTTGGTAGCACGAGCTTTCGGAGCATTGCTCACCGTTAGTCAAGGTCATTCATTCTTACCATTTTACTCTTCACTCACCTAACGAAGGGACAGCGCTCCGAAAGCTCGTGCTAACAAATAAACCTGTGGACTTTAAACTGGTGTTGTGAGACTACTTACTCAACCTGAAAAAGGTGGAGGAGATGGGTTCAATTGTGATTTTCTAAAGGAAATTGGACAGGGCTAGAAGGAAGGGAAAAAGTTCAGAGTTACAGTGAAAGGACAAAGGAGTGGGACTAGATTAAATTGCTCCTGCAGGGATCCAGCAGAGACTGGATAGGCTGAATGGCCTCCTCTGTGCTGGAAAGGGGAAAGGCTGGTGCAGGAAGTATTGGCAGATATGGGTCTTTTTGAACATTTGAGAACGTAAGCATGTTTCTATCATGCTTCATCTGTCACCGAAACAGCTCCAAATCTGTAACACCTATGGTGATAAGTTAATATCCTGGTTCTAGCCCGAGTAATCCAGAGGTCGAGTTCAATTCCAACCATGCCAATTTTTTGAAACTGGATTCAATAAATCTCAGTGATTTGTAAAAACCTGAATTGTTCACAGATGCCCCTCAAGAAAGTAAAACTGCCGCCCCTACACTCTGGTCTATATGTGAATCCAATCCCACATTTACCAGCTGTCTGCTGATGCCCTCAGGATGGGCAATAATGCAGCCTTGCCAGCATCACCTGCTTCCAGAGAACAAATTCTTAAAAACTCTTACTGACTTGAGCATCTGCCAAGACCAATCAGCTTCTAAAAGACTGAAGGAAAGCACAGCAATTACACCTTGAGGCCTTAAGAGACACAGAGTTACAGACAGCCAACACATTGCGCAGTACAGTTACATACTCTGAAATGGTAAGAATGAATGACCTTGACTAACAGTGAGCAAGATCATGAGGGAAATCCACCAGTACAGATAAAGAGAACGCGACAAAGCCGCCACACTCCTTAATACTTACTTAACCGGCTGCTGAGCAAGAGGTCTCTTATCCTCAAGAAAGATAGGCAAGATAGAAGTAAAGAACCAAGCACAACCTACTTGTAGGACTCCAACAAACCTTGATCAAACAGATGCACCCCATTCTTTACAATCAGATCTATGTACCCACCCACCCCAGAATCCTGTGGCTTTTCTCTTCAAGTACCAGGGGTGGCACGGTGGCACAGTGGCAAGCACTGCTGCCTCACAGCGCCAGGGACCTAGGTTTGATTCCCAGCTTGGATCACTGTCTGTGCGGAGTCTGTACGTTCTCCCGATGTCTGTGCGGGTTTCCTCCGGGTGCTCTGGTTTCCTCCCATAGTCTGAAAGACGTGCTAGTTAGGTGCATTGGCTATGCTAAATTCTCCCAAACAGGCGCCAGTGTGTGGGGACTAGGGGATTTTCACAGTGGCTTCGTTGCAGTGTTAATGTAAGCCTACTTGTGACAGTAATAAATAAACATTAGATCCTAGGAGGGTGCCGGTGACCATGGACCTCCATGTTAATCTTGGTCTGAAGGAGTGGATTAACTTCATTGGTGGTATTCATCCAGTTTGTGAGGCTCTTTAGAAAGATCAGTCTTGGTCTACGTTAATCTCTTTTACCTCTTATAATCTTTCCCATCAGCATCAGACTTTCAGAAATTATTTATTACATGCCCAAGCATCCAATGTCTCTTCCTGATCTTGATCATCAGAGCTCTTTATTCTCAGATTTTGTCGCCCCTCTTGATTGGCAGTGCGACTTGTCTAAGAAACCTTCATTATTTGCCTCAAAAAGCCCAATTCTGCAGGCTTGCAGTTTGATTAACATTTTTCAGTGTGTAACGCTTTCTGATGTTCCAAATGAAGTATATTGTACCAGGTGCAGCTTGGTTCGTTGGTCAGAGTCTCATTTGGATTCAAGTCCCATATCAGTACAAAGAAAAAACCCAGGCCAAATCTCCAATGCAGTTCTGAAGGAATGTTACATTGTCAGAGGTGCCATCTTCTGAATGGGATGTGAAACAGAGACCTCGTCTGTCTGTTTAGATAAATGTAAACGATCCTCTGGTACTATTCAAGGAAGTTGGCCCCAAGTGGTAAGAACAATCTGCATCCTTCCACCACCAGAAACTCATTATCTGATTAGTAATCCCACTGTTATTTGTGGGACATTGTTGTGTACAAATTGGCTGTTATAATTGCACACATAACCGTAACCACACTTCAAAATAGCTTTTGCCTGTGGGACATCCCAAGGACATGAAAGACACTATATAAATGCAAGTGATTTCACTACTTATAGGGGGTGCCACAATCTGTAACATTGACAAAGGCAGCAAGGCTTGCCAAGCAAAATTTTCTGCTTATAACTTGGTACTGACCACTAGTTAATACTCCACAACTTAACCTCCACTGTGACTCCTTGTTTAGTTTTCAATATTCATCTATCGCTGATGTTAGGTTAATGGACCTTTAGTTGTCTGCGACAGATTTGTCCCTCTTCTAAACACAGACACTCTTCTTGTTTGCTTGCAATTCCAGAGTCTTATCCTTATCTAACCATTCTCTTATAATGCTAGGTGTCCTGCAAATCTTCCTCTCACCCCTTTCAGAATCTCAGGAAATGTCGAACTTGGCCCCATTAGTGACACTATCACCCGTGCCCTGCATTACCTCTCAGCTTGACTTTTCTAATGCACTCCTGGCTGGTTTCCCATATTCCACCCTCTGTAAACTTGAGCTCACCCTCAATTCTGCTGCATACATCCCATCTCATCACACACCAATTCCTATTGACCCTTCAACATCCCATGCTTACAGATTCACGTTACCTCCCAGTAAAACAAGGTCTTATCACAGAATTGCTACAGTGCAGAAGGAGGCCATTCAGCTCATCCAGGCGCTTTCCTGCACCCTTTTCCCCATAACGCGACACATTTATAAAGTATTTAGTTATTAGTCACAAGTAAGGCTTACATTAACACGGCAATGAAGTTACTGCGAAATTCCCCTAGTCGCCACAGTCCGACGCCTGTTCGGGTCAATGCATCTAACCAGCACGTCTTTCAGAATGTGGGAGGAAACCGGAGCACCCGGAGGAAACCCACGCAGACACGGGGAGATCGTGCAAACTCCACACAGAGTGACCCAAGCCAGGAATCGAACTTCGGTCCCTGGCGCTGTGAAGCAGCAGTGCTAACCACTGTGCTACTGTGCATTTACCATGGCCAATCCACCTAACTTGTACATCTTTGGACTGTGGGAGGAAATTGGAGCACCCGGAAGAAACCCACAGACATCGGCAGAAGCTGCCAACTCCACAAATACAGTCACCCAAAGCCAGAATTGAACCCGAGTCGCTGGCTCTATGAGGCAGCAGTGATAACCATTGCAACCCCAAATCTTGATTTTAGAATTCTCATCCTTGATTTCAAATCTCTCCATGGCCTTTCTCCTCTGTAATTTTGTAATCTCAAGCCCTACAACTTCCCAAGAGTTCTGCACTCCTCTAATTATAGCCGCTTAAGCAGCCTCAATTTTAATTACTCCACCATTGGCATTGACTTCAGCCTTATATTCCTTATCTGCTTCTCTTCCTCTCTCCTAAAAACGCTCTTTAAAATCCAACTCAACCAAATTTTTGGCATCTACCTCGATATCTTACACGGATCAGTATCAAATTTGTGTTTTCTAACACTCTGAAGTGCCTTGAGACATTTAACTACATTAACGGCACCATTACAAGCTGTTGTCCTCCTCAGTCGAGTTAGTGTTGTAGGTTCAAGATCCATTCAGGGAAATGAAAGCTGACACCATCCCATAACTGTGGGAGTGCTACATCACTGGAGGTATAGCTTTTCAGAGGTGGTGTTGTACCAAAGTAGATGCAAAACAAAATCCCATGACATTGTTTGAAGAGCAGAATAGTTCACTGTAATGGCCCAGCCAACATATATCCCTCATACAACATTGCCTAACAGATTAACTTATCATTTACCTCATTTGTGACATGTTGCTGTGCAGAAATCGGCTGCTACATTTGCCAAGTGACTGCACTTTAAAAACTACAGGATTGTAAAGCAGTTTGGGATGTCCTGACAACATAAAAGATCCTATACAAATGAGAGATTGCTTCCTATAGCGAGATCACAGCAAATTTCTCTCCAAGGAAAAATTTATTAAGTGTATCAGCAATCTAGCCGTGAAAATCAAATAAAAATCCTTTCATTTATGTGGCTGCGCCATGCAAACTTCAGTGCACTATGCACTGAAGCAGTTGGACAGCGTATGACATTCTGGTCAGCATTTGTAAACGGCACGGTGGCACAGTGATTAGCACTGCTGCCTCACAGCGCCAGGAACCCAGGTTCGATTCCCGGCTTGGGGTGACTGTGAGGAGTCTGCACATTCTCTGCGTCTGCGTGGGTTTCCTCCGGGTGCTCAGGTTTCCTCCCACAGCCCGAAAGACATGCAGGTTAGCTGCATTGGCCATGCTAAATTCTCCCTCAGTGTACCCGAACAGGCGCCGGAGTGTGGTGACCAGGGGACTTTCACAGTAACTTCATTGCAGTGTTGACTTGTGACACTAATGAGTAAAAATAATACTCATTCAGCATTTGAACTACTTTCCATTAGTTTCAACACTTGAATCCTCAAATTCCACTATCCTCTTCAAGTGCACACAACAAATTTTAACTATTTGAAAAACATTCGGGGAGGAAGAGGAGGCTGGATTAAGGCAGGCAGTTCCAATTGAAGCATGAACATGGTCACAGATTCAGGGAATTAATGCCCTCCTTTGTGTTACGAGTTCATGGTCTTAAGCGACGTTTATCTCTGGGGTCCTTCTTTACAATGCTGATCTCCACTATTTCAGGAAATTAACACTTTTACAGTTCTACTCTCCTGCTTAATTTTATGATTCCCTATTTTAATTAGTCTATTCATTTTTCTTTTTAAAAAAGTGTTTTGCTTCATTTATCTTTATTTCCTTTGGTAACGTTGTGGTTTCTCCTAAACAGAAATCTTTAGTAATTTTAGTCTATTCCTTTGTCATTTGCTCCTTAGATAATTTTTTTAAACTCTTCCATGGGACATGGGCGTCGCTGGCTGGCCAGCATTTATCGCCCAATCCTAGTTGCCCTTGGAGGGCAGTTGAGTCAACCACATTGCTGTGACTCTGGAGTCACATGTAGGCCAGACCGGGTAAGGATGGCAGATTTCCTTCCCTAAAAGGACATTAGTGAACCAGATGGGTTTTTTTGACAATTGACAATGGCTTTATGGTCAACAGATTAATTCCAGATTTTTTGTTAATTGACTTCAAATTTCACCATCTGCCGAGGCGGGATTCAATCCCGGGTCCCCAGAACATTAGCTCAGCTTCCGGATTGACAATCCAGTGATAATATCACAAGGCCATCGCCTCAATTTCTTGATCTTACATTGAGTCATTGTCTGTCCCTCAATGTTCCTCCAGTCCTAAATTAGAGGTTTTAACTGCTCACACAGCAACCAAATCAAGATTAAAACTCACTCCATGTCTGTAATGCATAGTTTCAGGAAGCAATCCCATCCTTCTCTGCCTCCAGTACTCAATTTCCAATTTGGATTGGATTTTTTTATTATTAATTCATGGGATGTGGGCGTTGCCAGCTAGGTCAGCATTTATTGTCCATTCCGAATTGCCCTCAAGGTGGTGGTGGTGAGCTGCCTCTTGAACTGCTGTAATTCATGTGGTGTCGGCACACCCAAAGTGTTACGGAGGGAGTTCTAGGATTTCGCCCCAGCGACAGTGAAGGAACAGCGATATATTTCCAAGTTAGGAAGGGTGAGTGACTTGGAGGGGAATCTCCAGGTGATAGTGTTCCCATGTGTTTGCTGTCCTTGTTTAGTGGTACGGAAGATGCTGTCTAAGGAGTCTTGGTGAATTCCTGCAATGCATCTAGTCAATGGTACGCACTGCTGCCACATCCCTCGTTGATGGAGGGAGTGAATATTTGTGGATGGGGTGCCAATCAAGCCAGCCGCTTTGTCCTCGATGGAGTCAAGCTTCTAGAGTGCTGTTGGAGCTGCACTCTTCCAGGCAAGAGGAGTGTATTCCATCACACTCCTGACTTGCAGATTGTGGATGCAGGGCATGCTTAGGGGAGTCAGGTGGTGAGTTACTCGACGCAGGATTCTAACCTCCGAACTCCTTGTGGTTACAGTATTAATATGGCGAATAATCCAGTTCAGTTTCTGGTCAGTGGTAAGCCCCAGGATGTTGAAAGTGGGGGTTTCGGCAATGGCAATACCATTGAATGTCATGTTGGAGATGGTTAGATTTTCTCTTGTTGGAGATGGTCATTGTGTGGCACAAATATTACTTGCCACTTGTCAGCCCAAGCCTGGATTGTCCAGGTCTTGCTGCATCTGGACATGGACTGCGTCAATATCGGAGGAGTCACAAATTATGACACGGTACTGTGCAATCATCAGCCAGCATTTTCACTTCTGACCTTATGAAGGAAGGAAGTCATTGAGGAAGTAATCGATGGTGGTTGGACCTAGGAGACCACCCTGAGGGACACCTGCAGTGATGTCCTGGAGCGGAGATGATTGACTTCCAACAACCACAACCATCTTCCTTTGTGCCAGGTATCCCTGATTCCTAATGATTCCAATTTTGCTGAAGGGTCCTGATATTACATTCGGTCAAATGTTGCCTTGATGTGAAAGGCAGCAACTCTCTCCTCAGCTGTGGATTTTAACTCTTTGGTCCAAGCTTGGACCAAAGCTGCATTGAGGTTAGGAGCCAAATGACCCTGGCTGAACACAAACACAGTAAGAAGTCTCACAACATCAGGTTAAAATCCAACAGGTTTATTTGGTAGCACAAGCTTTCGGAGTGTCGCTCCAGGAGTGACACTCCGAAAGCTTGTGCTACCAAATAAACCTGTTGGACTTTAACCTGGTGTTGCAAGACTTCTAGAACATAGAACATAGAACATTACAGCGCAGAACAGGCCCTTCGGCCCACGATGTTGCACCGACCAGTTAAAAAAAAACTGTGACCCTCCAACCTAAACCAATTTCTTTTCGTCCATGAACCTATCTACGGATCTCTTAAACGCCCCCAAACTTACCCCAGTCCAACGCCAGCATCTCCACATCATGAACACAAACAGAGCATCAGTGAGCAGATCATTGCTAAGCATGTGTCGCTTGATAGCACTCTACGAATGTACAAATTAGGAGCAGGAATAGGCCCAGCCAACCCCTTGAAACTTCTCCACCATTGAATAAGATCACAACCAATCTGATAGTAACTTCAAATCTGCATCCTTTCACCCTTTAGTTCAATCCAAACTATTTCATGTGGTGTCTGCATCAGTTCAGCATCTTGAATTTCCAAATTATCCTGATCAAACTGCCACCTCTCCTCATTTCTAGCATAGCTTACTCTTCTCTCAGGACAGGTTGGTCTATAGATTGGAGACCATAACGAACAGTAGTGTCCCTCCTGGAAATGTGAAATTAAGGTCCCGTCTTTCTAGCAGCCCAGACAGACGTCAAGGATCCCATGGCAGTATACGTAAAGAATAAGGAGTGCTCCTTGTGTACAAGCCAATACTTCACTCAAAACAAACGCAAAAACAAATTGACCGCTCATTCATCTCATTGCAGTTTACTGGCATGGAGCGCTTGTATTTGCTTTTATCCTATCACTATAAAATTAATTGTTTCAGGCACTCTAAAAGCTTTCAGCGAGAAGTGCAAAGTATACGATCTTTTTCATTACTTCATTCTTGCTGAATCTCCTGTACCCAACATACTGAATTTAGTCCTGCCTGCTGTGATGATTGTATTCTTGCAATCACTGAAACAAGGTCATGAAAGTTTGTAGTACTCTGAAGTTACCCAGGTTATATAAGAGACAGCACTATCACTTGAATCAGAAGGTCATGGGTTCAAGCGCCACTGCGGGATTTTGGTGCATCTCCTAGGATGAGACTTCATCACAGCACTGAGGGAGTGCTGCACTGGAGTGCATCTTTTTCAAGAAATGTTTAAACAAAGGCCTCGTCTGCCTGCTCAAGGTAGCGTGAAAGATTCCATGGCACTATCTGAAGAACAAGGGAGCTCTTCCCAATGTCCCAACCACCATTTATCCCTCAGCCAACAGCACAAGAAACAGATTAACTGGTCATTTATCCAGTTGCTGTTTATGGAGACTTGCTTTGTGCAAATAGAAACATAGGAGGAGTAGATCTTCCAGCCCATCAAGCCTGCTCCATCATTCAATACGATCATGACTGATCATCCACTTCATTGCCTTTGTCCAACATTATCCTCATATCCCTTCATGTCATTGGTATTTAGAAATCTGACAATCTCTGCTTTAATCGTACTCAATGAAGGAGCTTCAACAAACCTCTTGGGTAGAGAATTCCAAACATTCACAACACTCTAAAATTTCTCATCTCAGTCCTAAGTGGCATCCCCTTTATTTTGAAATTGTGCCCCCTGGTTCCAGACTCCCCAGCCAGGGGGAACATCTTATCTGTGCTGACCCTGTATAATCCTTTAACTATTTTTACTGTGTGCTGCACTTATATACACAAGTAACTATGCCTCAACAGTAACAAACTGCCTGTGAAACACTTTGGAAAGTAATAGGACAAGGAGGAGGCCATTCCATCATTCTATTTGATATTGGTTAATCAGTACCTCATCTTAAATTACTCACCTTCTCCCTACGTTCCTTGATACTTTTACCCAATAAAAATTTGAGTCCTGAAAATTCAACAAAACCAACGTGCCACAAGATCAGGAAAGGCTATATAAACACAGCTTCTTTCAATTCCCAACACTTCTGGCATCCCAGTGCATTACAGATTTCATACATAGAGTACTCTCTGTTCATTTACAATAACTTAGATTTACTTCTTGCAATTTCCACTCCTTCCTCCTGACCCCTAAGCTCTCTCTGTCATCTACACTTCAGTCTGAATGCAATCTCAGTTGCAGGACATTGCTGCAGGAGTTCCTCAGGATAGTATCCTAGGCCCAACCATCTTCAGCTGCTTCAATGACCTTCCTTCTATCATAAGGTCAGAAATGGGGATGGTCTCTGATGGCTACACAATGTTCATCATCATTCACAACTCCTCAGGAGCGAAAGCAGTCCATGTCCAAATGCAGCAAGACCTGGAAAATATCCAGGCTTGCCCTGACAAGTGGCAAATAACCCTCGTGCCAAACAAGTGCCAGGCACTTTGTCTCTGGGTCAAAATCCTGGAACTCCCTCCCTAACAGCACTGTGGTGTACCTATATCACATGGATGGCAACAGTTCAAGAAGACAGCTCACCACCACCTTCTCAAGGTCAAGTAGAGATGGGCAATAAATCTGGCCTAACCCACATCCCGTAAGTGAATTTAAAAAAAAGAGAAACTGGGTCCAATAGTCATGTTAAACACCTCAAGTTAAAATTAAATTTCCGTACCATTACAACAGTGACAGCACTGAGTGCCTAATGGCAAATCCACTTTGGGATGACCTTCTGCTGTGAAAAGTACTATATGAATTAATTCAAATATTTGTCTTTACAAAAAAATAGTTATAGATGTATATGGGCCTTTTGTGAGCTACTGTAGCAAATTCAAACCAGGAAATCTATGGGTTTGATATCCCATTGTGTGTCCAGGTAGCTCTCCCTTCCTCAGATGGCAGCACCACCAAAGCACACCAGTCACACCCAGAAACCTAAAAGTAGAGGACAGGTGCTGTCAAAATTTCAAAGTGCAGCCAAGTGTGACCGTGCAGACATCAGGGCGAGGATAAAACCATGGATGGACTGGTCTATAAAGACTCTAGAGATGAAAAGGCTGCCGACACTCACCGTATAGGCTCATGGATGTAGACTGGCCACTTGGGCGAGGTACTGGAGGGCAACCGGTGCCCGTGGAACCTTGCCCCAGCAAGGAGTCAGCTCCTTCAGGAAAGGAAGAGAGAAAACTGGTGGAAAAAGGAATAAAATAGATACGAGGGAGCAGCTTCAGGCTGTGATGTAATCTCAGGGTTCACCCGCAGGTCATTAGCTGCTTGAACGTTACCCTCGTGACTTGGAGTGTGGTTTCAGGTGCCACAATGAAATTTCAGTGTGCAAACATTTCATGTATCCATGATTCTCTCCACGTGACACCTTGTGCCAATTGCACAACTGTCTCATTTAGCAGCAAAGCAGCCGCTAACGGAATGTCAGAATGTTATTGCAACACTTCTGACCAAGTGGGTTATGTTTTACGTTTATTTTGGGAGCCAATAAAAAATGAGAAGGGACAAGGCAGGGGTCCCAGGACATCCAGAATCCTCTAGCTTCGGGTTTCACTGCTCTGCTATGGGATGTTGTTAGAACCCCTCAATCAAATGACAGCCGCTGACGCTCTCAGCCAACATCAGACTTTGTATGTAACATAGGTTCTGCTTGTTAATCTGAGGTCTACACATGAGAGTATTGCAGTCTGAACGCTGCAGATAAACTGGAGAACAGCCTGCACAAAACTAACAAAGTTTTGGGAAGGAGACAAGTTGAGACCAATGGACGCAAAGGATACCTAGTTAGCATCTATCAAAAGAAGCACGCATTGCCATAAACTCATGGCAAGGTTAGCCTTAGCTGGATATAGACATTGACGGGTACTAATCCTCATCTCACAAGATGTGACACCACCACCACAATGCCCTAAACAGAGAACAGTCAGCCCATCCAAACTACACAAACACTCATTTCACTTCTCCCCACCACAGGAATGTTAAAACCCTTTGTGTCTTCTACTTTAGAGCATGGAACTCACTCTGATGCAATTAGCTGTCAAATTGTGGCCTGAGCATCTCCATCATGGGCTTATCTTCCTATCCTGGTACCACTAACAGCGTGGAAAAAGGCCATCTCTACCAGCTGATTTATGTTGGGGTTTATGCTCCACCTGAGCAACAAGAAATGTTGTTGGTCACTAGCAATGGGACAGAGTGGCCTGCCATCAGATTTCTAAAACATCCAAAAAATAACCTGCAAAGTCTGACGGAAAGCAAGAGGTTAATAGGATCGTGAGCTCCCAATTGTGATACGCTTCAATTGATCTGCCTTACCTCTGAGATACATTTAGAAATTCAAGTCTCAGAAGATCTAAAAGCTAACTTCTCCACAAAGATGTCTATGCCAGCCACACACCTTTGAACAGCGTAGGCTACAATCATTGTGTTGCTCTTCTGATGAAGACTAACACACCACTGATAATCAATCTCAACACTACTACAGATGCTGACTGGCCTGCTGTGTACATTCAGCATTTCTGCTCTTAATGTCAGGTTCACAGGGTTCAGTTCTTCAATTACACGGAGAGGTTTCTATCTAAACTAGTGTAAATGCACACCAGTAACACAGCTGCAGCAGACACGCACAACATAGAACATGGAAACATTGGCCATTATTCACACAAGCACTTGCAGCCCACACCTCCCCTCATCCCAATTGGATGGTCTGAAAAGATGGGGTGGGTGGGTTGCCACAGACGTGTCTTTATCTTAATACAGTGCAGAGTGAGAGTGGTTCAGAGTGCCAGATTGCACTGAACTGCACACTAACTAAATGGAAACACATTTGCATCTTTGGTTGGAAATACTTATACTGAAAGAGTAAACTGTGACGTTGCTACTTACCCCCTTCACCGCATTCCTCTGGGGGTTTTGCTTTCTTAGCGAGACGAGGGTCCAGCCATGTAGTTGTCTTAGTGTTGTGACTGTGAAAGGGAAGAATGATTACTACAATATAAAAGGTAACAAAGTACTGCAGGATGTGTGTGGGTTGGTGGGAGGGGGAGCAAGACTGGAGAAAGAGGGGAAAATTACTGCAAAATACAATGGTGGTACAGCACTGGGGGCTGGGGAGGGACATGGGGGTAAAGAGATGATAGAGATAGCCACACTCGAGCTTAGACAAGACTGGGAACCTTTGGCACATTTCCAACATGGATTCTGTTGAGTGCTACAGACATATTTAAGTAAAAAGTCATGAAATGGAATTGTGTTCACCATAACTATCAGAACCTATTACACGTTTCAGACTGAATTCCCTCCCTAAAGTGCTTCATCTCTCTCATCTTCTTTAAGACGCACTTAAAACCCATCCTTGTCCTAAAATCTCCTATTGTGGTTGAGTGCCATTTTTTTCCTGACAGCGTTCCTGAGAAGCAGCTTGAATGCTTTTCTACATTGAATGTGCTATATAAATGCAAGTTGTTGTTGCTGAAGATTAGAAAAAGACAAGAATCATAGAGTCACTACAATGCAGAATGAGGCCATTCAGCCCATCGAGCCTGCACCGACCACAATCCCACCCAGGCCCTATCCCTGTAAGCCCATGTACTTACCTCACTAATCCCCCTGACTCCAAGGGGCAATTTACCATGGCCAATCCACCTAATCCACATATCTTTGGACTGTGGAAGGAAAGCGGAGCACCCGGAGGAAACCCACGCAGACGCGGGGTGAACATGCAAACTTCACACAGACGCCAAAGGCCGAAATTGAACCTGGGTCTCTGGAGCTGTGACGCAGCAGTGCCAAGACAATTGACCCCTCAATTTTACAATCAACTCTGCCCGTTTGGTGATGGATACTCACTCGATGAAGTAAACCATCCCACTGTCAGTGTAGGCCATCTCCCAGTTGTTTGGTAACGGCTCCACCAAGTCTTCCCTGGTAACCGGATCCAAGTACCTGAATTCTGCGACCCCGTCAGTTTGGCTGGGCCCTGGCCCTGAGGAATGAATAAATCTATTATTCTATTGAGATTGGAACGTGAAAGCCACATTTGTAGAAGTCTTGAACATTTTCATTTGACCTTGACAGATTTTTGTTATCCTGGGATAACGCAGACAGATAATACAAGTCTGTTCTAGCCACTATTTGTAAATACACACAATGAAATACTAGGATGCGTAGCTAGGACCATATAAAACAAGAAAGGATGAGGGCTGGTTCTGGATTCAGCCCGTATGGAATACTGCATTCAGTTCTGGCTGCCTGATATGGTGACTGCAGCTATTTCAACTAATTGCTTTTCTCACCTTGCTTTGTTCCTTAAGGAAACCCTGGCAGTAAGAGGAGCATCAGCTTTATTTCCCCTAGTGATGGATTACTGTATAACATTCCAAGCCAGAGTGCGAGCAGGGCAAAATATGGAGTCTGAGCGGAGTCAAAGCTCCAGCCGATGTGAGAGCATGTCCGTGCTTCTCGCTCTCCCTCACCTGGGTAACCGGTCCCATTGGCAGTGGGTCTTTCTTCATCCTCTTCTTCATCTGGGACCGTGGTGTCAGCTCGCTGCATCATGCTCACAGATGTGGTTCGTTTCCTTTGTGCCTCATCTGAGCCGTCATCCAGAACAACCTGATCCACTACATCCTGCTGAAAGGGACCGGGTTCTGCCGGAGGCTTCGGCGTTCCATAAAAATTACCTGTCAAATATCGGGAGGGGCACAAAGAAAGTGAGCTTCTATCCCACTTTTCACATTTCACTGCTTTTTAATTGATATTTAATAAATAAATAACAATCATTCATTCAATCTCACATTTCCCACATGTTAACCATTCCTCAAAGCTAAAGTTTCCCCTTTGCTCAGTGGCCAGATTGCTCAGTGTCATCCTGAGTCTGTGCAGAGTTCGATCTCGGCCTCGGGCATAAGTAAGGGGAGCTACAGACGTTTAAAATTAACCAGGGCTAACACTGCAGCTAGTCATCCTAACCCTGGCTGGAGGCACCTGCGTGGAGAATGGGTGGGACTCAGCTAAGACAGTCAAATACTTCCTGTTAAATAGGCAAATAGCCAAATCAAAGGCAAGGTGAAGGAAGCTGCGCCGTAGAACAGGGAGGAGATATCTTCAGAAGACAACTGAAAATATCAGGAATACACAGAGACGTTGCTAATGTATATGCAGAAAAATGTTTCTACTTGTGGGGGACTTCAGAACTAGGAGCCATAAATGTAATAGTCACCCATCAGTGCATTAGGGAATTCAGGAGAAACTTTTACCCCGAGTGGCAAGAATGTGGAACTCACTACACAAGTGGGGGGTGAGGTGAATAGTGTAGCTATAATTAAGAAGCTAGAGAAGTAGATGAAGGAGAAAGAAATGCTGATGTGAGGAGATGAGGAAGGGTGGGAAGAGGGTTGGGTGAAGCATAAACAGAGACCAGCTGGAGCATATGGCATGTTATGATATTGTAAATTTTATGTAATACAAACCTTGGAAATCAGTAAAACCCGGGGGAAATGGTCAATAGTTACAGAAACATCTTAACAATCGTGCACTTCAAGAGCATTAACGTTAGCCCATCTCGTGTGACATTGCAGTATTCAGGTAAAATGGGATCAGAAGATAAGGGATAATTGGATGAGAGAACAGTGACATAATCAGGTTCCTATTTCCAAGCCATCTATTCTGACCTTATTGGAACTTCCTACATCCACATTTATAATGGAAACTGGCTAAGACGCAAAGTTGACCATCAGGCAGTGTGGAGAAACGCAGGGTGCTTTGTATGAGGACAAACAAAATATCCAAGAGTGACTATTACAGCAACCTTAGTTAAACTCCTGATAGCCAACTGGTGAAGGAGACCAGAAGTCAATCTGTACTCCAGGTTTAGATTTTGTTGCAAAGCCATGCTTTATGCTGAACATGACTTCATGTATTTACAGGCTGAAAACCACTGGGTTTTAACAGACTAGACAGCAGCTGTTAAGATGGCTGCCACGTGTCAGGTGACTTTTGCAATTTCTGCACAGACTCAGAATTCCTCAGGTCTCCAGAAAGTTCTTAATTCAATAACCGTGGGTGGGATGCCCTCCCCTCCCTTGAATGGGCATGGAGATAAACCCACTTGTGGAATTTATACAGTGTGAACAGCCACCATGCAATCCCCATTCTGTAGCTACAACTTCTAACTTTGAATCATGTGTGGACAATAGAGTTGGTTATCATGTGGCCACGAGATTAAAATGGACTTCAGATAACACATCTTGTAACTCCAAGGAACCAGGGAGAAACAAGCCAGTCTGAAAACCAACTGCATAGAAAAGTGAGGGGACAGAAAGTTCCAAGCTCGAATCCTGTCTGCTGCTTGACTATCATGTGCCAGAGATTTTTTTAAACAAAATCAACCCAGCAGCTGTTGTCTCGAAAGAAAATATGCATTGATTGCCTCAAATAAACATTTATCTGCCTCAACACCAAATCCTTGGTGGTGGGTGGTGGTTTGGCGGGGGGGGAGACAGCTTGAAACCATTCAAGTCAGTCTACAAGACGCATACAACTTTAACTTTCATTGAGTTCTGAAAAAGTCTGTTTAATCAATCCTCCCACTCTGATGCATTGGTGTTGCGTCATCTTGGAGTACGCGTATGTGCGTTAAAGTTGGAGTGTTTTTGATAATTTTAATACAACCAGGTTAAGTATAATAAATATAATCCTCTTTTCTTTTTAAACGCTCAAGGAAACCTGCTGGTGTATTTCACAGTCACAGCCATTAAACAGTTAAACACTCACCAAATTGACTATCCTATCCTTTTAAAAGATCCTGTTGCAATCAAAGAGTGAGGAAAGTGGGGAGCCATACTACCTCTCCTCACCTGACTAACTTATTCACAAAGTGAGACATTAAAAATGTGTAGCTCCTAACCTTCCAACCCTCCACCAGTGGCAATACCGCTCTCTTTATATGTGCACAAGTCATTATCAAATAATTGCTCCGCCACGTTTAACTTAATTTATATAACAGCTTGCAGTTATCCAGCATACTCAGTGTAGTAAAAAGCCCTGTGCTTCATGAGTGTTATCCAATGAAATTTAACACCAAGCTACATAGAGATATTTGGGCAGCTGACCAAAAGCTTGGTCACTTTTAAGAAACATGTTAGAGAAGATGACAAAAGTGGAGATGTTTGGAGAGAGAATTCCAGAGGTTAGGGCTAGGCCACAGGTTGAGAACTGATTAAAATTAGGGATGCACAAGCAGCCTGAATTTGTAGGGTTGAAGGCAGTTGTAGAGATGAGGAGGGGCAAAAACATGTTAGGATTTGAAAGACAAGGGTGAGAATTTAAAAACTGAGGTATTGCTTAACTGGGATGGTTCAGAGAAGATTCCCGAGATGAAGGAACTGTCTTACGAGGAAGGGCTATGCATGTTGGACCTTCACTTGTTGGAGATTCTGAGGAGCTTGACAGGGAAGATGCTGAGAGGATGTTTCCCTTCAAGGGGGAAATCTAGAACGAGGGAACAGTTTAAAAATAAAAGGTCTCTCATTTAAAATGGCGACGAGGAGAAATTTCTTCTTGGAGTGTCATTAGTCTTTGGAATTCTCTTTCACAGAGAGTAGTGGAGATTGGGTCAGTGAATATATTCAAGGCTGAGTTAGACAAGGGAGTCAAGTGGGAGGAGCAGGCAGGAAAATTGAGCTACGGCCACAATCAGATCAGCCACAATCTTATTGAATGGCAGAGCAGGCTCGATGGGCCAGGTGGACTACTCGTGCTCCTAGTTCTTACCATACTATGAGAGCCAATGTACAACTGAGCACAGGTGTCACGAGGGTCGTAGGGCTGAAGGAAATTACAGAGAGAGAGAGGAAATTACTTAAAATGGAAAGGGAATAATATGCATGGAAAATGAAAGACGAGGGGTTCTGATTAACAAACTGAAAATATCACAACAATGCTCACTGGCAGTGAGTCAGCAAATGTTAAGATATATTAGAAGGTCACTACTGTGCTGGAATAGTGTGGTAATCTTCCTAGTTTATGAATCATTGGTGCGACTATACTTAGAATTGTGTACACATAGAGGATATTGCAGTTACTGAAAGGGTACAGAGGAAAACAACCAGGATGATTGAGGGATGGAGAAATTTGACAAGGAGTAATGATGTTGAGGGGTGATATGATTGCCTTTATTTCAGATTCTAAAGGGACTAGATATTATTGACCATGACAAGCTGTTACGTTTGGACCAGAACACTGTAACCAGAGTAAATGGACAGAGCTTGAAGCAGGTAAAAAGACATAAGAATAACCATCTTACTAATGGAGAGTGCAATCTCCATGAAAAAAACCTGAGAGAAACCTGGTTGTAAGGCAGAATGCAGTGTTAACCCAGGCAGATTAACATTCAGATGGAAAACACTCTCGTCTTGACATTATTACCATAGATCGTGCTGTATAATCGTCCTCTGAAGCTTTAAAATAATCCTTCAAAAATGGAAGCTGATTTTACCCAGAGTATAAAATGCGATCCACCAGCATTGGTGCACGAGGACCCATTTTCGTCAGTCACCACGTGTGGTCTCTGTGATGGTATCTCAAAAGCCTGTGCATCTTCTTGGCAAGATGGCCTTTCCCAACCACCTGACCCCATGCACCAACTTAGAACACCAACCATGTCCCTGAGCAGACTGACAACAGCAAACATGTACCTCAGCTGAATAATTAAAGCCAACTCCAAATCCAAGTACAGCCCTAAAAATACATTTCTCTGAAGAATAAGGGGGTCAATTTATACACCATGTTTATACCTAAACATGCATTTTGGCACCAGAAAAATAGGGTAGCATTATACACTAGGTCAATTTATAAGCCATTCTTATCCTGCAATTTAAAGTTTTTTTTTTTAAAGCATATTAATCTCATTTGTGTATTCTAATATTGCTGCAGGTGTGTAAAGGGGCATTGCACCAATTATCCTGACTTACACCTAGTGTAGGGCACATGTTACCCATGCTCCCTGACCTACATCAGTTCCCAGTCCTGTAACGACTCGACTTTAAAATTTTCGCCCTCATTTTCAAAACTCCTCATGGTCATAGCCCCTCCCTCGATCTCTCTCACCTCTTTAAAAAAAAAGGGGTGGCATGGACAAGTTGGGCCAAAGGGCCTGTTTCCATGTTGTAAACCTCTATGAAGCTATGACTCCTGCACACACCCTCCGAAATCTCTGCACTCTAGCTCTGGTCTCTTGCATACTTATGATTTTAAATGGGCTCACTATAAGAGCGCTGAAATTTTCTCCCTAACCAACACCGCCTTTCTCTACGATGCTTCTACAAATCCACCCCTTTGACCGAGCTTTTGGACAATAACTCTGTCAAATTTTGTTTGATGCTCCTGTGATGTCTTACAGTGATAAAAAGCGTCAAGTAAGTGCGAGTTGCTTCAAGTGTCTTCAAAGAGTTTTGGATGAGGTGGGCAGAAACGCCTCTCGGAGTTGGAGTGTGATCATGAGTTGCCCATTTACCTTGGAGCTTTCCCCGAGGGCAGCAGCTCTGCAACAGAAGACAAGTGAAATGAGAAGAGGATTTGGTAACTCACCATCGAACGTTCCGCTCTCCAGAAGGGCTCCACTCTCCTCTAGTGTTTTAAATTCCTCCAGGGAAATGAAGTTGTAATCAACCCCTGGCACTTCGCCTTCCCGGGGTGGTCTTGTAGTGCCTGAAAACACAAACAGCCAAAAAAAAAATTCAAGCAGTGAAAGGGTTCAGGTTCACTTTTGTTGCGATTCACGGTGTTTGCCTGGTTGCAGAGCAGAAAAATAATTTGGTGTTGAGGAAGCGGAGACACCAAATGAGCACTAATAGAGTGAAAGAAAAATGTTTCCACAAGATCAATTAGAATATTAAAATGGAATTGGATCAATAATTTAAAAACCAGATAAAGACAGGCTTGCATTTATAAAACACCTTTCAAGGATTTACAGCCATTAAACCCTTTTGATGTGTAGTCACTGTTGCATGCTCAGAAAATGTGGCAGCTAATTTCACACAGCACGCTCCCTCAAAACAGCAAGGTGGTAATGGCAAGATGATCTGTTTTTAGGTATTGGTTGAAGACTGAATATTGACAAAGACACTGGTGAGATGTCTACACTGGATGGCTGGCAGGGTCACGGTTTAAGAGCTCATGTGGAATATGGTATCACCGACAATACAGAGAATAAGCCGGAATCTTGTATTCAAGTCAGGGCATGGGGCTTGAACACAAGTCCTTCTAACTCAAGAGACTGCAGTGATAGCCACAAAACACTGGCTGAGACAAGATATGATGAATTAACAAGGAAATGGGATTGGGGAAAAGAGCTTCAGTTCAGAGAGTCCCTACAGTGCAGAAATTGGCCATTTGGCCCATCTAGTCTGCACCGATCACATTCCCTCCCTAACCCCACTTTTTTACCCCGCTAACCCACCTGACACTAAGGGGCAATTTAGCACGGCCAATCAGCCTAACCCGCATATCTTTGGACTGTGGAAGGAAACTGGAGCACCCGGAGGAAACACATGCAGACATGGGGAGAATGTGCAAATTCCAGAGTCACCCAAGTGGGAATCGAACCCGGGCCCCTGGCGCTGTGAGGCAGCAGTGCTAACCACTGTGCCACCCCAAATTGTGCTGCAAATTCTGCAATCGACTGTGAGCTCCTGCTTTTGGGAATTGATCTGGTCATTTCTCCATTGGGGCGAATCTGGCTTTCTCTAACCAGGAGTCAAGTCAAAGCATCCATCATATGGGTAAGTTCATAGAAATCATAGAAACCCTACAGTGCAGAAGGAGGCCATTCTGCCCATCGAGTCTGCACCGACCACAATCCCACCCAGGCCCTACCCCACATATTTACCCGCTTATCCCTCTAACTACGCATCTCAGGGACAATTTTTAACCTGCCCAATCAACCTAACCCGCACATCTTTGGACTGTGGGAGGAAACCAGAGCACCCGGAGGAAACCCACGCAGACACGAGGAGAATGTGCAAACTCCACACAGACAGTGACCCGAGCCGGGACCCTGGAGCTGTGAAGCAGCAGTGCTAACCACTGGGCTACCGTGCCGCCCACGTTCCTGCAAACACGTAGCCAGAACAATCTATTCAAGGAACAACTCCATCCCGGCCAATCCTTTATTTCTGCCTCTGGATGTTGAGTTCAAATAATGCTCCAGAGAGTTGCACTATACCTGGACTGAATCTTACTTGATGCTGGGGGAGGGCTGCATTGTTAAGGGTGCCAATTTTTGGCACAAGACGTCTACACTCTCACGTCAATGTAAAAGATGCCACATCAGTATTCTGAAGAGAAGCAGGGGAGTTTCTTCCTGGTGCCCTGGCCAAGATTTATCTCTCAACCAACACGATTTCCTACATCACAGCGGTGAATAACCTTTGCAATGCCCTGTGCCCTCAAAAGGTGCCATATAAATTAATTGCTTTCTTTTATTTCCTCAACTCCTGAAGAGTTAATTAAGAGCCAATAAGGAAGCTTTCACAGGGAACAGAGGCTGTTAAGCTCAATAAATGCCCAACCCTTCCTGTGGGGACTTGCACCGAAACGAACATTAGGCCATTTGATCAGAGGAAACCACCAGTGAAATGAATCTTACCCTCTCCTGAAATATCATTCCCGCACTTGAATTCTCCATCAGAGGCCCTCAGACTGTGGTCAGGACCAACCCCACCCTCACACCCTCTGACTAATTTTTCATCTTCTTAACCCAGAGCACCAAGGTCAAAGGCGCACCCACCAAAGTTGAAATCACCTAGCTTTCCTGGTGTTTCAGGCTCAGGGGTAGAGAATTAAATTACTCATGAAGCCAATAACACAGAGTTTACAGCAGAGAAACAAACCATTCATTCTAACTGGCCCATCCTCTAATTTATGTTTCATCTGAACCTTCTTCCACCACTTTTCATCCAACTCCATCAGTATAATCTGCTATTCCTTTCTCATGCTTATCCAGCTTTCCCCTGAAATAAACAAAGAACAAAGAACTGTCCAGCACAGGAACAGGCCCTTTGGCCCTCCAAGCCTGCGCCAATCATGATGCCTGCCTAAACTAAAACCGTACGCACTTACGGAGTCTGTATCCTTCCATTCCCATCCTATTCACCTATTCATCTAGTTGCCCCTTAAATGGCACTACCATACCTGCTCCCACCATCTCCCCGGGTACTACGTTTCAGGCATTCACCACCCTCTGCTAAAAAAACTTGCCTTGCACATCTCCTCTAAACCTATGTCCGCTAGTACTTGACTTTTCTACCCTAGGAAAGAGCATCCGACTATCCACTCTGTCCATGCCACTCAATCTTGTAAACCTCTATCAAGTCACCCCCAACCTCCGTTGTTCTAGTGAGAACAAACCGAGTTTATCCAACCGTTCCTCATAGGTAATACCCTCCAGACCAGGCAACATCCTGGTAAAACTACTCCTTGCTCGGCATGTCTCTCTGAATTTATTGATGACTATCTTCTATTTATAGCCCTGGGTTTCAGACTCATGGCTAGAATTGCTTGTTGGAAAACCAATCTTTGCTCTTCCAGCCAAATCCCGGGACACTGATCTTGACTCAGCTGTGTCCTTGTGATGTTACTCGGCTGCAAGCGAATGGACAGACGCACACACACCACTACATGACACAGCGCACTTACATGGGATTGTTCTCAGGTAGAGATTGTCCCGGATCACCTGCTGTAGCTGGTGGTCCACCGATCCCTTCTGGAACTGCAGACTGAGGTAGTGGCGAAGCTCCTTGTTTATTATTCTCCCTGTTTTAAAAAAAAAAGCAATCAATGGTTTAATTTTTTTTTACAACCTCATCCATCAGCAGAGCCTGTGTAAAGGAGCAACAGCAGGCACAGGAAGGACAATTTGCAGCAAGGACAATGATCATTTGCCACAGCGCAGAATCACCCGTCACCAGGGTCACTGGATTTATCTCTCACGCTGAACAAATGATTCCATTTATAACATTACAGGAGCTTCTAAAAGCAATAAATACTTCCACTATAATGTCACAGAATTGAACAGAAGTCAAACTGAGCTCTGCTAGGCTGTGATGCAGCAAGAAAATTGCTATAATGGGATTCGATTACACAGAGGACAGACCAGGCTTCCCCTGGAGCAGTAATAACACGTTCAGTTACACACATTTACTCCCTAAGCAGCCCATACACTTAAATAGAAATATCAGCTGTGGGAGGGGAGGAATGGCAAAGGGGCACCTTTAATATATCAATGCCCACCAGCTAGATTCTCATCCTGTGCTTAAACTCCCATGGCAGTGCTCCCTCCCCATCTCTACCCTCCCCTTGTCCTAGAAACCCCACCACCTCCTTAACTCACTTTCTTCAACCCCAGAGCCTGCTGCATCTCCACCCACCATCTTTTCCCAACCGTTTCATAGTTCATAGAATCCTTACAGTGCAGAGACGCTATTCAGCCCATCGAGTCTGCACCGGCTCTCAGAGTCCCACCCAGGCCCTCCCCTATGCCCTATCCCCATAACTCTGCACATTTAGCATGGCCAATCCCCCTAACCTACACATCTTTGGACTGTGGGACGATACTGGAGCAACTAGAGGAAACCCATGCAGACAAGGGGAGAACGTGCAAACTCCACACAGTTATCCAAGGCTGGAATTGAACCCGAGTCACTGGCACTGAGGTAGCAGTGGTAACCACTGTGCCACCATGATGCCCAACTCTGTAGAGTTCTCTAGATCTTGCTAATTAGAAAGCTGTGTCAAAACATCTCCAATGCTCCACCTTCCTCCTTCAAACCTATCCCTCGGAGCGAGTTTAGACTCCTCCCAACATCTCCTCCTTTGGTTCAGCAACTATTTCAACTCTTGTGAAACACCACAGGACTTTTCCCTACATTAGTTTAAATGGCAGTACTTTCCTTTTCTAACTCCATACTCTCTTGTATGTGCCATGTGCTACCAGTTCATAGAATCATAGCAGCAAGAGGCAGCCATTCAGCCTAGAGTCTGTTCCTCTACCATTTCATGGCTCCTCTGTGACCCAACTCCATATAGAGTTCCTGGCCCGCCAACAGGCTGCTTGGAGCTGTGAGGGGATTGAGTTAGGGACAGGTCTATTTGTACAATGCACGCCAGACACGACAACTCAGGATCAGGCAGGTTTGAAAATGTGTTTATTTCCCCCTCAGGATGAGGCTGTCACTGGCAAGGCCAGCATTTATTGCCATTCCAAGATACCCTTGAACCTTGAGGTGGTGGTCGATGTTCTTCTTGAACCACTGATGGGCGGCATGGTAGCAGAGTGGTTAGCACTGCTGCCTCACAGCGCCAGGGACCCGAGTTCAATTCCTGGTTTGGGTCACGGTTTGTGCAGAGTCTGCACGTGCTGCCTGTGTCTGCGTGGGTTTCCTCCAGATGCTCCTCCCACAGTCTGAAAGACGTGCTGGTTAGGTGCATTGGCCATGCTAAATTCTCCCTCAGTGTACACAAACAGGCGCTGGATTGTGGCAACTAGGGGATTTTCACAGTAACTTCTTTGCAGTGTTAATGTAAGCCTACTTGTGACATTGTTAAACTTCAAAATTTAAGTCTATGTGATAAAGGTACATCAACAATGCTATCCTGTATAAATGGCCTCCTTTTGTACTGTAGATCCCTAGTTGGTGACTACAGTGGGATGGTTCCAATAACCCTGTTTTGCCACATCCAGTCTGCTGGAGATCAGAGAAATAAGGAAGATTCAGGAATTGAACAAGGTGAAATTTGAGCAGTGAACTCAATGTGAAGCTAGTCATTAACAGAAAGGTCCTCACTGTATCAGCAGCAGAAATCAAGGATTGGCTCACCATGCTTTTGAGTTTGGTAAGCCACCCGTTTTAGATGTCAATCTTCCCTCCAAATTTCAGGAAATTATGTTGCAAGGGAGCCACCATTCTGCTCCCAACAAGAGACATGAACAGTAGGAGGTGGACTAGAGCAGGTTTAAGGGGACCCAATCCACTTTAAAAGTCCTGTTAAAGAAACTCGCTCTTAGAGAATTTTTTCCCTGCCAATGCAACTGTCTTATCTTTCTGACATACCAGAGGTTGCCTTAAACTAGACTCTGATTTTGAGTTGCATGAGCCAAGCAAAAACACAGCCATCGGAAATCAATTCTGGGGCCTCCCTGAGTTAAGTGCTCTCTACAGCGGAAGGCACCTCGGCTGCTCACTGCTTTTGCTGGTCTTATTTCTCTGCGGGTCTCAGATCCAATTATACAGGTCGCAGAAGCAAGGATCACACAGAAATTTTTAAAAGCCCCCATAAGGAACTAGCTCATTGATTCAAATGAAGTCAGTAACACTGTTACACTTGGTGGCACTAAACTGGTTTAAAATTATATCCCACTCAACATGCAGTGTCACAAACAATCCCCTCCCTTCATGCACTCTAACTCAAATCTCTGGGGTGTTTTTTTTCTCCTGCATCATCTTATTCCTTATTCCACCTTTCGATAAGCGGTTGATGTTTAACTTTCTCCCACACAGCGGCTGACAACTGACAAGGTTACAATGATTGCAATGCAACCACACGAACAAACAGTGATGGGGAAATCCTTCTTCTCCTCCTGCCCCATCGTTAAGGACAGGCAACAACACCTCCTCCATGATTATCCTCAACACCGGTGCCCCACAAGGCTGTGTTCTCAGCCCCCTACTATACTCCTTATACACCTAGGACTGTGCGGCCAAATTCCCCTCCAACTGGGTTTTCAAGTTTGCTGACACCACAACCGTAATGGGTTCGGATCTCAAATAATGACGAGACAGAGTACAGGAATGAGACAGAGAATCTGGTGAACTGGTGCAGCAACAATAATCTCTCCCTCAATGTTGAGGAAACGAAGGAGATTGTCATCGACTTCAGGAAGCGTAAAGGAGAACATGCCCCTGTCTACATCAAGTGGAAATGGTCGAAAACTTCAAGTTTTTAGGTGTCCAGATCACCGTGTCCTGGTCCCCCCCATGCCGACACTACAGTTAAGAAAGCCCACCAACGCCTCTACTTTCTCAGAAGACTAAGGAAATCTGGCATGTCCACTATGGCTATCAACTTTTACAGATGCACCATAGAAAGCATTCTTTCTGGTTGCATCACAGCTTGGTTTGGCTCCTGCTCTGCCCAAGACCGCAAGAAACTACAAAAGGTCGTGAATGTAGCCCAATCCATCAAGCAAACCAGCCTCCCATCCATTGACTCTGTCTACACTTCCCGCTGCCTCGGCAAAGCAGTCAGCATAATTAAGGACTCCACACACCCCGGACATTCTCTCTTCCACCTTATTCTCTCAGGAAAAAGATACAAAAGTCTGAGGTCACGTACCAACCGACTCAAGAACAGCTTCTTCCCTGCTGCTGTCAGACTTTTGAATGGGCCTACCTTGCATTACGTTGATCTTTCTCTACATCCTAGCTAGGACTGTAACACTACATTCTGCACTCTCTCGTTTCCTTCTCTATGAATGGTATGCTTTGTCTGTGTAGTGCACAAGAAACAATACTTTTCACTGTATGCAAGTGCATGTGACACTGATAAATCAAATCAAATCCATAGGTTATCACCTGGGCAGACTAAATCTTCCAAACACAAGGGAATACAAACCTAGTTCTCATGTCCTCGTAACGTACTCAGCTCCAGCTGATGAACTTTCCCTGATTCTTTCCTCCTCCCCCCCCCCACCTTCCCCCCACCCGGCCTCCGAGGCCGATACGTCCGATCTGAGGTGCAGTGCCCAGAACTGAATGTGGAGAATGGTTATGGTAATATTCCAGAGACTGGGATTCAAATCCCACCACAGCAGTTAGAAAATTCAAATCCAATTAAATAAATCTGATTAAGAAGCTCGTATCAGTAATGGTAACTGTGCAACTACTGAAGGAAATCTTCCACCCTTAACCTTTTCTACATCTGACTCCTGACCCAGTGTGGGTGGAGGTTTGCTGCCTTCTGATAGGGCCTTGTCAAAAAAGGCTACAAAAAAACCATGATCCATACGACTGCAGTGGCTCACCATCACCAGCTCAAAGGGATGGACAATAAATACCAGCCTTGATAACAACACTCACATTCCAAGTATGAATGAAGAAAATACTTGGGTTGTCAGCTCTGGTTTCACCTCTTCCTGGAAATTTGCCAATGATACTTGCTGCTGTTTTTGTCATTACACATTAGTCATGTTTATTTCACAAAATAAATAACATGCAAATCAAAGAAACTCAATATGGTTAAAGTACATTTCTGCAGCTTCAAATGAAACGATTAACTTTCTTTGACTTGGCAAATCAATAGACGTTGCCACTCAAGTTATGTAATTTTGACTTTTTACAATTCACAGCAAGTTAACAAAGAACAGTACAGCACAGGAACAGGCTCTTCAGCCCTCCAAGCCTGCGCCGATCATGATGCCTGCCTAAACTAAACTTACAGAGTCCGTATCCTTCCATTCCCATCCTATTCATGTATTCATCTTGTTGCCCCTTAAATGTCACTATTGTACCTGTTCCCACCACCGTCCCGGGCAGCGCGTTCCAGACATTCACCACCCTCTAAAAAAAACTTGCCTCTCCTCTAAAAACTTACCTTAAACCTATGCCCCTTAGTACTTGACTTTTCTACCCTAGGAAAGAGCATCAAACTAAAAGGTAAATAAAACCAAAAGCAATCCTAATTCAATTCACTGACTCACAAATCTCACTCCAAGTTCAGCTTTAGCAAGAAAAGGCTGAGTACCAAGGAGCCAGAATAGATTGCTTTATACAACCACACACATCGCAGGCTAACTCCTGCCAGTTTGTGTTTATCCCTCCCCACAGTTACTGTTATGTTTCAGGATTCTGTGGGACTTGCAGGTGATTTTCATTCATGCGATTATCTTCTAAATCGTTCTGAATCGTGGGGTGACCAGCAAACACAAATCAACTACAAACCAAGACAGCCAGGAGTGAACCTGCATAAACCATTGATCATGGAAAATTGTTTCCAAGTCACCAATAGCAACACTTGGGACACAAGACAGACCATTCCAAGGGGACGCGCGGTGGAATCCTGAACAGTAGCCCAAATGCAGTCTAACCTTAGCTTCACACAGCTTTCATCCCTTTGCGTTACAACCTCGTTAAGGTAAAGGGTAACATTCCATTAGACTTTTAAATTATTTTTTCTATGGGTCCATCAAGTTGAAGTAAATCGCGTGCAGGAACCCCTAAACCTCTGTTCCTCTATTGCTTTGTTCGAATTACAAATCAATCCTCCCTCACCAGCTGGAATGCCTGTGAGAGCAGTCCAGGGGTGGAGGAGTGGAGGGTGCCGGGATGTTTCCTGTTGTGTCCAGGGAGGTCCCAGCCAGCTTCTCTCTAGCTCTGTACAGGAGCTGGTTCTCTACAAGCTCAAAGACTCTGAACAGACACAGAAGCAGCCTTGTCTGATGAATGCTGAAGCTTTCAAAGAGATTGCTCAGTCAGTCAACCGCGGAGATTGAACTTCCTGCAGATTTTCAGGAGGTATTCCAAGGAGACTGTCCTTGGAGCAAAACCACAACACAAGAAATTTAAGCCTCAGGAAGGGGGTAGATGAGGGGGAGAGGAAATCAGCATTTGTTGGAAATAAACCTTAAGATGTGGAGGCATAATGAACCCAAGTGTTGGATCTTGCCCATGTGTTTGCTTCATGCTTCAACAGCAGAACAGGAGATGTACACACAAACCCAGGTTGGGAGAATCACTAAGCATTTGTGTACTGCAAGACAAACTATTTTGCTGGTCGCCTCCAGCCAGTTTCAGATTCCATAGCCCAATAATGAATGCCCAACCCATCCCTCTCCAAACGCCAGGATTTTGAGCAAATCCAAATGCACTGGCCATATCAGAGAAAAAGACTTGCATTTCTATAACACCTTTCATAGAATCACTACAGTGCTGAAGGAGGCCATTTGGCCCATCGAGCCAATAATGACAACAGGCCCTATTCCCATAAATTTATCCCGCTGGTCCCCTGACACCAAGGGGCAATTTAGCGTGGCCAATCCACTTAACCCCATACATCTTTGGACTGTGGGGGGAAACCGGAGCACCCGGGGGAAACCCACGCAGACACGGGGAGAACGTGCAAACTCCACACAGACAGCGACCCAAGGCCGGAATTGAACCCAGGTCTCTGGCGCTGCGAGGCAGCAGTGCTAGTCATTGTGCCACCTTATTTCACAACCTTATGACATCCCAAAGCACCTTGAAGCCAATGAAGTTTTGAAGTGTAATTAGTGTTCTAATGTAGGAAGCACAGCAGTCAATGGTCTTTCCATGTGGCTGGATCAGAGTCCTAGGACGACCAAACATAACAGCACTATGGGACTACCTTCACCACACAACGTACAGATGCTCTAGGAAGCTCACTACCACCTTCTCCCGGGTTAACTAGGTATGGATAATAAAAACCAACATTGTCAGACACATCATATCTCAAGATTTTTTGAAAAAAACAGCCTTGGTCCCAGAACATGGCAGAACTCCCTTTGAAATAGTGCCATGTGTGTTTTACATTCACTTTAGGGACCAACTTGGTTTAACATCTAACCCAAAAGGCAGTGCCTCCGACATTTAAATTAAAATTGCTAGGTTACGGTGGAAACAGTGACAAGGGTTAGCCTTGCACAAGTCACAAGGATTTTAAACTAGTTAAAGGGGGCTGGGCTCAGTAGAATCATAGAATTCTACAGTGCGGGAGGCCATTCAGCCCATTAAGTCTGCACTGACCACAATCTCACCCAACACATTTACTCTAGCTAACCCCCCTCACATTAAGAGGCAATTTAGCATGGCCATTCCACCTAATCTGCACATCTTTGGACTGTGGGAGGAAACCCACGCAGACACGGGGAGAACGTGCAAACTCCACACAGACAGTGACCCAAGCCAGGAATCGAACCTGGGTCCCTGGTGCTATGAAGCAGCAGCGCTAACCACTGTGCCACCAGTTAGTTAGCAAAGTTTTCAGAACTAGTCATAGAGTGTATGGAAATTGGCAGTAATACAAGTTCAGGCACTACAGATAAAGGGACAACTATGGGAAGGGGTGTAGTCAACACAACACTGAGGGTGCTGTACCTAAATACACGCAGTATATGCAACAAGGTAAATGAGCTGGAAGCACACATTGTAATTGAAGGGTACAATATTGTGGGCATCGCAGAGACGTGGCTGCAAGGGAATCAGAGGTGGGGTCTGAATATCCAAGGATATATGTCCTATCAGAAGGACAGGCAGATGGGTAGAAGAGGTGGGGTTGCCTTGTTGGTAAGAAACAAAATTAAATCATTGGCAAAAAGTGATATTGGGTCAGACAGTGTAGAATCTGTGGGGGTAAAGTCGAGGAATCACAAAGGGAAAGAAGACCCTGATGGGAGTTATGTACAGGCCCCCCGAGCAGTAGTTAGGATGTTGGACAGAAAATAAATCGAGATAGAAAAGGCAAGTAAGAAAGGCAACATTACAGTAATCACGGGGGATTTCAATATGCAGGTGAACTGGGAAAATCAAGTTGGTAGAGGACCCCCAGATAAAGAATTTGTGGAATGTCTACGGGATGGCTTTTTGGAGCAGCTTGTGCTAGAGCCCACTAGGGAACAGGCACTTCTGGATCTGGCGACGTGTAATGAGGCAGACTTGATCAGGGAACGTAAGATGAAGGAACCCCTTGGGGGCAGTGACCACGATATGACAGAATTCACCTTGCAGTTTGAGAGGGAGACATTGGAATCAGATATAACGGTGCTACGATTGAGTAAAGGAAACTACAAGGCCATGAGGGAGGAGCTGGCCAGATTTGACTGGAAAGGGAGCCTCGCAGGAAAGCCTGTGGAACAACAGTGGCAGGAGTTTTTGGGGATAATTCAGAAGGCACAACAAATTCATTCCAAGGAAGAAGCAGCATGTTAACGGGAGGACGAGGCAACCATGGCTGACAAGGGAAGTCAGGGATAGCATAAAAGCAAAGGAAAGAGCATACTGTGAGGTGAGGAACAGTGAAACGCAGAGGATTGGGAAGCCTTTAAAAGCGAGCAGAGCACAACTAAAAAAACAATAAGGGTGGGGGAAGATGAAATGAGGGTAAGCTGGCTAGTAATATAAAAGAAGATTGCATGAGTTTTTTTAAAGATATATTAAAGGTAAGAGAGGCAAGAATGGACATTGGACCACTGGAAAATGAGGCTGGAGAAGTAGTAATGGGGGACAAAGAAAGGGCAGAGGAACTGAATGGGTACTTTGTATCAGTCTTCACAGTGGAAGACACCAGTAACATGCCAGAACTTGGAGAGTCCGGTGGCAGAGGTAAATGTAGTGGCCATCACTAAGGAGAAGGTGAGAGGGAAGCTGAAAGGTCTGAAGGTGGATAAATCAACTGGACTGGATGGACTACACCCCAGGGTTCTGAAGGAGACAGCTGAGGAGATTGTGGAGGCTTTGGTGATGATCTTTCAGGAGTCACTGGAGTCCGGGAAGGTCATGATGTGGAGGTCCCAGAGGACTGGAAAAAGATTAATGTAACACCTCTGTTTAGGAAAGGAGGGAGGCAGAAGATGGAAAATCATAGGCCAGTTAGTTGACCTCGGTCATGGGGAAGATCTTGGAGTCCATTGTTAAGGATGAAATTGTAGAGTACTTGGAAATGCATGGTAAAGTAGGGCGTGAAGGGACGCTCCTTTAAAAGCGAGATGAGAAGGAATTTCTTCAGCCAGATGGTGGTGAATCTGTGGAACTCTTTGCCGCAGAAGGCTGTGGAGGCCAGGTCATTGAGTGTCTTTAAGACAGAGATAGATAGGTTCTTGATCAATAATGGGATCAAGGGTTACGGGAAAAAGGCAGGAGACTGGGGCTGAGAATCATATCAAACATGATTGAATGGCAGAGCAGACTCAATGGGCCAAATGGCCTAATTCTGCTCCTGTGCCTCATCGTCTTATGCATGCTTTCTGCTGGAGGCGGCGGATAGTGCTGGAATCCGAGCCACTGGTGTGTGCACGAAATGCCACAGACAGATTGCAGATTATCCATGCATACCCCACATGAAGGTGAGTGACCCTACCCTGCTGGGTGTCGAGGTGCCCATAGGGCACAACTATAGCTCCTGAGTTGTTACAGGGTCAGGACTGTCACCAGAAAAGTACTAAGAAGTTTAACAACACCAGGCTAAAGTCCAACAGGTTTATTTGGTAGCAAAAGCCACAAGCTCCAAATAAACCTGTTGGACTTTAACCGGGTGTTGTTAAACTTCTTACTGTTTACACCCCAGTCCAACGCCGGCATCTCCACATCATGACCAGAAAAGTACACAGAGCACCTAAAGAGAATGAGTTACTAGGATTTATTTCTATAAACAGAGGGGTCACCTGGTAGTGGCACTCCCTCCAGTGACAAGCAGGACAATGCAAGGAATGCATTTCATTGTGATATGTAACCAGTCAGTCTGGTATTTGAGTACTAAAAGCTCTTGTGTGAATTGCTCAATACATCAACTTACCCCTGTCACTCCACTCACCTGGAGGCTTTCTGGAATTTGATCTACTTGTTTTTATTTACGTACAGCCAAGAAACCTCAGGACCTGTGTCATGGATCCACTCAGTGGCATTTATTTTACTAATTGGCTCAGGACACAGAATTTACCAGTCCTTTACAAGCTTTCTAGCTTTCATTGTTAACAAAATGAAACTTCCACAGGAGCTGTTTGCTTGGCATCGGTCTGGATATTTTGAACCAGAACCCTCCATATCACACTGATCGCAGAGTAAACCAAAGGTTAAAGCTATTGCCATACAAGATGATGCGCAAACACCACAGCCCAAACAGGATTCAAAACACCCATGAAATTCAGAGCGGACAGGTTCAATGCTCAGAAAACACTTGTCCCTATGTTATCAGTATTTATACTGCAGTTCTGACAAAGGATCATTTACCCGAAACATTAACTCTGATTCTCTCCATAGATCCTATGGGGGCGGCATGGTGGCAGTGGTTAGCACTGCTGCCTCACAAAGAACAAAGAAAATTACAGCACAGGAACAGGTCCTTCGGCCCTCCAATCCTGCACCGACCATGCTGCCCAAAACCCTCTCCCCTTCCAGGGACCATATCCCTCTATTCCCACCCTATTCATGTATTTGTCAAGACGCCCCTTAAAAGTCACTATCGTATCTGCTTCTACTACCTCCCCCGGCAGCGAGTTCCAGGCACCGCCAGAGACCTGGGCTCTGGTTCAATTCTGGTCTCAGGTCACTGTGTGTGTGGAGTCTGCACATTCTCCGTGTCTGCGTGGGTTTCCTCCGGGTGCTCCAGTTTCTTCCCACAGTCCAATGTGCGGGTTAGGTGGATTGGCCATGCTAAATTGCCCCTTAGCGTCAGGGGGACTAGCTAGAGTAAATGTATGGGGTTATGGGGATAGGGCCTGGGTGGAATTATGGTCGGTGCAGACTCAATGGGCCGAATGGCCTCCTTCTGCACTGTAGGATTCTATGATCCGCGCCCAATTTGGTGAATGTGTACCTTTTTGCTTTTATTTCAGATTTCTAGCATCCGCAGTAATTTGCTTTTGCAACAGATCAATTTCCCCCGAGGATGCTTGGAAACGATGTTTAAAATAAATTGGGGAGGGGAGAAAGAGGGTTCTTTTGATAGAAAGAACTGCAGTCAAGCCAGAAGAACTGATTCAAATACACACACCTCAACAAAAATACCAGTCATCAAATCACTAAGTGGCAGCTTTAAATACACAAATTATAGGTTTCTGTGTTCACTACTGCAAGCCAAAGCAAACCTAGCATTTCCACACATCAGTCACACAGCTGCTTACAAAACGAGAATGTGTGTCTTGTATAGGAGGTAAAATCAGAGCTTTTGCAATCACTGGTCTGTGAACATTGACACTTCAAATTATGACGTTAAAAAAAAGCTAAACATCCCACCATGAGCAGTAGAGGCTCAATAGTTGTCACCCACGGATTTGCACTCCCTCCTTGGAGACAAAAGGCTGTGGGTTCACTACACTTACCCAAGCACAAAATCCAGGTCAACACTCCAATGCAGTGCTGAGGGAATGCTGCACTGCACCATCTTTCAGATGAGGCCTTAGGACATACAAGATCCCTTGACCCAATTTCAGAGATGTATGGGAAGTTCTGCTTGGTGGCCTGGCCAATGTTTAATCCCTCAGCCAACAGTACCAAACCGATTATCCAATCACCATCAGAATTGCTGGATGTTGATGTGCGCAAACTGGTTGCTACATTTCTTACTTTACAACAGTGAATACACTTCATGGTGGCACAGTGGTTCGCACTGCTGCCTCATAGCAAGAGTTTTAACAACACCAGGTTCGATTTCTGGCTTGGGTCACTGTCTGTATGGAGTTTGCACGTTCTCCCCGTGGCTGCGTGGGTTTCCTCCGAGTGCTCCGGTTTCCCTCCACAGTCCGAAAGACGTGCTGGTTAGATGCATTGACCATGCTAAATTCTCCCTCAGTGTACCCGAATGGACGCCGGAGTGTGGTGACATGGGGATTTTCACAGTAGCTTCATTGCTGCGTTAATTTAAGCTTACTTGTGCCTAATAAATAAACTTTAACTTTATTTCAGTGGGGCACTGTGCTCCCAAGTTAATAAAAGGTTTATATAGTAATGCAAGCCTTTTTTTTAAAAAAAAGTGCCCCAAAACATATCAGCACCCTGACAACATTGGAAGCGGAGGGAGGTTAACATTCCAATTAGTTAGAGTATTTCACACATTTCAGAATCTGAGGGAAGTGCAAAATGGCTGGCCGCAGCATAACTGCTTATGGCATCTGGGAGCAGCATATGGAACAGAGGAGCTAAAAGGAACATCTAAACGTACTGGGGTCTAGGCAGCAGAAATGGTCTCTGCCTTCTCTTGCAAGATCAGCTGGCTGGGAATTGATTCAAACATCACTTCCAGAAAAACTCTTGCAGCATTCCAGGGACAGCAAGATTGCTGAGGAGACAGAGCATGTCTGAGACAGTATCATGCACACCTACCCTGCCTGATGGGGCAAAATTTGACCTGCCTCCCTAACACTACCCTCTCTCTTACTGCAGGCTCCAGTCGTAGCAGGAGACCTCGAGTATGGCAACAATTCAAGGCTTCAGCAACAGCAGCTGTTTTGCATAAATTGGCCCCGAGTGCCAGTAACCACACTAGCACGAGACAACAGTCTTAAACCAGTTCAAAGTCTAATCCCAAACATTTTTCATCAATCTAGGCTGCCTTAACGCTTTGAATGTTTGAAGTCTCGCTCGGAATATTTCAGCTCAAAAGGGCATCTTGTCGGAATTGGCGATGAAATGGTTACATTTTAGAATGAGAGATTGTGTGCTACACACTCACGTTAGGTGCTGAATGAACTCGATGCACCAGTAGTCAGGGAACACTCAAGTCGAACAACAAACGGCTTGAGACTGCAAATGAAACATGCAACATGTTCACTGCCATGGCGATGACGTCACTTACGTTAACGGCTGCAGTAACGATCGGCAAGTCTTTACTGCAAACAAATCTTAATGTACAGGGTTGGTCAGAGTCTTGGAAGGTTGAAAATAAACGGGACAACAAGCTCACATTTATATTTATCCAACTCCTTTCCTGACCTCAATGCATTCTAAAGCACTTCACAGCCAATAATGTACTTTAAGTGCAAACACCAATTTATGCAGAGTCAGGTTTCACAAACAGCAACTGGATAATGACAAGGCCAGATTTAGTGATGATGGTTATGGGGAAATTAGCCAGGGCAACAGACAGCACAGCTGCTGCTCTTCAAATAATTTACCTCCACCTAGAGAGCAGACAGTGCTTGGTTTGCCTCATCTGAATGAAGGCACTCTGATGGTGTAATGCTCCCTTGGTGCTGTGCTGAGGGTCAGATTATGAACTACCCATTAAGCAAGTGTTCCCCACCGTACCAAGACTGACACCTTACGTAGAAGCCAAGAAAATAGAACGATAGGCACCACTGTCCGTGGGTATCTGCTACAAAGGGGCACATGGAAACACAGGATAGCACCTCTCTATGCATAACCAGGTTTCAAGTTTGTATGGAATAACAGTGCAATAACCAGTAGCAATGATAAGGTAACACCTGCAATTTTCATTGCTCCAGAACCAATCATAGAAATCATAGAAACCCTACAGTGCAGAAAGAGGCCATTAGGCCCATCGAGCCTGCACCGACCACAATCCCACCCAGGCCCTACCCCCATATCCCTCCATATTTACCCGCTAATCCCTCTAACCTACGCATCTCAGGACACTAAGGGGCAATTTTAGCATGGCCAATCAACCTAACCCGCACATAGATAGAACCATAGAAAATTACAGCTCAGAAACAGGCCTTTTGGCCCTTCTTGTCTGTGCCTAACCATTTTTTGCCTAGTCCCACTGACCTGCACTTGGACCATATCCCTCCACACCCCTCTCATCCATGAACCCGTCCAAGTTTTTCTTAAATGTTAAAAGTGACCCCGCATTTACCACTTTATCCGGCAGCTCATTCCACACTCCCACCACTCTCTGCGTGAAGAAGCCCCCCCTAATATTCCCTTTAAACTTTTCTCCTTTCACCCTTAGCCCATGCCCTCTGGTTTTTTTCTCCCCTAGCCTCAGCGGAAAAAGCCTGCTTGCATTCACTATCTATACCCATCAAAATCTTATACACCTCTATCAAATCTCCCCTCAATCTTCTACGCTCCAGGGAATAAAGTCCCAACCTATTCAATCTCTCTCTGTAACTCAGCTTCTCAAGTCCCGGCAACATCTTTGTGAACCTTCTCTGCACTCTTTCAACCTTATTTACATCCTTCCTGTAACTAGGTGACCAAAACTGTACACAATACTCCAAATTTGGCCTCACCAATGCCTTGTATAACCTCACCATAACCTTTGGACTTTCAGATTTTACCTTATACACCCATCTTTCATGCCTTCAGGAATGAAGAATCCGACTGCACCTTCCCTTTGGCCAGCCTTTCACTAAAAACAAAAATTTCCCAAATCGGAGACCGGCCAACATAGCTGTTTACAGCAGCTGTGGGAAGCAAATGGACTCCAAGAAAATAGCTAATGTTAATTACACTGGATCTGGGCAGCAGAAATGCCTGGAAAATGTGCAGACATTATTGTATTAAGCTTAGAAATAAAAGTCATCCAGTCCAGAAGAGCAGGGTGTGCGTGGAATGTACAATTATAAAAGGACAGCACATTCCAACAAGCAGCCATCACTTCAGAAATACAGCACAAACATTCCATCCAACTGATGTTTATAGTCCTTAAGAGCCTCCTCCCAGTTTGTCTTCTCATTACAGAATAGCCAGATATTCTATTCCTTTCTCCCTCATGTACTCATCTAGATTCCCCTTAAATACATCTATGCTTTCATCAGAACTACTCCATGTGGTGGCGAATATCACATTCTCACCACTATCTGGGTGACAAAATCTCTCCCCAATTCCCTACTGGATTTATTACTGAATATCTTATATTTGGCCCCTAGTTTCACTTCTTCAGTTAGTTACCGAATAATCTGTGTTGGATCATCCTTACGATAATGGCAAAATGGAGTCTCATAGAACATAGAACAGTACAGCACAGAACAGGCCCTTCGGCCCATGATGTTGTGCCGAGCTTTATCTGAAACCAAGATCAAGCTATCCCACTCCCTATCATCCTGGTGTGTTCCATGTGTCTATCCAATATCCGCTTAAATGTTCCTAAAGTGTCTGACTCCACTATCACTGCAGGCAGTCCATTCCACACCCCAACCACTCTCTGCGTAAAGAACCTACCTCGGACATCCTTCCTATATCTCCCACCATGAACCCTATAGTTATGCCCCCTTGTAATAGCTCCATCCACCCGAGGAAATAGTCTTTGAACGTTCACTCGATCTATCCCCTTCATCATTTTATAAACCTCCATTAAGTCTTCCCTCAACCTCCTCTGCTCCAGAGAGAACAGCCCTAGCTCCCTCAACCTTTCCTCATAAGACCTACCCTTCAAACCAGGCAGCATCCTGGTAAATCTCCTTTGCACTCTTTCCAGCGCTTCCACATCCTTCTTATAGTGAGGTGACCAGAACTGCACACAATATTCCAAATGTGGTCTCACCAAGGTCCTGTACAGTTGCAGCATAACCCCACAGCTCTTAAACTCCAACCCCTTGTTAATAAAAGCTAACATACTATAGGCCTTCTTCACAGCTCTATCCACTTGAGTGGCAACCTTCAGAGATCTGTGGATATGGATCCCAAGATCTCTCTGTTCCTCCACAGTCTTCAGAACCCTACCTTTGACCCTGTAATCCACATTTAAATTTGTCCTACCAAAATGAATCACCTCACATTTATCAGGGTTAAATTCCATCTGCCATTTTTCAGCCCAGCTTTGTATCCTATCTATGTCTCTTTGCAGTCTACAACAGCCCTCCACCTCATCCACCAATCTTGGTGTCATCAGCAAATTTACTGATCCACCCTTCAGCCCCCTCCTCCAAGTCATTAATAAAAATCACAAAGAGCAGAGGACCAAGCACTGATCCCTGTGGCATTCCACTAGCAACCTGCCTCCAGTCCGAAAATTTTCCATCCACCACCACCCTGTCTTCGATCAGATAGCCAGTTACCTATCCAATCGGCCAACTTTCCCTCTATCCCACACCTTCTTACTTGCATCATAAGCCGACCATGGGGGACCCTATCAAACGCCTTACTAAAAACCATGTATATGACATCAACTGCCCTACCTTCATCAACACACTTAGTTACCTCCTCAAAAAATTCTATCAAATTTGTGAGGCATGACTTGCCCTTCACAAATCCGTGCTGACTATCCCGGATTAATCCGCATCTTTCTAAATGGTCGTAAATCCCATTCCCAAGAACCTTTTCCGTCAACTTGCCAACCACCGAAGTAAGACTAACCGGCCTATAATTACCAGGGTCATTTCTATTCCCTTTCTTAAACAGAGGAACACCATTCGCCACTCTCCAGTCCACTGGCACCATCCCCGTGGACAGTGAGGACCCAAAGATCAAAGCCAAAGGCTCTGCAATCTCATCTCTTGCCTCCCAAAGAACCCTAGGATATATTTCACCAGGCCCAAGGGACTTATCGACCTTCAGTTTATTCAAAATTGAATCAGTCAGGTAAGGGCACTCAGAAGGAAACGGGGTTTGCTGTATGAACCGGGGTTTGCCGTATGCTGTATGAAGAACCCACTGCCCACAGTGGAAGGAGAAGAAAGGCACCCCATTTAAATCAAAAATACCGTCGCCATCATACAGGGAGGAACAAAGGAGGAAGGAGCCGGCAGCTGCACATCACTCCATTGCACAAGCTCGCTGTTCCGAGCACAATCAATTGCTGTTGAAGTTAGGGAGACAAGTCAGCAAGAGCAATTTATACACAGCAAGATCCCACTAACAGCAATAACACGAATACTCCGTTTATCTGGTGTGATGGCAGCAGCTAAAGAACAAACGCTAGCTAGAGCTCTCCTGATTGGGTCAGTGCAAACATTCACCTGAACACTCAAATCGGCAAGCAATGTGATGCCCCCTCCAACAGTGTGGCACTCCCTCGTCACTATCCCCTCCAACATTCCCCCAGTGCTGCCCCCCGCCCCAATAGTACTGGACTAGACCAATAGCCTAGATAAAAGTTAAAGTTAATTTTTAGTTACAAGTAGGCTTACATTAACACTGCAATGAAGTTACTGTGAAAATTCCCAAGTCGCCATACACACTGAGGGAGAATTTAACATGGCCAATGCACCTAACCAGCACGGCTTACAGACTGTGGGAGGAAACCGGAGCACTCGGAGAAAACCCACGCAGACACGGGGAGAACGTGCAAACTCCAAGACAGTGACCCAAGCCGAGAATCGAACCCAGGTCCCTGGCACTGAGGCAGCAGTGCTAAACACTGTGCCAACCCTATCATGTGCTCAAGTCCAGTGTAGAGGGTTGAAACCCATCCAGCTGATTCAGAGGGACACAAACACTGGAAGCAGCTGAATCATCTCAATCCTTATCAGCTTGTTGTTCTGATAATTTGTGTGCCTTTAAACTGGAGCACACAGCAGTGGGGAACTCTACTCTTCCAGTAACATGGAGAACACAGTGCTAATCAGACAAATACCTAATCAAACCAGGAGCTGTGACCAAAAGGGATAAACTGCATGGAAAAGCTGCATTGCTTATTCTGCGACAGTTAAGACATTCGCCTCAGACCCCAGGGTCACTAAATGTATTTGACCATGTTACCTCTAAATGACCCTAGCTATGCACTCCCACCACTGGTCACCTGACACTCCAAATCATTCACAACTCATTACCACCTACACCAATGGAAAGCAAATGCACCTTTTCCTAGCAAATCAGATGATTTGTGCCTATTAATTAAATTCTGTCTCCTCACCCCCTCTGATTTTTGTCTATCTGTTTGCAACATTACTAGGAGAATCCCTGGACAAGGAAGAAATCACAGCCCTGAGTTGCATTGGGCTCAACAGACGCCAGTCAGAGTCAGAAGATGATCAACACTCAACTATTCAGTCTACTTTTACCAAGTCTATCTCCCCATCAACGCTTTTCAGGATAGGATGGGCATTAAATAAAGTATTACCCTGTTTAGTGTTAGAGGTAATACATTCACTGAGTATATTTAAATAAAAGTGCACAGATTTTTGGATCGAGAGAGAGACAGGTGGGAAGATAAAGTGGAGGTAAAAAATCAACCATCACCTTGCTAAATAGGAGAGCCATGCTCGAGGGACCAAGTGATCTATTCCTGCTCTGATCCATGCACAGAGTTTCCGGTTTCCCACAAGGAGATCAATCCACTAGCTTGCCGAGACAGAGATTTACTGGACAGGTAGGGCACTGAGCTGTGCATTATGGGCGGTGATCATAGAATCATACAGTGCAGAAGGCAGCCATTCGGCCCATCGCGTCTGCACCAACGGAGGCATTCTTGGGGAAAAGTACCGAAGGAAAGTGGAGGATTTTCAAGGAATGTTTGTCTGGAGCTCTGCATGACAACGTTCCGATGAGACAGGGGGGTGTTGGTAGGGTACGCGAACCGTGGTGCACGAAGGTTGTGATGAACCTGGTGAATAAGAAAAGAGAGGCGTACAGAAGGTTCAGAGAGCTAGGAGGTGTTAAGGATTTAGAGGAGTATACGGGATGTAGGAAGGAGCTTAAGAAGGAAATTAGGAGAGCGAGAAGGGGTCATGAGAAGGCCTTGGCGGGTAAGATTAAGGAGAATCCCAAGGCTTGCTACAAATATGTCAAGAGTAAAAGGATGAGATGTGAAGGCATAGGACCCTTAAAAGGTGAAGGGGGAAAAGTTTGTGCGGAACCGTTAGAAATGGCGGAGCTGCTTAATGAATACTTTACCTCGGTATTCACGGTGGAAAGGGATCTGGGTGGTTGTACTGCTGGTTTGCGGTGGACAGAAAGGATCGAGCATGTGGACATAAAGAAAGAGGATGTGTTGGAACTATTGAATGGCATCAAGGTTGGTAAGTCGCCGGGACCGGATGGGATGTACCCCAGGTTACTGTGGGAGGCGAGGGAGGAGATTGCGGAGCCTTTGGCGATGATCTTTGCATCGTCGATGGAGACGGGAGAGGTTCCGGAGGATTGGAGGATTGCGGATGTGGTCCCTATATTCAAGAAAGGGAACAGGGACAGCCCGGGAAATTACCGACCGGTGAGTCTAACCTCAGTGGTTGGTAAGTTGATGGAGAGGATCCTGAGAGACAGGATTTATGATCATCTAGAGAAGTTTAGTATGATCAAAAGTAGTCAGCACGGCTTTGTCAAGGGCAGGTCGTGCCTTACGAGCCTGGTTGAGTTCTTTGAAAATGTGACCAAACACATTGACGAAAGAAGAGCGGTGGATGTGGTCTATATGGACTTCAGCAAGGCGTTCGATAAGGTCCCCCATGCAAGACTTCTTGAGAAAGTGAGAGGGCATGGGATCCAAGGGGCTGTTGCCTTGTGGATCCAGAACTGGCTTGCCTGCAGAAGGCAGAGAGTGGCTGTGGAGGGGTCTTTCTCTGCATGGAGGTCAGTGACCAGTGGAGTGCCCCAGGGATCTGTTCTGGGACCCTTGCTGTTTGTCATTTTCATAAATGACCTGGATGAGGAAGTGGAGGGATGGGTTGGTAAGTTTGCTGACGACACCAAGGTAGGTGGTGTTGTGGATAGTTTGGAGGGATGTCAGAAGTTGCAGCGAGACATAGATAGAATGCAAGACTGGCCGGAGAAGTGGCAGATGGACTTCAACCCGGATAAGTGTGTGGTGATCCATTTTGGCAGATCCAATGGGATGAAGCAGCAGTATAATATGAAGGGTACCATTCTTAGCAGTGTAGAGGATCAGAAGGACCTTGGGGTCCGGGTCCATAGGACTCTTAAATCGGCCTCGCAGGTGGAGGATGCGGTCAAGAAGGCGTACGGCGTACTGGCCTTCATTAATCGAGGGATTGAGTTTAGGAGTCGGGAGATAATGCTGCAGCTTTATAGGACCCTGGTTAGACCCCACTTGGAGTACTGCGCGCAGTTCTGGTCACCTCATTACAGGAAAGATGTTGAAGCCATTGAAAGGGTGCAGAGGAGATTTACAAGGATGTTGCCTGGATTGGGGGGCATGCCTTATGAGGATAGAACATAGAACATAGAAAGCCACAGCACAAACAGGCCCTTCGGCCCACAAGTTGCGCCGATCACATCCCCACCTCTAGGCCTATCTATAGCCCTCAATCCCATTAAATCCCATGTACTCATCCAGAAGTCTCTTAAAAGACCCCAACGAGTTTGCCTCCACCACCACCGACGTCAGCCGATTCCACTCACCCACCACCCTCAGTGAAAAACTTACCCCTGACATCCCCCCTGTACCTACCCCCCAGCACCTTAAACCTGTGTCCTCTCGTAGCAACCATTTCAGCCCTTGGAAATAGCCTCTGAGAGTCCACCCTATCCAGACCCCTCAACATCTTGTAAACCTCTATCAGGTCACCTCTCATCCTTCGTCTCTCCAGGGAGAAGAGACCAAGCTCCCTCAACCTATCCTCATAAGGCATGCCCCCCAATCCAGGCAACATCCTTGTAAATCTCCTCTGCACCCTTTCAATGGCTTCAACATCTTTCCTGTAATGAGGTGACCAGAACTGCGCGCAGTACTCCAAGTGGGGTCTAACCAGGGTCCTATAAAGCTGCAGCATTATCTCCCGACTCCTAAACTCAATCCCTCGATTAATGAAGGCCAGTACGCCGTACGCCTTCTTGACCGCATCCTCCACCTGCGAGGCCGATTTAAGAGTCCTATGGACCCGGACCCCAAGGTCCCTCTGATCCTCTACACTGCTAAGAATGGTACCCTTCATTTTATACTGCTGCTCCATCCCATTGGATCTGCCAAAATGGATCACCACACACTTATCCGGGTTGAAGTCCATCTGCCACTTCTCCGCCCAGTCCTGCATTCTATCTATGTCTCGCTGCAACTTCTGACATCCCTCCAAACTATCCACAACACCACCTACCTTGGTGTCGTCAGCAAACTTACCAACCCATCCCTCCACTTCCTCATCCAGGTCATTTATGAAAATGACAAACAGCAAGGGTCCCAGAACAGATCCCTGGGGCACTCCACTGGTCACTGACCTCCATGCAGAGAAAGACCCCTCCACAGCCACTCTCTGCCTTCTGCAGGCAAGCCAGTTCTGGATCCACAAGGCAACAGCCCCTTGGATCCCATGCCCTCTCACTTTCTCAAGAAGTCTTGCATGGGGGACCTTATCGAACGCTTTGCTGAAGTCCATATAGACCACATCCACCGCTCTTCCTTCGTCAATGTGCTTGGTCACATTTTCAAAGAACTCAACCAGGCTCGTAAGGCACGACCTGCCCCTGACAAAGCCGTGCTGACTACTTTTGATCATACTAAACTTCTCTAGATGATCATAAATCCTGTCTCTCAGGATCCTCTCCATCAACTTACCAACCACTGAGGTTAGACTCACCGGTCGGTAATTTCCCGGGCTGTCCCTGTTCCCTTTCTTCAATATAGGGACCACATCCGCAATCCTCCAATCCTCCGGAACCTCTCCCGTCTCCATCGACGATGCAAAGATCATCGCCAAAGGCTCCGCAATCTCCTCCCTCGCCTCCCACAGTAACCTGGGGTACATCCCATCCGGTCCCGGCGACTTACCAACCTTGATGCCATTCAATAGTTCCAACACATCCTCTTTCTTTATGTCCACATGCTCGATCCTTTCTGTCCTCCGCAATCCAGCAGTACAACCACCCAGATCCCTTTCCACCGTGAATACCGAGGTAAAGTATTCATTAAGCACCTCCGCCATTTCTAACGGTTCCGCACAAACTTTTCCCCCTTCACCTTTTAAGGGTCCTATGCCTTCACATCTCATCCTTTTACTCTTGACATATTTGTAGAAAGCCTTGGGATTCTCCTTAATCTTACCCGCCAAGGTCTTCTCATGACCCCTTCTCGCTCTCCTAATTTCCTTCTCAAGCTCCTTCCTACATCGCGTATACTCCTCTAAATCCTTAACACCTCCTAGCTCTCTGAACCTTCTGTACGCCTCTCTTTTCTTATTTACCAGGTTCATCACAACCTTCGTGCACCACGGTTCCCGTACCCTACCAACACCCCCCTGTCTCATCGGAACGTTGTCATGCAGAGCTCCAGACAAACATTCCTTGAAAATCCTCCACTTTCCTTCGGCACTTTTCCCCAAGAATGCCTCCTTCCAATTTACCCGTCTAATTTCCTCCCTGATGACACTGTATTTCCCTTTACTCCAGAGAAACACTTTCCTAGCCTGCCTGACCCTATCTCTTTCCAATGCTATCGTGAAGGAGATAGAATTATGATCGCTATCCCCAAGATGCTCACCCACCGAGAGATCCTCCACCTGTCCAGGTTCATTAGCCAGCACCAGATCAAGAACTTACCCCTGACATCTCCTCTGTACCTAACCCCCAGCACCTTAAACCTGTGTCCTCTCGTAGCAACCATTTCAGCCCTTGGAAATAGCCTCTGAGAGTCTACCCTATCCAGACCTCTCAACATCTTGTAAAAGATAGGTTGAGGGAGCTTGGTCTCTTCTCCCTAGAGAGACGAAGGATGAGAGGTGACCTGATAGTGGTTTACAAGATGTTGAGAGGTCTGGATAGGGTAGACTCTCAGAGGCTATTTCCAAGGGCTGAAATGGTTGCTACGAGAGGACACAGGTTTAAGGTGCTGGGGGGGTAGGTACAGAGGAGATGTCAGGGGTAAGTTTTTCACTCAGAGGGTGGTGGGTGAGTGGAATCGGCTGACGTCGGTGGTGGTGGAGGCAAACTCGTTGGGGTCTTTTAAGAGACTTCTGGATGAGTACATGGGATTTAATGGGATTGAGGGCTATAGATAGGCCTAGAGGTGGGGATGTGATCGGCGCAACTTGTGGGCCGAAGGGCCTGTTTGTGCTGTGGCTTTCTATGTTCTATGTCCAACAGAGCATCTTACCCAGGCCCACCCTCGTCCTATTGCCCCCAAACCTACCCACTAATCCCCCAACCTACATATCTTAGGACACTAAGAGACAATCTACCGTGGCCAATCCACCTAACCTGCACATCTTTGGATAACCCCAAGGTAAACGTTTATGATCCATTAAGTATCTGAACTATTCCCATCAGCCCTAACTTTGCACCTGTTCGAATCAAAAACTGGCCACTGAAGCTAGCAAGAATTAATCCCAATACTACAACATGGTGGTATAATGGTTAGCACTGCTGCCTCTCAGCACCAGGGACCCGGGTTCAATTCCAGCCTCAGGTGACTGTTCTCTGTTGCAAGTTCTCCCCACGTCTTTGTGGATTTCCTCCAGATGCTCCGGTTCCTCCCACAATCCAAAAATGAGATTAGATGGATTGACTATGTTAAATTGTCCCTTTGAGTTGGTTAAGTGGATTATCCATGGTCCTGGATTAATTGTCTAGCGATAATACCGATGGCCTGGTGGTTTTATCGCTAGACAATTAATCCAGAAACTCAGCTCGTGTTCTGTGGACCCAGGTTTGAATCCTGCCATGGCAGATGGTGGAATTTGAATTCAATTTTTAAAAATCTGGAATCAAGAATCTACTGATAACCATTGTCGGAAAGAACAATCTAGTTCACTCATGTCCTTTAGGGAAGGAAATCTGCCATCTTACCTGGTCTGGCCTACATGTGATTCCAAAGCCACAACAATGTAGTTGACTTTCAACTGCCCTCTGAAATGGCACTCAGTTCAAGGGCAACTAGGGATGGGCAATAGATGCTGGCGGGGTTACGGTGATAGGACTTGGGGGAAATGGTGGGCCTGGGGAAGATGCCCTTTCAGAGAATCGGTGCAGATTCAATGAGCCTCCTTCTGCACTGTAAGAATTCTATGGTTTCTACAATAGATGACATTGCATACAAAACGGATTCAAGATGGTGCTGGAGCAAGGCGACTTCTTGCAAGCTGTCCCCAGCATACCACTGGTTCTATCTTTTACTCTTGTTCTATGCTTTTAAAACTGTACTCTAACTCTTAACACTACATTCTGCACTCTCTCCTTTCCTTCTCCCCTATGTACTCTATGAACGGCAGGTTTTGTCTGTATAGTGCTCAAGAAACAATACTTTTTACTGCATCCCAATACATGTGACAACAATAAATCAAATCAAGAAATGACACTGCATTCTTAGAAAGCAGAAACTTTACACGAATCTTGGATTAACAGTTAGACAGCGATTGTGCGATGGTTTGTGAAAAAATTTCTACATATAAACAGATGTGGTTGTCTCTCAAATGCCCTCTGAAATGAAGGGCAGTTAGGAATGGACAATAAATGCTGGCCCAGCCAGCGATGCTCACATCCTGTGAAATGTAAAAAAAAGATTCCTTCAAGAACACCATCTAAACCAGCACCTTCCACAAGGGCACAAGGCGACGTCAGCACTTGCAAGTTCCCTACCAAGACACTCATTGCCATTCCTTCACTGTCACTGGGTCAAAATCCTGGAAAACACTTCAAGAGCACTAAGACTATACCTGCACTAAATGGGATTGTTCAAGAATGCAGCATCAAGAACCTGGTTCACCTCCACCTTCTCAAGGGCAACGACAGGTGGGTAACAAATGCTGGCCTTGTCAGTGACACCCACATCCAGTGAATGAATTAAAAGGGTGACTGAGGAAGAAACAAGAAAAATTCAACAGTAATGAAAGCAAAAATCAGAAACATTGAATCATTACTTCACTCCAGGGGAAATTAGCTCGGTGCACGTGACATTAGAACAGATTAAAAGGATCCAAGGATATTTATGTAGGAACAGTGGGAGGGAATGGAGAAACTAATCAAACGGAGGGGATAAAACCCTGGTCTAGAGATTGCACCCAATCATATTAAAAGTTAGGAAGAATTAGCAGAGGCACCATCACGTATATATAAAAATTAATTACAAAAGGGAATAGTGCCAAATAACTGGTGGACAACTAATGTAATTCCTATAAAAGGAGAGAGAACACGTTCAGGGAACTACAAACCAATTAGCTTAATGGTTGCAGGCAATATAATTGAATCATTAATCAAGGATATAACAGAAAAACACCTAGAAACTGAAAGTGGACAGGATGGAATTCCAACGATACGATCATGGTGCTGAAGCCCACATTCTGCCAATCCGGTGGGAATATCGCTCCCACTGGGAGAAGTTGAATTATTTCCATCTGTATTGCATCTGCCAGTGCTTTCAATAATTGACGTCCTTTTAAACTAGACCACACAGCACAATAGAAAACTCTGCCCATCCTGCAATATGAGGAGCATGATGCTAATCAGACAAATGCTTGATAAATTACAACATTATCAAGAGCAAAGGAGTAAACTGCATGGGAGGGCTGCATTCCTTGCTGCACTCGAGTTAAAAGAGCTGCCTGGAACCACAGTGTCACCTAATGTGATCAATCATATTCCAGCTGATTTCACTACAAGACCTCCTGCCTCCAATTCCCCCACCCTCCCACCAGTGGTCACCCAACACATCCATCCTCAGTCAGCCATTGCTCAGTTGAGAACATCCTCTTGTGTCCAGGCCAATATTTACCCTCAATCAACATCACAAAGTACAGGTGATCTGGTCAATAACATACTGCCGTTGATTGGAGCTTGTGTTTCATACATTACAACAATGACCACACTTCAAAAATATTCCATTGGCTGTAAAGCACTTTTGGGGTGTCCAGTGATAACAAAGGACAGTATCTAAAGGCACGTTTTCCTTTCTTCTTCCCTTGCAATGCATCACCACCTACACCAAATTAGAAAGCAAACAGACCCTTGATTGCTCAGATAATTCTTGCCTGCCAATCAAATCGCCCTCTCTCACACTCTCCACTTTTACCGAAGTCCCTCCCCTTACCTACGCTTGGGCACGTAAGCAAGGGGTCAAAGAATTAGTTGCTGTTCTATTTAGTGCTACAAGTGACACTATTAATTCATAAAACTTCCTGTGGATTTATTCTCCACAAGGGAGGCAGTGGCATAGTGGAATTATCACTGAACGAGTAATCCAGAGACCCTGGGTAATGCTCTGGGGGCCCCAGGTTCGAAACCCACCATGACAGATGGTGAAATTTGAATTCAAAATTTGGAATTTAAAAAAGTCTACTGATGACCATGAAACCATTATCGATTGTCTCACTAATGGCTCACTAATGTCCTTTAGTCGTTTAGGCTAGTCATCTAATGATGACCATGAAACCATTGTCGTAAAAACCCTAACGTCCTTTAGGGAAGGAAATCTGTCGTCGTTACCTGGTCTGACCTACATGTGACTCCAGACCCATAAAAATGTGGCTCACTCTCAAATACCCACTGAAATGGAGGGCAATTAGGAATGGGCAATAAATGCTAGGCCCAGCCAGCAATGCCCGCATTCCCTAAAAATAAACGAAAACAAATTCCACCAGTTTTTCCAGGCTGAGAGAGATGGTTTAGTTTACTCAATGGGTGCAACACTGGGCTGTTGTGGCAATGCCAAAGGAAAGATTTATAATCCATTAGTCATGAGCGGCAACTCCATACCTGTTCACTGTCAAAACCTGACCAGTAAACCCCAGAGAGAATTAATCCCCTCAGTATGACAGGTGACATTACATCGAAATGATTCAGTACTCGAGACACATGGTGCGAACCCTGGATTAACACAGAGCGGTACAAACAGGCATTGCATGACATTTTAAAGCTGCCTGCTCTCATTGCCAGATCAGCTGAGAGGGGTGTAGAATGACAAACAGAACATCAAATGAATCTGGATTGTTTTGCTCAGCTCAGACACTTGGAAGCATTGCATGAACAAATACAGGCAAGAGGGAAATCGAAGGAGCAAGAGCAAGTGGACGAAGGCCGGGGTAACAAGGGACAAGTTAACGTTTATATATCACTCTTTATCTAAACAGTAATGTCTCAGAGTGCTTTAAAAAAATGCAGATACCAAAGCAAGAGGGTCTTCTGAGAGCAGGGAGAGAAGCTGAAGGTTTGCAGATGATGTCGGCAAAGGAGCTGAACATATATCCAACAACGAGGGACCAAGCATAGAATGAGGAGTAGGCAGGAGCCCATGGTTAAATGTCTTATCCATTACACAGCTCCTCAGACAGTGCAGCACTCCTTCAGGACACAGGGACGTCAGCCTGGATCATGAGCTCAAATCACTGGAGTGGGACAAGAACTCGCAACCCATAGTTCAAGAGTGGTTAGCACAGCTGCCTCACAGCACCAGGAACCTGATTCAATTCCTGGCTTGGGTCACTGTGTGTGGAGCTTGCACGTTCTCCCCATGTCTGTGTGGGTTTCCTCCGGGTGCTCCGGTTTCCTTCCACAGTCTGAAAGACGTGCTGGTTCGGTGCATTGGCCATGCTAAATTGCCCCTCAGTGTCCTCGAACAGGCTCTTGATTGTGGAGAGTAGGGGATTTTCACAGTAACTTCATTGCAGTGTTAATGTAAGCCTACTTGTGACTAATAAATAAATAAATTTTAAGAGGGGAGAGTACTACTGAATCGTAGTTGACATTTGAACTAGGTTTAAGATGGCAACCAAGGAATGATGGGAGTCTAAGGATAATGGTACAGAGGGCAGACAGGATCTCAGCTTAACATCTCATCCAAAAGACTTCACCTTTGACAGTGCAGCACTCCCTAAACACTGCACTGGTAGTTTGCGTGGATTATGTGCACAAGTGGACACAGGTTTAAGGTGCTGGGGGGTAGGTACAGGGGAAATGTTAGGGGGAGTTTTTCACACAGAGGGTGGTGGGCGAGTGGAATTGGCTGCCGTCAGTGGTGGTGGAGGCAAACTCAATAGGGTCTTTTAAGAGACTCCTGGATGAGTACATGGGACTTAATAGGATGGAGGGTTATAGGTAGGCCTAGAAGGTAGGGATATGTTCGGCGCAACTTGTGGGGCCGAAGGGCCTGTTTTGTGCTGTAGTTTTTCTATGTTTCTAAATCTCCAGAGTGGGACTTGAACCCACAATCAGGCGAGAGTGCTGCCCGCTTGGCCTCAGTTGACTTAGGAATCAGGACCCAGTGGAACCCGAACATTTAACCCCTCAGCAGCTACTCCCCTTTAATGAGATTTTGGGTATTTTGCTACTTAGCTAAACGTGGCAACAAGAGACCAATCTCTATTCTTTATTAATCATTCTACATTCCTCGGATCCACCCCCATGTGCATCCATCAAAAAAATTCAGCAACAGATAAATATTAAAATAGAAATTCCATGCAAGATGGTCTCAGGAGTCTGACCCTCTATAGACAAGGGCCACATTATTCCTCCCAAATCTGGAACTGTTCCAGTTTCTGAATCTCTCTCTGTTGTGATTTATGGTGAAATGCGAGTCCTTTGATTAGATTCCAGCCTGTAACTCTTCATGTAACACACTGATATATTCTACGGTCACAGAGAACACACTGCACTCTAGTTCAGAACAAAACATTCATTCATTTAACAAGATAACAAAACGGTTTTTCTGTTCTTCCTGAAAGCACTCAAGACTCACATTTGCCCCTTTGTTTAGAAGGTGTACTACAATTCAATATCCCTTTTCTCATGAACATGATTTGCTAAATAAAACCTTCAACTGAAATTTGAGTCACTCAGATGGATGTCAGTTATCACATTTTCTTATTGTATGGGACCCTGCAGGCGCATTCCTCCAACAAGAGAGAATCTAACCAACACCCCTTGACATTCATGACATTGTCACCGCTGAATCCCCCAGCATCAACATCCTGGGGGTTGAACTGGACTAGCCATATAAATACTGAGCTCACCAGAACAGATCAACGACGAGGAATCCTGTGGCGAGTAACTCCCTTTCTGCCTCCCCAAATCCTGTCCACAATCTACTAGGCACAAATCAAGAGTGTAATGGAATACTCTCCACTTGCCTGGCTGAGTGCAGTTCCAACAACGTTCAAGTAGCTCGACACCACCCAGGCCAAAGCAGCCTACTTGATTGGTACCTCTTCCACAAATATTCACTCTCTCCACCACCAAAGAACAGTGACAGCCGTGTGCACCACTTACAGGATGCACTGCAGAAACTCACGAGGACTCCTTACACTTGACCATCCAAACCCTCGACGGCTACAACATAAAAGGACAAGAGCAGCAGATACCTGGGGACACAAACACGAGCAAGTTCCCCTCCAAGTCACTCACCATTCCTTCACTGTCGCTGGGTCAAAATCCTGGGACTCACTGCCCAATGGTGCCATGGGTGTACCTACACCTCAAGGACTTTAGCAATTCAAGAGAGCTCACCACCACCTTCTCAAGGGAAGCTAGGGATGGGCAGTAAATGCTGGCCTAGCCAGCGACACCCATATCCATAAATGAAATCAAAAAATGGCAAAAGCTCCCTTTTGTACTATACCTGGGATCGGACAGGTTTAAACGAGAGCCTTGAATTATGCAACCAAATTAAAGTCAGCAACCAGCACTTTCAGTAACACGGACACAAGGTACAATGAAGTGTGAACGAATAGTCCAATGATAGGAGCGTTTTGCAGCAAAGTTTGGCACATTATGAGTCTCATGGTCACGCCTCGCACTGCGATTCGACAGCTGGGAACAAACATGGCATTTTTAAAAATTTCATTCCATAACTGCCTCAAAAGAAATAATCATTTAAAAATGATATTGCTGCAAGATTTATTTTGCCCATTTTATCCTGTGTCGGAGACTGTCGCACAAAACCTTTCCCGATCTACAGTAATTCCGCTGGTAGAATAGCTAGTCTAGAACTATCCCACCTAATCCAGACTACAAACCGCTGGGACTGAACTGACCAGCCACATTTCAACTCTCCCTCCCGTACCCGGACACACAGATCAGGAGGCCATTCAGCCCCTCAAATGAGCTCTGTCCGTCAGATCATGGTTGATCTGTAACTCAGAACCACTCACCCAAATATAAAGCGATCCTTACTCACAAAAAACGGCAGAACGGTGACACAGTGGTTAGCACTGCTGCGTCTCAGCGCCAGGGACCCGGGTTCAATTCCCGGCTTGGGTCATTCTGTGGAGGTTGCACAATCTCCCCGTGTCTGCGTGGGTTTCCTCCGGGTGCTCCGGTTTCCTCCCACAGAATTGACCATTCTAAATTGCCCCTTCGTGTCAGGGGACTAGCTAGGGTAAAGGAATGAGGTTGTGGGGATAAGTCCTGGGTTTGACTTTGATTTGATTTATTGTTGTCACATGTATTAACATAGTGAAAAGTATAGTTTCTAACGTGCTATACAAAGTGTACCATTTATAGAGAAGGAAACAAGAGTGCGCAGAATGTAGTGTGGGTGGGATTATGGTCCGTGCAGACTTGATGGGCCGAATGGCCTCATTCTGCACTGCAGAATTCTATGACATGAAAATTCCATTTAATCCCTAACATTCACTGCCTTTTGGGAAAGAGCTCCAGATTTTCACTACGCTGTGAAGAGTTGTTTCCCAACATCAGCCCTGAACAGCTTGGCTCCATTGTTCTGGACCTCCCAGAGTTACTCTGCACCTATCCTGTTGCATCCTATTATCAATAAGACTGCAAACAAATAAAAATGATGGAAACTCTCAGCAGCTATTCCGACAAAAGATCATTTCGACTCGAGACATTAACTCCCTTTTTCTCCACAGAGACTGCCTGAACCGTGTTTCTCCAGAATTTATTTTTAAAACCAATCTCTCTTCACCCCTCAGTCTGATAGGCAGAATTACAAGGAAAGAATTAAGCAACCCTAGAGTTCTAAACAGTAATGGGGAAAACATCAAGGTAATCAAAATGTGAATCAAAATAATTTATAACAGCTACTGGGTTCACTGTGGCTGAAAAGAGAACTTGGTGGCATGAACCACACCAAGAAGAGCCAGAGAGAGGAGCAGCGGGGCCACTCCCCAGCCAGCCAGACAGAAGAGCAGCGGGGTAAAGGCAAAATACTGCAGATGTTGGAATCTGAAACAAAAACAGAAAATGCTGGAAAATCTCAGCAGGACTGACAGCTTCTGTGGGGAGAGGATACAGCCAACGTTTCAAGCCTAGATGATCCTTCATCCAAAACCGACGAAGGGTCACCCAGGCTCGAAATGTTGGCTCTATTCTTTCTCCAGGTGCAATCAGACCTGCTGAGATTTTCCAGCATTTTCTGTTTTCGTGAGAGAGGCAGCAGAACCAAAGCTCATGAGGCCACCACAACACTTGATGAATCACAGCGAAGGACATCCTGTGGGAAGGGGGTAGGAGTACAGGAGGAGTGTGTGCGCTTGTAAGTCCTAGACCCAAACAGCAGAGCCCGATCTCCAGTCATCTTGGACTGTCCTGCCACTGGACCAAGGACATGCTCCATCAAATCCACATGGTAACCGGTGTACAGTAAAATAACTCACCTATCTCTTAGAATGAAGCACCTTGAACATCAGGAACAACCCCAGCAGCGACAGACTGGAACGGCGTACTGCTCTCATTGCCCAGGTAGGGGAAGGCTCGCTCAGGGAACAAGGTGACAGTTACACACGCCCCAACAGACAGGTTCAAAGAGGAATTTTACTCCAATCTTGGCCCAAGTCCCAATGGGCAACAAGCTGATTCTCCTTGGCGACCTCAAGCCAGAGTTGGAAAGGAAACAGACCTCTGGGGAGGCGTAATTCGCAAAGAGCAAGTAGGAAATCCAATACCTACATTACCCTGCTCCTGACAAAACGCTTAGAACATGGTCTTGTCATAACTAACACCGTGTTCCAGAGAGACAAGAACACCCTCGCTCTGAGCACTGGTATCCATTCGACCACGTCACTGTCTGAGTGAGGGACCACAATGACATGCGTATCACCTGCACCATGACATAAGCTGACAACTGTTGGACAGGCCACCGTCTAATCCACTCTGTGATCAACACCAATGCAGCCCCAAAGTAGCGACGGCAACAAATACAATGCTGGAGGAAAACCACCACTGAGGTACCCAGAAGGCCCTGATAAGAGGTTAGTCTCACTGCCAACCTGACGATTCCCAGCGATCCAGAAATGCAATGTCCACAGTGCCTGGTCCACCCTCAAAGCCTCATTATCAGTACCTGCGAAGAGATGCTTGGTCACTCAACCAGGAGACATGATTGGTTCGATGAGATCCATGAGATCTAGGAGTCCGTAAGCACAAAGCTTTTCTGAAACTGAAACAGCAACTCAACTCGAGAGCAAGAAAGCTGTTCTAGAAGGTTGAAAGCTGAGGACCAACAAAACGCTCAGGATCAAGAACAGACAGTGAGTGGAGAAAGTGCAGGAGATTCATCAGTGAACTGATAACCATGTGGCATGAGGTTTCTTTAGCACAGTCAAGCCCACCTACAGCCCAAGCACCCAAAGCCCTGCCCATTGCTGACCAGGAACAGAGGGAAGGAGCACTTCGAATACTACCTTCACAGAAACATTTCTTCAATATGAGTGTCCAGCATCTCAGCACAACTCCAACCCAACACAAGGGGAAAAAGGCCATTGGTTAGCCAAGAACAAGACATCAGGGGCAGGTAAAATCCTCACCAAACACTAAAATATGGTGGAGAAGCACGATTGGCGCAAATATACAATCTGAAAGGAGAACATGCCAGGAGATCTCAGACATCGTGACCATCTTCAAGCAAGGTGACAAGTGAGGCTGCAGTAACTGTGACAGATCATGGAGCATCCTCGTCCTTTTCAGCTGCCTTCAAACATTTGTCACCATCCTCTACGATGACGTGCAAGCTGTGATCATGATCAACGGATCTACCGCAGATCCAATCCACATTCAGACTGGGAGCCATCAAGGCTGTGTCATCACACCAACGCTCTTTGCAATTTCCCTTGCTGAAATGCTCCACCTCACCTTCAACAAGTTCCCTACTTCATTGAACTCCAGTATAGAGGTGATGTTTGTATCTGCGCACACTCGAAAGTTGAGCTCCAAGCCATCGTCAACACCTTCAAGGTGTACGGGGACATGGGCCTTACACTAAACATACGCAAGACAAAAGGTCCTCTACCAATCTGCTCCCCATCCTGCCACCCGACAAGACCTTGGACAACATGAACCACTTTCTATATCTTGGGAGCCCACTGTCAACAAGGGCAGACATCGACGACAGGGTTCAACACCATCTTCAGTTGCCTGAGGAAGGGAGTGCTTGAAGACCAGGGCCTGGCACCAAACTCATGGTCCACAGAGCAGTAGTGATACCAGCCATTCTAACTGGCTCAGAGACATGTACAGTAGGCACCTCAAAACATTGAAGTACCACCAGTGCTGTCACCGCAATATCCTGCAAATCTACTGGCAGGGTAGGCACACCAACAGTGTTTTCACTCAGGCCAACATCAAAGCATTGATCATGCTTGATCAGCTCTGCTGAATGGGCCACATTGTCTCCATGGCTGACACACAACTCCCAAAACAAACATTCTACTTGGAACTTCAACATGGCTAGCGAGCCCCAGAAAGGAAGAGAAAACACTTCAATTAAACCCTCAAAAAGTGCAACATCCCCACCATGAGAATCTCTGGACCAAGACAACCCGAACTGGAGGAAAAGCATCCAGGAAGTAGCTGAACACCGAGTTTCATCGCCAAGAGCAAGCTGAAGCCAAGCACCACCAGCAAAAGGAGTACGTAGCACCCCAGACACTCCACCTGCTGCCCACTGCTCCAGCCACCGTCTACCCCACCTGTGACCGAGACTGCAGGTCGTGCACTGAACTCCTCCATCACCTGAGAACTCATTTTTGGTGTGGAAACAGATCATCCTCGATTCTGAGGGACTGCCCAAGAAGGCGGCGGACCAAGTTTTTGAACAAAACATCCTTTAATGTTTCAGGTCTGAAACTGGCCTGGATGCTCTGCACATTGATAGTGATGCCCTTTTCAGATCAGGCTAGGCCAAGTTTCTTGAGATTCTTCTTCAAAACTCTGTAGTGAGTGGTGAATAGAATCTTGTATTGTGTTGGCACCTCCAGTGACAAACAGCAAATTTGAGTAATTTCTTGGGGATGTGTTCGGAGCACAAATAGGAATTGGAGACCATCTATTTAAATGCATTTTTTTTTTTAAAGTCTTCAAACGAGGTGATTTGTCTCACTCTGACGAAGCCTAATTAGTTTTTTTTAAAATATGAGATCATGGCATTCAGTGAGCTTATTCACTGAGCCCCCAGTGTTTCTTGAATACGACAATTCGGTGGCCACGGAGCGAGCTAAAACAGTCGGGATATAGAGAAAAAAATAATTTGGCAACTGATACAGTAATGGGACGACTGGCAGCTTTGACCTCAGGACATTAAAGTTCTTTACAGCCAATGAAGTAGCTTGGAAGCAAAAACATTCTAATAATGTAGGGAACGCAGCAACAAACGTGCGCACAGTAAATTCCCACAGACAGCAATGACCAAGCAATGTGTTTGAGAGATAAATATTGGCCAGAATGCCCCATTTTTCTTCCAATAATACTGTGCTATGGGATCTTTTATATTCTCCCATAGAGTGTAGACTGGGCTTCGATGTAATGTCTCATTCACCCTCTAACAGTGCAGCACTCCCTCAGTACTGCCACTGAATGTCAGGCTATATTTTGTGTTCTGTCCTGGAGTGGGGCTTGAATCCACAAACACCTGACTGAGAAGATAAAGTGGAACCTAACCAAGCCATAAGATAAGCCAATGGCCTCACTCATCCGTACTAACCTACCCAACTGGCAGTTTCTAGTCCATCACCATTCAGACAGCTTGCTACAGCTCCAATTTATGAGCCAGTACACAGAGGGTTAAATATAACACGTCTGCCGAACAGGAACCACAGGAAGAAAGCTCCTCGGCAGAATCTCCGCTGGTCTCAGCTGCAGCGGATTGTTTGACCTCTGTTCACTGAAGCGCGCAAGACAAACCATCCCTGGACAGACCAACACCTAATACATCAAAGCAAAGTGCGTGCCTCTGACAAGAGAAAGGTTCCTGGAGGATAGAACACAGCCTTCGTACTCATAACAGCTGCACGATGACAAGAACACTAAAGTGACAAAGTGGATTATTCAACCTTACCATGTGCAAATTGGATGCACATTTGTCTAAAAATCAAGTCACCACACTTCAAAAGTTCATCATGGGATGCAGTAGACTTTGCGAAATTGCAAGGTTAAGAATGATGCAATATAAGTTCAAGTTCATTCTTGCCGTTAGGCAGATAGGAAGTCATCTTAAGAGATTGAAAGAAAATACAATTGAGGAATTGGCAGGGTCAGATATGAGATGCAACTTGGTAGCAGGACTTGGTAGAAATTCTCTTTGGAAGAAATGGTGCAAGAGGTGAATGGTGAAATCTATGATTTCTATGATAAAGAGGGAGAGCATCAGATGTCGGAGGCACTGGGAGCCTTCTGGGGCAGATGGGACCTGTACAAGATGGGCACGTTACACCTTAACAGAACCAGGAGTAATACTCTCGCAAAGACATGCTGTTGCTGTTGGGGAGGCTTGCCAGGAGGATGGGAACCTGAGGGGTAGGTCAAATTGGAAGCTGGTAACAGGATGTAGAAAATTAGAAAGTGAAATTAGAAGACAGGAGAAACAGAGGCAAGCATCAACTAGGCTTAAAATGTGGAATAATGTTAAAAACACTAAGCCAAGGGCTATCTACCTGAATACATGACGTGGAGTTGCCGGCGTTGGACTGGGGTAGGCACAGTAAGTAGAATCACAACACCAGGTTAAAATCCAACAGGTCCACGAGCTTTCGGAGTGCCGCTCCTTCATCAGGTAAGTGCGCACTCACCTGATGAAGGAGCTGCACTCCGAAAGCTCGTGCTATCAAATAAACCTGTTGGACTTTAACCTGGTGTTGGGAGACGACTTACTGTGTCTACCTAAATACACACAGCGTTTGCAACAAGGTAAATGATTTAAAGCCACAAGCAAAGGTAAATGGGTATGATCTAATTGTCATTACGGAAACATGGCTACATGGGAACTGAATATTCAAGGATATTTGACTTTTAGGAAGAACAGGCCAAAAGGAGGAGGTGGTGGTGCTGATAACAAGGGATTGGATCGGTACATTCATATGGGAAAATCTCAGATCAGACGAACAAAATGTGGAATCTGTTCGGGTGGAGCTAAGAGACAGTAAGGGGTGGCAAACATTGGGCAGTTGTTTATAGGCCACCAAACAGTCGTGATAGTGCGGGGCACGGTATTAATCAGGAGATGAGAGAAGCCTGGTTAGTACAATAATCATGGGTGACTACAATGTGTATATAGACTGGGTAAAGCTGATGAGACTAAAGAATAGACTCTTTTAGAACTAGTATTATGTCACAAGGGCTAATTGATAATCTTGTTATGAAAGAACCTTTAGGAATGAGTGACCAAACAAAACATGATCGAATTTTACATTATGTCTGAAAGTGAGGTAATTCTGATGCCAGGGTGTGACATTTGAACAAAGAAAATTGTGAAGGAGGGGGGCAAATTGTTGAGGTAGATTGGAAAAACACATTCAAAAATACAACAGTACACAGACAATTGATCATTTTTAAGGAATTATTACATAGTTGACAGCAATTATACATTCCTTCAAGACATAAAAACCCAAAATGTCAGTCAAATGTGACTAAAAGACTAAAGGCTGATAAATTTGCCAGATATAATTGTAGACCTGGGGATCAGGATCATTTTATTATACAACAAAGGAGGACCAAGAAACCAGCGCCAGGGACCCAGGTTTAATTCCCAGCCTAGAGTCAACGTCTGTGTGGAGTTTGCACGTTCTCCTAGTGTCTGAGTGGGTTTCCTCCGGGTGCTCCGGTTTCCTCCCACAGTCCAAAGATGTGCAGGTTAGGTTGATTGGCCATGCTAAATGGACCCTCGTGTCAGGGGATTAGCAGGGCAAATATGTGGGGTTACGGGAATAGGGCCTTGGTGGGATTGTGGACAGTGCAGACTCAATGGGCCAAATGGCCTCCTTCTGCACTGTGAGCATTCAACGATTCTATGAAACCAATCAGGGAGAATAAAATATGAATGCAAACAAGCAAAAAAAAACGTAGAAACACAGTAAAACCTTCTATTAGGTATGTAAAAGGGAAACATTTGGCCAAGATAAATGTGGACCCATTACAAGCAAAAGTCAGGAGAATTCATAATGGGGAATAGAGAAATGGCAGAGAAGCTAAATGATTACTTGTGTCTGTCTTCACTGGGGAAAATACAAGATAGCTCCCAGAATTAGAGATCCAAGGGACTACGGAGAATGAGGAATTGAAGGAAATTTGCATCAGCAAGAGGTTGTATTAGACAAATTAATGGGACTGAAGATTGATAAGTCCACAGGACCTGACATTTTCCATCCAACAGTGTCGAAAGAGGTAGCTGTGGAGATAGTGGATGCATTGGTGATCACCTTCCAACAGTCTACAGATCCTGGAATGCTTCCTGCAGATTGGAAAGTGGCAAATATCACCCCACTAGTTAAAATGGGAAGGAGAGAGAAAACAGAGAACCACAAACCTGTTAAGAATTACATCAGTAGAGTGAAGATGTTGGAATCTGTTAGAAAGGATGTGACAAATGGGCACTTAGATAATAATGATATGATTAGGCACAGTCAGCATGGATTTATGAATGGAAAATTGTGTTTGATGAGTTTTTCAAGGATGTTACAACAAAGTTGATAAAAGGGGAGTGGGTGAGACTAATGTACGTGGATTTTCAGAAAGCTTTTGACAAAGTCCCCCAAAGGAGATTGGTTCCCAAATTAAGGCACATGGGATAGGAGGCAATATACTGGCATAGATTAAGGGTTGGTTAACAGGCAGAAAAAAATAGGAGCAAACAGGTCATTATTGCATTGGCAGGCTCTGATTAGTGAGCTACCAGAGAGATCAGCACTTGGGCACCAGCTGCTCACAATGTATATCAATGATTCGGATGTGGGGTCAAAACTGAGAATGACTACAGTGCAGAAGGAGGCCACTCAGCCCATCGAGACTGCACCGCCAACAATCCCACCCAGGCTCTATCCCTGTAACCCTAAGTATTTAACCCTGCCAATTCCCCAGGACTCTAAGGGGCAATTTAGCATAGCTAATCAACTTAACCCACTCAACTTTTGATCTGTGGGAGGAAATCGGAGCACCCAGAGGAAACCGACGCAGACACAGGGAGAACATGCAAACTCCACACAGTCACCTGAGGCCGGAATTGAAGCCGGGTCCCTGGCGCTGTGAGGAAGCAATGCTAAACATTGTACGATGGTGCTGCCCCCTAAAACGTTTTATTTCCACGTTTGCAGATGACACAAAGCTTGGTGGGAATGTGTTGCAAGGAAGATGCAAAGTGGTTTAAGGACTGACTTATTGAGGGTACGAACATGGCAGATGGAATATAATGTGGACAAATGTGAAGTTATAGGCATTGGTATGAGGAACAAGTGTGTAAAGTATTTAAATGGTGTAAGATTAGAAAGTGTAGATATACAAAGGGATCTTGTCAATAAGTTACTGAAAGCTAACATGCAGGTGCAGCATGTATTTAGGAAAGCTAATGGTATGTTAGCCTTTATCACAAGAGGATTGGAGTACAGCAGTAGCAAAGTCTTGTTTCAATTATAGAGAACCTTTGTACTGGGTACAGTAATAAAAGCAAAATACTGCAGATGCTGAAAATCTGAAAAGAAAACGCTGGAAAAATGCAGCAGGTTTGGTAGCAGAGTGAGAGAGAAATAGAACTCTGATGCTCTCAGATGCTATGATGTGGAGATGCCGGCATTGGACTGGGGTAAGCACAGTAAGAAGTCTCACAACACACCAGGTGTTGTAAGACTTCTCAGATGCTGCCAGACCTGCTGAGATATTTTCCAGCATTTTCTGGTTTTATTATCTAGGGTACTGTGTGCAGTTTTGGTCCCTGAGGAAGGGTATTATTGCCATTGGGAGTGCAACAAAGATTCACTAGACCGATTCCCAGGATGGCAAGGCTGTCCTATGAAGAGAGATTGGGAAAACTGGACTTGTATTCTCTAGAGTTCGAAGTTGAGAGGTTATCTCATTGAAACCTACAAAATACTTCGGGGGATGGACGGGGTCAATGCCGGTAAGGTGACTCCTCAGTTGGGGAGTCTAGAACCAGAGAGATAATTTCAAGATAAGAGGGAAGCCACTTAGGACTAAGATGAGATTTTTTTTAAAAACTTGTTAGTCCTCATTTGGAATATTGTGTACAATTCTGGTCACCACACTATCAAAAGGATGTGGGTGCTTTAGAGAGGGTACAGAAGAGGTTTACCAGGATCTTGCCTGGGCCAGAGAGTATCAGCTATGAGGTTTGTTCTCACTGGAATGACGGAGGTTGAGGGGTGACCTGATAGAGGTTTACAAAATTATGAGTGGCATGGACAGAGTGGATAGCCAGATGCTCGTTTCTAGGGTAGAAAAGTCAAGTACTAGAGGACATAGGTTTAAGGTGCATGGGGAGATGTGCGAGGCAAGCTTTTTTTTTTACTACACACAGAGGGTGGTGAATGTCTGGCACACACTGCCCGGGGAGGTGGTGGGAGCAGGTACGATAGCGGCATTTAAGGGGCAACTGGACGAATATATGAATAGAATGAATGGGAATGGAAGGATATGGACAATGCAAGTGCATACGGTTTTAGTTTAGGCAGGCATCATGATCGACGCAGGCTTGGAGGGCCAGAGGGCCTGTTCCTGTGCTGTACTGTTCTTTGTGGCTTGTGAATCTTTGGAATTCTCTGCCCCAGAGGGCGGGTGGAAACTCAGTCATTAAATATGTTTACAGCAGAGATCGACAAGTTTCTAAATACCAGTGACATAAAGGGATTTGGATAGGCACCATAATAATACAAATTTTTCTTCATTTCAGTAAAAGCTGTCAGTCCCCCCCATCCTAGTATGTATTAGCAAATTAGTTTAGGAAGGGTGATGAGGCCATTAGAGGGCACAGAAGCTATTTGCCAAGACGATTCATCAAGAACGAGACACTTTCATTAGGAAGAGATGGGAAAAACTTAGGTTCTTTCCAATGTGACAGATCTGATGGGGATGTTCAAAATTGAGAAATCTGATAAAAATTTTAAACTGATTAACAAGCCAGTAAATAGTGGCCATCAATTTATCACCGTACAGATGGAGTGTTTGGGCGATTTTTTAAAAAATTTGCTCTTAAATATATAAACGGCCGTGGAAATCGCAATAACTTGTAAAAGGGAAGCAGATAAATATTAGAAACAAATATAAAAACAGAAAATGCTGGAAAATCTCAACAGGTTCGACAGCATCTGTGGAGAGAGAATAGTGCCAACGTTTTGCGTCTGGATGACCCTTCATCAGAGCTCAAATAGAAACAAATAGTCTGGGGAAAGGCAGAGAAAATTAGATTAATTGAATAGCTCCTTCAGTGATCCAGCACAGGCACGATAGGCCGAATGGCCTCCTTCTGCACTGTAAAGTTCTACAATACTAGTTAAAGAGATTTGGATTGCGAGGGCATTACTTCTAAAGGCGGCTTGTAGAAGGTGATGGATGACTGGCACAGGGATTAGGATTGCACAGAGGGTTGTTTCCCAGCAGGGGATATTGGACAGGATTGGTGCAGGGATAGATAAGGAATGTGCGTTTTCTTTAAATAAATCTATAAATTTGAAGCATGTCATTCACATGGAGCAGTGAAAGCGATAAAATGGCAGTCAGTCTGTCTTTGGGATCAGATATTGAACGGAGACCTTGACCACTTCCATAGATAGACATGAAAGATTCCATGTCACTATTCCAAGAATGGGAGTGTTTGAGTGTTCACCGATATTACTAATGCAACAAACATCACTAAAAGCAGATTATTTGGTGAGCTGTTTGCTGTGTGCAAATTGTCTGTTACAATGCAATAGTGACTAACACTCCCAAAGTATTTCATTGGCTGCGAAGTGCTAGAGAAATGCAAGATTTCCTTTTCCCAGCTAGGGTGAGGCAAAACGGAGCACAGGAAGATGTGCAACATGACAAAACAGTAACAAGAGGGAGAACAAGGGAGACCCGTCATGAATGGCTGACTTACACAGGTTCTATTTATCAGGCTAATACGTCCCCAGAGGGCGGATGTATTTATTCTTTTTAATTTGATATCAACAGAAAAGTAGCATAACAGGTTTTAAATTTCGAACGTGTTTCATGGCGTTGTAATGAATCTCAGCTGGGGTTGGATGGACGCCAGTGTCAGTTCCAGAAATGCACTTACAGATGCATTTCCTTCTCAATCTCTAGTTGCAGTATAAAAAAAAGGAACTTGCAGAAACAGATCCATTCTAAAGAAAGATCTTGCATTTACACAGGACCATTTACAATCTCAGGATATTGCAAAGGACTTTAGAAGCGCAGTCTTTTATTTGTTCATGAGATGTGAGAATCACTGTCTAGATCAGCACTTACCCCCATCCCTGACTGCCCTTGAGGTGGTGATAAGCCGCCTTCGCAAACAGATGCAGCCATGTGGAGTAGGTACACCCACAGTGCCGTTAGGAAGGGAGTTCCAGAATTTTGGCCCATCCACAGTGAAGGAACGGCGATATCGTTCTAAGCCAGGATAGTGTATAATTTGGTGGGGAACTTGCAGTTGGTGGTATTCTCATGCATCTGTTGTCCTTGTACTCCTTGGAAGTTGAATCTGTGGGTTTAGAAGGTGCTGTCGAAGCAGCTTTGGTGAGTTGCTGCCTCAAAAAACACCCTTTATTGCTTTCAACACTGATTAGATCACCCCTCAATCATCTAAATTCAAGGGAATCTTACGCAATAATAGCCCAATGTAACCCTTTAAGGCCTGACATAATCTTCCTGACACTGTTGTCCCACACTGCCTGCAACTAAATGAGAACTCAATGTAATTAAACAGAATAGAACTGAATGCATTTTCACCAAGAGTTTCTGTAACTGACTTGACAACTCATCAGTGAAATGGTGTGTGCACCACTGAGTTATTGCTAAACTACAGCTCATAATGCAGACTGACTCTCCATTGCAGTACTGTGGAAGCACTGCACAGAGGGGCTGTCTTCTGGATGAGATATTAAAACAAGGCTCTGACCGACTGCTAGGATGTATGCACGCAGACGATATTAGAGCACCATTGGATGGAGCAGGGGCTAACCAGCATCCTGGTTAACAATCATCCCGGTTAACAATCATCCCACAGAAGACCATTGCTTACGTGAACAGGATTCTCACAATCACCTCTGACGTAGCCGACATGAAAAGATTTTTCAAGAGCTACAACTCGCTCTTTGGATTTCAAAGAGAGATAGCATTGGAGGAGGGTTGGCGGAAGAAGTCTTTAAAGGGTGTAACAAGACACTTGACAGAACAGATAAAGCAAACGCAGTACAATTATTTTCAGCTATGCCAGAAGAACATAGGTTAATGATTGCGAGTGAAAAACAAAGATTTCTAAAGCGAGAGTGTGAGCAAACGCGATCAACAGTTGAACAGGTTGGCAGGGAGGTTTGCTGAGGCCAGGATTCTGAACTCATTTAAGAAATCAGCAGGATGGCATTAGGAAGGAGGCAGGGAATTCTGAAAGAATGAGGTCAAATGAAGCACAATTGGAAATACTGAATCCTACAATTTTCAATTACTCACCTTCTAACAAATGACTGAAAATAAACAAAGGATAGCTAGAATTTAAAAAACACACTGACTCACAATTGCACCAACTAAATTCAGTCCTCTGCGCCATTTCTGAGTCAGTTAGCTCACCAAAAACTAATCTTGTTTCTTCCTGTCCAATTACAACGTCTCCACTCCATGTGGACATAAATTCTGATCTTTCACTGCCCTTAGGCACTGTAATTCATTGTCCGTACTGTGCCAGTATTCAGCAACCGTGCCAATCTCTTAAACCAACATCTTACACCCTCCAAACTAGCCAATACTGCAGTATAAACAGGTTACTCAATTAAACCCATCTGCAATCAATATTTAACGGAATATTGATCACAACCTCTGTTATAATTGACAAAAATCAATTGCAATAACAGGCAGAGAGGACCAATCTCTCACACCTATTAATCTTCAATTACAGCTTGTCCCAATACACTGAGCACATTAGCCCAAAGCATCTCCACATACGTTTCCCTCCCACTTTGCCATCAGGTTGGAAAGTGCTGAGAAGGCAGATGGTTGATGCACACACTATCAGCAGCAGTTAACCAAACAGGTACAAGAGTCCACAAGACAACAGGCGGTTTACAGCAAGTGTGAACACACACATTGACTGGTTGAAGAACATCACTCTCATTATCTCAACAATAAACCTCTGGAATTAAGTTACATGAATGAATATGAGTGAACTTTAAGATCCCTGCTGAGTTGGTCTCCACCCAGTCAGAAAGACGTGCTGGTTAGGTGCATTGGCCATGCTAAATTCTCCTGAACAGGCGCCAGAATTTGGCGACTAGGGGATTTTCACAGTAACTTCATTGCGGTGTTAATGCTAACCTAATTTGGCATTATTAAACTTTTTTAAAAAACAACTTTAAACTTTATCTTACTCGCAACACTGAGTTTCTGATACTGCTAAAAACACAAATATCCAAACTAGATCACATTTAGACTTTGCTGCTAACTAACTTCCATCCACCCACAGCTACTTCCTTGCCATGTTATCCAAGACCAGTAACTGAATCTAGAAAATCCCCTCCCTCAGTACGACAAAACACCCAGAGGAATGACAAATCCATTTAATGACAACAAGGCCCCTGAACCCAACACTGCCTGGAATGTGAGAAAGTTGAGATTGAACCAGGCACTCAGTCATAGAGGTTTACAGCATGGAAACAGGCCCTTCAACCCAACTTGTCCATGCCGCCCTTTTTTTAAAAAAAATGACTAAGCTAGTCCCAATTGCCCGCGTTTGGCCCATATCCCTCGATAGCCATCTTATACATGTAACTGTCTAAATGTTTTTTAAAATAAAAAAATTGTACCCACCTCTACTACTACCTCTGGCAGCTTGTTCCAGACACACACCGCTGTGTGAAAATAATTGTCCCTCTGGACACTTTTGTATCTCTCCCCTCAAACCTATGCCCTCTAGTTTTAGACTCCTCTATCTTTGGGAAAAGATATTGACTATCTAGCTGATCTATGCCCCTCATTCTTTTATAGACCTCTATAGAATCACCTCTAAGCCTCCTACGCTCCAGGGAAAAAGTCCCAGTCTATCCAGCCTCTCCTTATAACTCAAACTATCAAGTCCTGGTAGAATCCTAGCAAATCTCAAGGACACAACAAGCAACAATGGCTCAAATAATACCACAGACTCTTAAGTCTGGCCATGGGGGCTTGGTTAAACGTATCATTGGAAAGAAAGCACTCCTGCTTGTTCAACTTCAGTACTGCAAATGTCAACCTGGATTCGGTGCTCAAGTCTCAGAGTGGGACTAGAACCTGCAATGTCCAGACTCTCATACCCACTAAACCATAACTAACCCCAAGTCGTGAGGGGATTGGGACTTGACCGTGACTATTAATTCTGCTGCCCACTTTGACTGACACTTCCAATGCAGTATTGAGGGGGTGCTGCAATATAGGAGGTGCATCTTTTTGGATGAGATGTTAACTTGAGGCCATCTGTCCCTCACAAGTTGGTTTCTACATCACCCAGTGAACACTCGTCAAAAATTCTTCATCGGCTTTCATGAAATTTGGAGCACCGAGGGTGTGGAAGGCACAATAGAAATGTTAAGTTTTTAGTTTTTGCCTGGCTCTCTGCTCTAGGCAGTGAAAACAGTGTGCCCCTCACACCCAGCCTAGCCTGCAGAAACCCATAGTACACCCCAGTGACCCTCCCAGACACAGATCTGCCCCGGATACACTTGCAACAATTTTCATAATTTCAGGAAGTTATGCTAACTACAAGGCTATGCAACAACACACAGGCCAATACATTCTGTAACCGGGCTAGAAACTAGCACACTGGATCTGGACCAACTCACTTCACACCTCCTCCCACGCTCCCCATCCAGGAAACCAACAGATGCCAAATTCAACCACAGTCAGAACGTCATCCAGAGTCAACACGAGTGGTCAGGTCAGGATGAGAATGGTTTACAGCTGGCTGTCCGGGCAGTTACCATCATTTTAAAATCTCATCCTTCCTATCTCTGCAACCTTCGACATCTCAGCATTCCTCCAATGCTAGTCTCTTGGGCATTTTCTATGCTCCACCCTTGGTGGCCATGCCTTCAGCTGTTTAGGCTTCCGAGCTCTGAAATTCTCTCCTTAAACATCTCTGCCTCTCTATATCTCAGCTCTGCTTGAGCTTTTGATCATTTGTCCAAATCCTTCGTGTGTGCTTGACATCACATCTTATCTGATATTGCCCCTGTGAAGTGTCTTGGGATATTCTCACCGCATGGAAAGTAAGGTCGAGATACCAAGTTACCAAACAAAAGCACTGATGTTCCGATTGGCGCATTTGGACCCGGATGGTTCCTGGCACCAAGTTCACAGCTCCTGGGCGTGTACCAGCTTTGGGGATTGAACTGCTGAAGTGAAAAGGAGATTGAAGGTCTATTAGTAATAGCAGTCTCTCAGGTCACCCACAGTTTAATTAACTCTGAGCTCAGCAGCAGAGATTTTTCCGCACCATGAATACAGAATTAGATCTCCTTGGATGCACAATCAGGGAGGGGGCTCGACCCCTGAGATTTCTCTCGCACTCTACAAGAGCCATGCAGCAAACCTTCAGGAGCTGACTGGGAGGGGGAAGGGAAAGAGGGTGTGGTGGGGGGGTGGAGCTACGGAAGAGAACACAAAGCAACAGCTCAGGAGGGAAATAAAACTGGAGAAATGGATAGAGAAATGGAGATTTCATTCAATGCTACAGACCGATCATCCACAAGGGGCACAGTAAGTGTTAAAAAAAGACTGCTGCATTTTGCCTCGATAGTGAATGGACAGAATTGAAAATAATTAGGCACAACACTCCCATTGCAATACTGAGGGAACATTCTTTCAGATGAGATGCTAAAACGAGACCCCGTTTGTGTCTTGGGTAACATAAAAGATCGACATTTTGAAAATAACTGGGGAGCGTTTCCCCGTGTTCTGGTCAATTTTCATTTAAGAAATCGTCAGGTCATTGCTGCATTTTTGTATGCGGATACTGGCTCTGTACAAATTAGCTGCCGTAATTCCTAAATTATAACAGTGACTCTACTTCAAAAAGGCTTTGTTGTCTGCAAAGTGCACCCTCACACACACAAAACCAAGAATGTATATGCACACACACGGAGATGGGTCCCAAGATGGGACATGGCCACAGAAGAAATTAAAAGCAAAGAGCAGATTGTTAAATCAATTCACTGGGATCATGGGAGTATGGGAGCTTTTGCAAAAGTACACAGGCTGAGATTCTGAATGAATAATTTATGAAGAATTCCCTCTCTGCTGCTTTAAACAATGACTTTGCAAGCTGCCAGTAATTTTAAGGCATTTACTTTTTTCATTTTCAGAACGTTTTATGCACTCTCCTGGCAGAATTCTAATCAAACCAAGATCAATGTCACCCAAGTGCCATCGGGCGATGAGAGAAAATACGGATAATAAAATGTTCACCCAATCTTTTCAATAAAAGAGTTTACGTGAAATGTACAGGGTTTTTAAAGTTATGACTCTCAGTTGCACCAAAGCTGGTTCGGTGCGAAAAATATAGTGCGCTTTGCTCAGCGCTCAAGTTAAAACAGCCAACATCTGCCACCCAGAGTCACTCACCAGGAGATCCATTAGAGGCATGCACAGCTGCACACATCTGTCTGAGCACTGCCTCACTCCAAATATTCGTGACAACGGAAGGAAGGAGTTCAAACAATGAGAAACCACAGACGTCACTGCCCAAATCATGGCATTCACCAATGCCACTATCCAAATGATCTGTGCAACGTTCAGTCTAAGGAGCACACTTTTTTAACAACTCTGCAGGTCACAAGTTTAGCCAATTGAGTATTTTTTCAATAGAGTAACAGAAGCAGCTGAGTTTTGCACACAGTAACCTCCCACAAACAGTAATGTGATAATGAGCAGATCTCCTGATGTTAGTTGAGGGCTAAATATTGGCGAGGACAACAGGATATCTTCCCTGCTCTCCAAAATAATGCCATGGGACCTATTAAACCCAAGAGTTTGGGCAGGGTCTCTCTTCATTGGCTCATCTGAAAGACAGCCCCTCCGATGGTGCAGTGTTCTGCTAGTACTACACTGGATATTGCACCCAACCCTCCCAAATGTGACCCACAACCTTGGGAATTAAAATCAAAAGTGCTGCAATTTGAGCTAGACTTATAAACTCCGGAAGCCCCACACAAGCTTCAAACACCATTTCCTACACTCCCTCCCGTCAGGTTTGAGAGAAAAGACTACATCGCCTAGAACTGTCCCAGGGTCCCACTTCCTTTTCTTATTCCCTTCTTCCTCCCATGGTTGCCCTTTCAAAATTCAACCATGGTACCACATTATCACTACTGATCCATTATCTGGTCGTTCCCTCTCCGTTCCAGCCCCACTCGTGCATTGTACACTCACCCTCGCCCCTTCACCCAATTTCTCAAATAAAAAGGAGTCCCAATATTATGCCAAGGCAAACACCAACTGGAATGGCATCCCAACTGGTTTAAATCTGATCTCTGAAGAAGTGATATTCTTTTAGTCCACGTAACATCTTGCTCATGTCACAGTCAGGTTTCAGCAGCATTTTGGGAAGCAGCTAGTACACGGTGAATCTCTTGTGCTCAGGGTACGGCAAGCTGCAAAGGTTAGGGACCATTGGCTATCCCTCGCTTGTGAGGATGATGGTCTTCCACAAGACCAGAGATGGCTGATGAGTCCAAGTTGGGTTCCGCAGGCGATGGCAGGTGGGATGTCTGGTTGTGTATCAGTTCAGGTCATGTTTCTTCATAGTTTTCAATCGCTGGGTCTCAAAATGCTGCTGGGATCCTTCCTGTAGACTCTGTAACCACCTGGCTCAGTACAAGGCAATGGTCTCCCAGGGGTTGATGTTAATTGCATTTCTGCATGTTGGCTTTCAGCACATCCTTGAAGCACTTCTTCTGTCCTCCTCCGGTGCATCTGCCCTGACTGAGCTGGGAGAAGACTGCCTTTAGAGCCTGCTATCTGACATCTGAACTATATGATCAATCCAACAAAACTGATGGCGGATGATCATAGCCTTGATGCTTTCAGTGCTGCTTGCAAGAGGACACTAATGTTGGTGTGTCTGTCCTTCTTGTTGGTATGGGTCCAATGCTTTGCAATGCCTCCTATGTTGTCCATGTTTCAGCCCGATAACGGATTACTTTGGCAGGAATGCCCAAATGCACTTCATACCTTGTAGAACTTGACTTGGTTACTGATGCAAGATGTCAGTTCCATCCCCACAGCCTAAAAGTGTCTCCACCCCTCACTGAAACAAGAGCGATCTTAATACAAGGCTTGGAGCGAATGCAGAGATGATTTACTAGAATGGTTCCAGGAATGAAGAGACACTAGAGAAATTGGGATTGTTTTCCTTCAAGCCATAGAGCCATTTAATATAATAGAGGGTATTGATAGCATAAGTTAAAAACTGTTTTCACGGCAGGTCAGTAACCAGGGAACACAGGTTTAAGGCAAAGAACCAGAGGAAAAGATAGTCTGGAATGTACTGACCAACCAGGAAGCAGACCCAATCGTAATTTACAACAAGGAATTGGGTGTAAACCAGAAAAAGGAAATTCTGAAGGTCAATGGAGTGACAGCAAGGACAGTGGGGCTAATTGGATTGCTTTTTATAAGACAGCAGAGGGCACATGGGCCAAATAGCATTCTTCAGTGCTGAAGAATTCAATAATATAGATTTGTTTCCTGGCAGCAATAGACAAAGTGACTCAGTCAGGCTGAAAATGTCACTTTAAGATGGCAGTCTGGGAACGCCCCTTTGCCTCAAGAAGTTGCTTCAGTGAAGATCTGAACCATGCATACAAACAAGTTACCTGGTTGAATTCCCAGTCTATATTGAGACGGCTCATCTCAGCCAGAACAACACTTAGGGTCACTCATCCTGGCACAGAGGAAGAGAGGGGGAAAATAAATGGCAAGAGCAGCTCAAGATGCTACAGCGCTCGCTGAATCCTACCCAATATACTATCATGACCAAAATTAAAACAGATTTCCTAACGACTTGGATGAGAAAGTGGTGCTCATGAAATTTGGAAGAACATATTACCAGCTGGGAGTGAAGAACGGCTCCTAAGGATAAATGGAAGAGAAGCCGTTTGAGAAGCACATCCAGGAGACAGAAACATCTTACGTTTGTTTACAGGATGTGGTCGCCATGGACAAAGCCAATATTTATTTTCCATATCTAATTACCCTTGATCAGGTGGCGTTGAGTGGTCTTCTTGAACGGCTGAAGACTGTGGTATAACAACAGCCGGAGTGCCATTGAAAACAAAATTCTAGGATTTTGACTCAGCTAGTGATGGAAAACAGTTCCAAGTCAGGATGGCATGAGACTTAGAGGGAGACTTGCAGGTGTCAGCATTATTTCCTGAGACGAGTGTTTGCTGCTCCCACATCAGTGTCGACTGTTTCTCACTGGGTAGCGCTCTTGCCCGAGTTAGGAGATTGTGGTTCAAGTTCCACAACTTGGGCAGAAAATCTAAGCTGGACACTCCCAGTGCAGAATGCAGGACTGCTGTGTTGTTGGAAATGCAGACGTCAATCAGAGGTCCTGGCAGCCCCGCGTAAGCGGGTGTAAAAAGATCCCACAACACTAGTCCAAAGAGGATCAGTGTTCTCCTTTGTGGCTCCTATCCAACAATCCACCATCAACCAACATCAGCAAAGCAGGTGATCTGTCATCACCGCTGTGTTGTTTGTGGGATCTTGCTGTGTGAAAGTTGGTTGCCACATTCCCGACATTACAGCAGCGACCACATTAAGAAGTGCGTCCTGCACTCTGAAGTGTTTTAGGATGTTTGAGGTGACTAAAGAGTCACCTCAAACATCCTAAAGGAGCTATAGGAGTCCTTTCTTTCTCTTCTAATGCACAGATTAAATGGCAGAGAAATCAAACAAGGAGCAGATAAACACTGCAGTAAGAATCCAACTGACAACCCCTGTGCGTCGAGTCCATGCACATTCCAGAGGAACTGGTTTTCTTATTCTTTGCTAACTAGCACCTTCAGACAACATGAAAGCACCACACATGGAATCCTGTGAAGCGCAAGGTAAAGGCACTTATTTCTGCAACTTGTCCTTTACAATTACGAGTCAGGGGGTTGATGCGGAGATAGAAAGCGAGGCCATTTATAGTGCAATTTTCCGGAGACTGAAATAGACTTCAGTGGGTCACGAGTTATCTCCAAACCAACGATGCAGTGTTTTATAAAAGACTCACGTGTTCCCATTCAGTGACACAAAGTCAGGCAGACATCACGTACATGCGGAAATCTATCATTCTGTACACTATATCCTTCAGCACAATAATGATCCAGTTCCACTGAACCGGTCGACACAATCTTGAAGGAAAAAATCTATCAGTATTCAGCTATGCAAGGGGGAGTTCGTCAGGGTTTCACTCGATAGGCGCCCAACCCCCACACCAAGGCTTTTTTTTGCTGACGGAGCAACACCAGAGGCTGATGGTCAATGATTAAAGCTCCGCAGCAGCTTCAAGCATCACCTGCTAAAACGCCAATGCCACACTGCGCAGCTCCAACTCTGCATCAGGAATCACACAGGAGGCCCCAGAGGGCACAGTGGAAGTTCGCAGATGTATGCAGCGTTATTTACATGTTGCTCAGGAATTGCAAATCAGTACTTGCTTTCTCTTCGAATTAACATCTTAACCAAGTTACGCAAACTCCATTCCTTCCTGGGAATATCTAAACCCTGGGATATCCCTGGGTGTAATCCTGGCCACTGGTAAATTAGCTGATCTTACTAATGGTTAAAAGAAAAGACAGTTGCATTTATGTAGTGCCTTTTGCACCCTTGGGATATCCCAAAGCACAAGACAACCAATTAATTACTTCAGTGCAGCATTTAGTATAGTGTCGGTGGAGGTCTAGCACCGACCAGTTTTAACTCAAACAGCCAAGTAAGATAGCTACACTCTCTCAGATCCTTGAGACATCAAAGGACACAAACAGGGCACAATCACCACCATTCTCATTTCAGCACCAGTCCTTGGCCAGTAATCCATCGCTCCAACTGCTTGTGTGAGGCTTCCACAACATTGAGTGTGCTGTACCAGTCACCAGAGCAGTCATGCATGCATAGATCAGTGCTGCACCCAACCTGTGAACAACCTAACCCTGCAACCAACCAACGCAGACCCTACAAAGCAGTAAATTGCAGCATTGATTGGAGGTAAAATCTGGCTCTCTGATACTAAAATAAAAATCCCTGTTCTGGAATCCCTCCACATGCATCAGTAATCAGTTCACAGGAAAGGGAAAGGCCCACGAAACATCCTCCCCAAATGGAAAATCCTTCAGTAAAGATGGTGGCGATGGAAAGAGATTCACTTTACTGTGGCGGCAAATTATTCAAGAGCACTTCAGTATTAAATATGAAATCATCAAGATGTTACTGGGGACCAATGACTTCAGCAACGGGGAACCATCAGAAAAGTTAGGACATTTCTCCCTGTAAGAGGAGATTAAGAGGTAGCCTAATAGAGACTTCTAAGATGAGATGAGATGAGAAGATGAGGGCAGCACAGTGACTAGCACTGCTGCCTCACAGCGCCAGGGACCTGGGTTCAATTCCTGGCTCAGGTCATTGTCTGTGTGGAGTCTGCAAGTCCTCCTCGTGTTTCCATGGGTTTCCTCCCACAGTCTAAAAGACGTGCTGGTTAGGTGCATTCTCAGTGTACCCAAACAGGTGCCAGAGTGTGGTGACTAGGGGAATTTCACAGTAACTCCATTGCAGTGTTATTGTAAGCCTACTTGTGACTAATAAATAAACGTAACTTTACAGGAGAGGTTCTGATCAGAGTTGATCAGAAAAACTAGCCTCTGGCGAATAGATCAGAATAAGAGTTTTAACAACACCAAGTTAAAGTCCAACAGGTTTATTTGGTAGCAAATGCTATTAGCTTTCAGAGCGCTGCTCCTTTGTCAGATGAAATGGATATCTGCTCATGAACAAGGCATACAGAGACACAAACTTAAGTTACAGAATACTAATTAGAATGCGAATCTTTACAGCTAATCAAGTCTTAAAGATACAGACAATGTGAGTGGAGAGAGCATTAGGCACAGGTTAAAGAAATGTGTATTGTCTCCAGACAGGACAGCCAGTGTGATTCTGCAGCCCCAGGCAAGCTGTGGGGGTAACCGATAGTGTGACATATGTCATAGCGTGACATCATGACTGTCGCACTATCAGTAACCCCCACAGCTTAGGGCGGCACGGTAGCACAGTGGTTAGCACTGCTGCTTCACAGCTCCAGGGTCCCGGGTTCGATTCCCGGCTCGGGTCACTGTGTGTGGAGTTTGCACATTCTCCTCGTGTCTGCGTGGGTTTCCTCCGGGTGCTCCGGTTTCCTCCCACAGTCCAAAGATGTGCGGGCTAGGTTGATTGGCCAGGTTAAAAATTGCCCCTTAGAGTCCTGAGATGCGTACATTAGCGGGCAAAATATGTGGGGGTAGGGCCTGGGTGGGATTGTGGTCGGTGTAGACTCGATGGGCCGAATGGCCTCCTTCTGCACTGTAGGGTTTCTATGATTCTATGAGCTTGCCTGGACCTGCAGAATCTCACTGGCTGTCCTGTCTGGAGCCAATACACATTTCTTTAATCTGTGCCTAATGCTCTCTCCACTCACATTGTCTGCATCTTTAAGACTTGATTAGCTGCAAAGATTCGCATTCTAATCAGTATTCTGTAACTTGAGTTTGTGTCTCTGTGTGCCTTGTTTATGAGCAGATATCCATTCCATCTGATGAAGGAGCAGCGCTCCGAAAGCTAATGGCATTTGCTACCAAATAAGCCTGTTGGACTTTAACCTGGTGTTGTTAAAACTCTTACTGTGTTTACCCCAGTCCAGCGCCAGCATCTCCACATCATGACTAGCAGGAACACTCAACCTGGAAAGGTGAAGGAAACTGATTCCATCAGTAATTTTAAAAGGGAGTTGGACAGGAACTTGGATCAGGAAATCACAAGTTTACAGATGAACGAAAGGAACATGAGATTAAGAAAGAGTGCTTTTGCCTCGAGCCAGCACAGGCATGATAGACTGAATGAAACTTACAGCACAGAAGGAGGCCAATTTCCTCAAACTCATTAGTTTCAAATCAATTTCTTCTAGGCTTTTGCAGTGATATGATGACTTCCAGACCATACATCCAATAGCAAAGCAAGTGAACAAACAAGACTAACTCACCCTCACTTCATGCATCCGTCTGCAAATTTGGGAAATTAATTTTAAACTGTCTTTACAACAAAAAAACACATTACACACGGCACGAAAATATTTAATCAGTGCAGATGGTTATATTGACGGTCAATTTGCAATTTCCTGAGTGAGATAATGTCAGACAGACAGCTGAGGTTCTGTGCGGTCAGCAGAGAAAAAAGGCTGCTTGACTTTGCAAGCTGCCACAGCTGGATGCAGGAGGGAGATGGAAACAGTTCCTACTCAGCAAAACAGGGATACGGGAACCCACTGGAAACTGGGAGCAACAGTGGACTGTTAGCTGCTGGATTGGGCCTGCGTCAGGTGGTGAGGGAACCAACAAGGGAAAAACAAAGTTGACCTCATCCTCACCAACCTGCCTGCTGCAGACACATCTGTTCACGATAGTATCAACAGGAGTGACCACCATACACAGTCCTTGTGGAGACCGTGTCCCGTCTTCACATCGAGGATACCCCTCCATCGTGTTGTGTTGCACTATCACCACGCTAAATGGGATAGATTTCAAACAGAACTGGCAACTCTAGACTGGGCATCCATGAGGCGCTGTGGGTCTTAAGCAACAGATTTGTACTCAACCAGAATCTATAACCTCACAGCCTGGCATATCATTAGCACCAAGCCTGGGAATCAACCTTGGCTCAATGAAGAGTGCAGAAAGGCATAGGGGCAACACCAGGCATACCTAAAAATGAAATGGTGTCAATCCGGTGAAGCTACAACACAAGACTACTTGCGTACCAAACAGCATAAGCAGCAAATAGACAGAGCTAAGCGATCCCAAAACCAACAGATCAGATCTACGCTCTGCAGACCTGCCACATCCAGCTGTGTATGGTGGTGGACACTTGAACAACTCACTGGAGGAGGCTCCACAAATATCCCCCATCGCTAATGATGGGGGAGCCCACCACATCTATGCAAAAGATAAGCTGAAGCGTTCGCAACAACCTTCAGCCAGAAGTGTTGAGTGAATGATTCATCCCGACCTCCTCCAGAGATCCCCAGATGTCAGTCTTCAGCCAATTCAATTAACTCCACGAGATATGGGCCCTGGCAATTTTCCAGCAATAGTACTGACGGTTTGTGCTCCTAGCCAAGCTGTTCCAGTACAGTTAAACACTGGCATCTACCTGGCAATGTGGAAAATTGTAAAGGTATATCCTGTACACAGAAACAAAACAATTCCAACCCAGCCAATTACCACTCCATCAATCTACTCTCAATCATCAGTTCTGCCAGGGTCACTCAGCTCCTGACCTCATTACAGCCTTAACTCAAACATGGATAAAAGAGCTGAACTCCAGAGGTGAGGTGAGTGACTGCCCCAAAATCAATGCAATATTTGACCAAATGTGGCATCAAGGAGCCCTGGCAAAACCGGAGTCAATGGGAATTGGGGGAAAATCTTCCATTGGTTGGAGTCATACTAAGTGAAAAGGAAGATGGTTGTGGTTAGGAACATTGGAATTAGCAGAAGTAGGCAAATTCAGTCCTTCAAGACTGCTCCGCCATTCAGTCAGATCATGGCCGATCTTTTCCTGGTCTCAAATCCACCACCCCACCTGTTCCCCATATCCCTCCTTCCCTTTTTTATTAGAAATATGTCTATCTCCCTCTTGAAACCATTCAACTGCATTCTCCCAAACAGCAGTGCGCTCACGTAAACCTCTGGGACTGCAGCGGTTCAAGAAGGCAGCTCACCATCACCTTCTCAAGGGCAACCAGGAATGGGCAATAAAATCTGGCCTAGTCAACAATACCCACAAAAAAAAGTTCAAAACTCTTTAAGAGTTATGGGTCTTTACAGAGGTTGCAACAAATTTTAAAGACCACCATCAAGACTCAAGGAAACTAAGAGCACCAGCCTATGCAATCTTTCTGGAGCTTCTCTGGATCCCCGTTTGCTGTTTGGACTTTCATTCTAAATAAGACTTTGCGGAATGCGACTGCCTGCTGGTTACAAGTTGCTTCGCCTCTTGTACCTGAGTGAAACTGGCTCAGCTTCTAATTATAGATCTGATTGCTGTGCAGTTCCTGTGACTAATTGCCACCAAAGCTTGCCTAACAAGCTTATTTCCATGCATTCAGTGATATTTCATTCTTTTAGGTTGACTATCAGTTCCCAATTTGCAAATTTAGTTTCTCTCCTGGAATAATGTTGTCCTAAAAGACACCTTTTCAAAAAGGGAAGGACGATACACTGAGGTACAGTTTCACTGGTCATAGAATCTTGGCATCGAAGGAGTCACTCGGTATATCGTGCCCATGCTAACTATCTTACAAGAGCAACTCACTTAGTCTCACTTCCCTGCCTTTTCCTCGTAGCCCTGCAAATTTAATGGTCCACCTTCTATTACCTCATACAAGAGGCCCATGTCTGCATGGCATGACAACAGCTATTTGACTATGGAAGCATCAATGATGGAACCCCAGCATTGTTACCAGGATTACTGCCTGGAGATCCAGTAACTCGAGAAACAAACAAGATTACACAAGAGCCTTTCACATCCTCTGGCTATCCCAAAGTGATCGACAGCCAATGAAGTAATTTTTGAAGTGCTACCACTCATTCTAGTTAGTCAAAAGCTACAGCCAATTCACACATAAAGGGATCCCACAGACACCAAGAAACACAACCAGTTGATCTGTTTTGCTACAATCATAGCATCATACAGGGCAGAAGAGGCCCTTTGGCCCATCGCATCTGCACCAACACGCGAGAAACACCTGAACTCCCACCTAATCCCATTTACCAGCACTTGGCCCATAGCTGTGAATGTTATGACATGCCAAGTGCTCATCCAGGTACTTTTTAAATGTTGAGGCAACCCGCTTCTACCACCCTCCCCAGGCAGCGCATTTCAGACCACCATCCTCTGGATAAAAGCATTTTTCTTCACATCCCCCCTAAAACCTCCTGCCCCTCACCTTGAACCCACGCCCCCTCATGACTGACTTTTCAACTAAGGGAAACAGCTGCTCCTTATCCACTGTGTCCATGCCCCTCAACCTTGTACACCTCGATCAGGTTGCCCCCCAGTCTACTAATTTAAGAACTTGCTAAAACATGAGTTCCTGGTCACGTCAAATGGTGATTTTGCACTGTGCACACACAGGAGTCAAAAGTAAACTCATACTTAAACCATGGGAGGTGGGGAAGAGAAAAACATTTGCAGCAATTGGTGCAGATAGGATAAGCTATTCCATTAAATGCATATCACTTGTCAGTCTTTGCTCTGTGGGCATCACTCTCACCAGAGTCAGAAGACTGTAGGATCAAATTCGGCACAAAATCGGGGCTGATACTCCATTGCAAGACTGAGATTGTGCTATACTGTTGCAGGTGCCATCTTTTGAATGAGATGGTACACTCAGGCCTTGTCTGTCTTCTTAGGAAGCACCTGGAAGGTCCCATGGCATTATTTCAAAAAGGTGGAGATGCCGGCATTGGACTGGGGTAACCACAGTAAAAAGTCTCACACCACCTGTTGGACTTTAACCTGGTGTTGTGGAACTTATTACTGCGCCATTATTTCAAAGAGCAGTGGGAATTAATTCCAATATGTCCAGACCAACATTTATCCCTGAAATCAACATCAATAAAACAGATGATCTGCTCATCATCACATGTGTGTTTCTGGGGGCTCGCTGGGTGACACGGTGGCACAGTGGTTCGCACTGCTGCCTCACAGCGCCAGGTACCTGGGTTCGATTCCCGGCTTGGGTCACTGTCTGTGTGGAATTTGCACATTCTCCCCGTGTCTGCGTGGGTTTCCTCCGGATGCTCTGGTTTCCTCCCACAGTCCGAAAGATGTGCGGGTTAGGTGCATTGGCCATGCTAAAGTCTCCCTCAGTGTACCCAAACAGGCACAGGAGTGTGACGACTTGGGGATTTTCACATTAACTTCATTGCAGTGTTAATGCAAGCCTACTCGTGACATTAATAAATCAATTGTATTTTTTGAAAACAAATTGGCTGCTGCGTTTCCCACATCACAATATTGATTACACTTCAAAAAATACATGAAGCATTCTGGGACATCTGGAGATTGTAAAAGGATCTAAATAAACATATGTCTGTCTTTTCTTTCTGAATGAACTGCAGGTATCGGTATGGCGGCAGTGGTTATCGCTGCTGCCTCACAGCTCCAGGGACCCGGGCTCAATTCCAGCCTTGGGGGTCTGCCTTGTTCTCTCCCTGTCTGCATGGGTCTCCTAGCGTAAGACCACTGCATGGGTCTTTGTCAGGTGCTCTGGTTTCCTCCCACAGTCCAAGGGCGCACAGGTTAGGTGCATTGCCAATGGTAAATTGCCCTAGTTTGTCCGAGTGTGTGCCCTGTGATGGACTGGCATCCCTCCCTGGGTGTATGCCGAACACCCTGTGTCTGTCGGGATAGACTCTGACTCCCTGTGACCTGAATTAGATTAAGTGGCTGAGTGAAAGTGAAGCAAAGTAGTATTGGTGGCTTAATTGACTAATCCACAATGCTGAGAACCTTTCCACCATACCCCATATTTACTACATTCAGTGGTGAAATGGATTATAAAGTAAAAACAGAAATAAAAGGATTGATGTAAATCCATTTTTAGAATATGTCCCTGGCTCAAGGAAACACTTGGCTTCTGACGAGCCCGATCAATTAGCAGCATGTCAGTCAGAGAATTCCACCTGCAAAGCTGGTTGCTCAAGACTACACAGTCTGCTTTGATAAACACAAGTACTAAAACTTGTGTCAGTTAACCAGAAGGCACTGTTATTGCAGAGAGAGGAAAATCACTACAAAAATTGCTCAGGAGCCTAGAATAGCCATCATCTTAGGAGAATTTCAATTGTGTACATCAACTCTTCTCTCTTACACTACTGAGCTTATTAACTCTACAGTCACAATGCTGTTACTGTATCTCGACTGATATTAATCCAGCTCCCTTGTAAGGTCAGCTTTAGTCATTCCTGCCAACCAGTAACCGAGTTACAAACCCCTTTGCTATTGATACTGAGCTTGTGCAATTTACAGATCAACATTCCTAACCAGGATCAGTCTAGATTATACTGTTATATAACATCATGCAGCATTCCCTCTACAATCCCGATACACTGCAGCAACAAACTGCATTTATATAGCAACTGTAACTATCAAAACACTTCATAGAAGCATAATCACACACCAAGCCACATAAGGAGATAGACTAGGCAAGGTGAGTGACTACCCTTGACATCAAGACAGCATTTGACCAAGTGTGGCATCAAGGAGCCCTGGGAAAACTGGAGTCAATGGGAATCGGGAGGCAAACCTGGTTGGAGTCACATCCAACACAAAGGGAGATGGTTGTGGTGGTTGGAGGTCAATCATCTCAGCTCCGGGACATCACGGCAGGAGTCCCTCAGGGTCGTGTTCTAGGCCCACCATCTTCAGCAGCTTCATCAATGATCTTCCTTCCAACAGAAGATCTAAATTGGGGATGTTTGCTGATAACTGCACAATGATCAGCACCATTCGTGACTGCTCGTGTTATGGAAGTAGTCCACGTCTAAATCAGCAAGACCTGGACAATACCCAGTGACAAGTAGCACTCAGACCATAAAGACATAGGCAACAGCCATCTCCAACAGGAAAGAATCCAACCGTTACCCGTTGACAATCAATGGCATTATCATCGCTGAGTCACCCACGATCAGCATCCTGTGGGTTATCATTGACCAGAAACTGAACTAGCCACATAAATACTGTGGCTACAAGAGCAGGTCAGATAATAGAATCTTGCAGCAACTAACTTATCTCCTGATTCCCCAAAGTCTGACTACCATCTACAAGGCAAAGTGATGGGAAATTGATGGAATACACTCCACTTGCCTGGACGAGTGCAGCTCCCACATCACTCAAGAATCTCAACACCATCCAGGACAAGGTAGCCCTCATGATTGGCACCCCAGCCACAATCATTCACTCCCTCAACCACCAACACATAGTATCAGCAGTGTGTTATTTTTTTCATTCATTGATGGGATGCAGACCAGCATGTGTTGTCTATCCCACACCTGCAAGTTCAGGTCAAAATCCTGCATTTCCCTCCTTAACAGCATTGTAGGCATACCTACACCTCATGGACTGCAGCTGTTCAAAAAGCCAGCTCACCACCACCTTCTAAAGGCAATTAGGGATGGGCAGTAAACGCTGGCCTAGCCCACATTCCATGAACGAATATAACAAAACTAAAAGTTTGGTCAAAATGTAGGTTTTAACCAGCTCTTAAAGGAGAGAATTCCAGAGCTTAAGATGTTCGCAGCTGAAAGCAAGGTGGGGCAAGAAAAGTAAGGATGCTCAAAATAGTGGAGAAGGTTTTCATAGCTGGAGATGATTACACAGATAGTCCAAACGAAGAGAACCTTTCATAATCCACAAGTGAGTCGTAAAGCAGCCAACTGACTGAGGAATTGTGCAGGTTTCAGAGGCTATAATTAAACTGTAAAGGAAATTGGGAGCAGGAGGGTGTGTGCAAGATACAGGAGGGATTAGAACAGAGATATTAGGGATGGTGCATGCAAGGGGGTGGACACGGGTTAAAGTTAGTTTGCTCAAAAGATGTATTGCAGCAGAAATACTTGAGAAACAATGAGACTACTGGACACGGATACAAATTCTTAAGGGGTTGGGCAGCTTGGATCAGAGCCAGATCGAAACATTCCTCAGATTGTACAGGCCCTGCCTAACCATCGGTGTCACACAGTAACACCAAGCCTATCTCCCTGGACTTGCTCACTAACATCCAAAATACAGTAAAATAGGAGGGCACGAAGAATCAAGCTTACCCGAGCTAACAGTCCCTATAGTCCATGTCATCACAACAGCTCCTATCCCCTCAACAGCAACTCATGGAGGTGGAGAATCTATGCATAACTTAAGGGCAAGACTGTGGTGCCTCAGGCAAAGTCTGCTTGCGTTTCTGATGGTTCTTTGGTATAAAAGAAAAACTTGCATTTATATAGTGCCCTTTTTGAATTGCAAGATTGCCATAGTGCTTCACAGTCTACTATTTCAGATATAGGCATTCTGCATACAACTTCTCAAAGTGAGTTTTGGTGACCCTGTCCTGGGAGTGTTTGATGGGGACAATGTAAAGGAAGCTTCACTCTGTATCTAACCCCGTGCTGTACCTGTCCTGGGAGTGTTTGATGGGGAGAGTGTAGAGGGAGCTTTACTCTGTATCTAACCCCGTGCTGTACCTGTCCTGGGAGTGTTTGATGGGGACAGTGTAGAGGGAGCTTTACTCTGTATCTAACCCCGTGCTGTACCTGTCCTGGGAGTGTTTGATGGGGACAGTGTAGAGGGAGCTTTACTCTGTATCTAAGCCTGTGCTGTACCTGTCCTGAGTTTGACAGACACAGATGACAGAAGAGGGAGGTATCTTATTCTCTTGTCTTTGACATCCCACATCTAGAGTATAGATGCCAACCCATGAGAAAAGCATTACATTTCTTGGACAGTCAGGTAACTGACATTTCACGGCACGTAGGACATCCTCAAGATAAGCTTGACAAAAACAGAAAACTGCCTCACCAAGACAGACAGGAGGGGGAATGAATTACCAGGCTTCTTACAAAGGCAGGAATCAATGCAGAATGCAGCCAAAAAGACTTTTAACCACACAATCATGGCGTCAATAAATACTGCAACAACTGCTGCTACAAAGTACAGTCCAAATACCCAAGTTTCCAAAGACATTGGCTTTCAGTCAGTCTTTTAACCCATTAAAAACAAATAGCATGCATTCACCAGCAATTCCCGACAGGTTACTCTGCTGCTGTTACGTACAGGGAGCAGGGAGGAAAAGATCAGAGCTCAGTGAAGCTCTCTCCAAATCACAAAGCGGGAGACAAAGTTGTGATTCCTTGAGGGCTGGAGCTAAACCCCCACTGCTGGCAATCTCCTAAAACACCTGGGAAGATGTGAAGGGGGAAAGAGAGAGAGAGAGAGAGAGAGAGAGAGGGGAGAAAAATATATCATCCAGATCAAACAAGGATCAAGCTCCACATTTATCAGTCAGGTGTTCATCAGTTGGTTAACAAAAGCAGAAATAATAAGCAAAGGGATTGCTGGATTCTAATAGCGCGAGGGGGGGGGGGTTGTGAAGAATAAGGAGCTGTTACTGACCCTTGTATAATACTCACTTTATCAGACAGCAGGGACAGCCATGAGCGCAAGAGGCTCCATCATGATCAGTTGGCCATGCACCAGAATATAACTGTGCCCCAAACCCTCTGTAGCCTCAGTTAATTCGTGTCCTCTGTCACCACAGCTACTATGAGCCCTAACTGCTCACTCCTCCCCAGAGCAAGTAGAGTTTCCTCCTTGACCCCTCAGACTGATTGAATCTTATTAAACCGCAGCCCGGAGTTGTTCCCTCAGACCCCTGGTTAAATCAGTCTCCTTTCTTGCACGTCCCAACTTTACAGTCAAGGAATTGCTTTAGAAATGCAGTTAAGTGTCACAATGTCAGAAACACAGCAGCCACTTTGGACACACCAAATTCCACAATTGGAATGTGGTAATGACCAGACAGTCTGTTTGGGTGATGGTGATTGTGGGATAATGTTGTGCAGGGCATCTCCGCTGATCATCTTCAAATAGTGCTGATGGATCTTTAACATCCACATAACGGGGCCTCAATTTAACATTGCATCCAAATGACGGCATCTCTGATCGCACTGCACTCTCTCTACTCAACCTTCTGACGCAGAGACAGAAATGCTACCACTGAGACACAGACAAAACCCCTGCAAGCAACTTATTCATGTTGCTGGCACACCACACAAACAGTAGAAATAATTATTTTTAAAATATCCAAGGTTCTGAGGGACTACTTAACTTAATACATGCTGAATATTTAACATCAAACGAGTCTCAGTAAGACACTGAATATTCCACTGTGTTAATTAGGGATCTCAGCACCAATACAAACCTCGATAAACTCAATCCTAGGAGGCTACTTGTGACAGAAGGACTCAAGAGCGGAGAGATAATACAGACCAGGGTCTACCCAGTTCACTTTTACCATCCAGTTAATCACAGGAATGGAGTTGTTGGTTAATCTCGGCCATCTGTACGGTAGCACAGTGGTTAGCACTGCTGCTTCACAGTTCCAGGGACCTGGGTTCGATTCCCGGCTTGGGTCACTGTCTGTGTGGAGTTTGCACATTCTCCTCGTGTCTGCGTGGGTTTCCTCCGGGTGTTCCGGTTTCCTCCCACAGTCCAAAGATGTGCGGGTTAGGTTGATTGGCCAGGTTAAAAATTGCCCCTTAGAGTCCTGAGATGCGTAGGTTAGAGGGATTAGCGGGTAAATATGTGGGGGTAGGACCTGGGTGGGATTGTGGTCGCTGCAGACTCGATGGGCCGAATGGCCTCCTTCTGCACTGTAGGGTCTCTATGATCAATCTCCAATGAGTCAACAAGACAGCCAGAGACGAGATGAGGAAAATGGGTCCAAAGGCGGCACGGTAGCACAGTGGTTAGCACTGTTGCTTCACAGCTCCAGGGACCTGGGTTCGATTCCCAGCTTGGGTCACTGTCTGTGTGGAGTTTGCACATTCTCATGTCTGCGTGGGTTTCCTCCGGGTGCTCCGGTTTCCTCCCACAGTCCAAAGATGTGCGGGTGAGGTTGATTGGCCATGCTAAAATTGCCCGTTAGTGTCCTGAGATGCGCAGGTTAGCGGGATTAGCGGGTAAATATGTAGGGATATGGGGGTAGGGCCTGGGTGGGATTGTGGTCGGTACAGACCCGATGGGCCAAATGGCCTCTTTCTGCACTGTAGGGTTTCTATGATTCTATGACACCTGTTCCTCCTGTGCACATTACTGGACATCACATCTCAAATTACTCAAGAATCTAAGTGCACACTAACTGCTCCCACCATCTCCCCAAGGAGCCCAAGACTGACCATTGGCTCATAGAAATATAGTCTTGAATTTTCTGCCTTCAAGTGTAGAAAGCGTCCTCTAGCCAACGTGAAACAACTGGTCCAGTGGACATTATCCAGTCCCTTTGGAATCCTAAAAACAGCAATTTTATTACCTCTCAACCTTCTCTTCCCTCGCTAGAACATGCCCAAATTACACAATCGCCCTTGAATATATTCTTGCACCTCTCACCAAGGCAGTGATTTTCACAAAGCTGTAGGTGCTGCTGACAGACTCAGTGTCTGCAGCCCTGCAAAGGAGCCTCTGAACATCTCAGCATGCAGGTAGGATCAGGTCATACACTGAAATCCACCACTGACTTAATGCACAGCACCAATATTGTCAAACCATAACCCACTAGTTAGCTACAGAGGCAATCAGACAGAAGATGCTTCTTTCCAGTACCCCCTCCCACCTCCCATCTCAGAGGAGGAGGAGAGAGGGCTACAAACATCATGTCCTCAGCATGGGTACAGAAAACATTGTCTGTATCTTTAAGACTTGATTAGCTGTAAAGACTCACATTCCAATCATTATTCATGTAAATTGAGTTTGTGTCTTTGTGCCCTGTTTGTGATCAGAACTCCCACCCACCTGACGAAGGAACAGCCTGTTCCGAAAGCTAGTGGCTTTTGCTACCAAATAAACCTGTTGGACTTTAACCTGGTGTTGTTGGACTTCTTACAGAACTCAATGCAGGGCAAAGAGAGAGCACGGGAAGAAAGGGAGGAAGAATCCCTTCACAGCAGATGGTGAGACAGCCAAAGGACTGAAAAACTGGATATGTTTATTCCAAAGAGCTGCCCGAGATCAGGGGAAAATAGTTCAAAGACCAATAGAGTTTTGGCAGTACTCATTACACACAGAAACTCAGCTTCTGCTTGAAGCTGAATCTATGAAAATGCTCCACATTGTATTGGCTGGAGCAGAGCAGGCTCTTAACGAAAATAATCGATTTCCAGTGCTGGAGTGAATATTTATCCAATTGTCACAAATTTATCTGATTTTACAAAAATGTAAAACAACAAGATTGAAGAACAGTCCAAAGATACATCTCATCTACAGTGAACAGACTCTAACAGCTGTTAAAAAGTCAACCCTGATGACAAAGGTCCCAATCTGATGATCAGTATATTATTCCACTGTTCTATCTTTTCTCATCTTTTATATTTTACTCTGAATGTTTGATTTTTTTAAAAACTTATCTCAAATCAGCCCTTGGCCATGACAGAAGTTACTTTTTAAATAAATCTTTAATAATTAAAATACAACTCCTCGTAAATTCCAACATTAAATGCAAGCAATCAGCTTTTAATGTGTAAACTATCATTTTGTTTCTCGATAATAAGAGATCAATGAAATAACGAGAATATATTTTGAAGTGATTTTTTTTTTCATGTTCATCTCTCGTGGACTTCCTGCAGAAATGTTGCTGAGCCTTCATCCAACAGCTTTCCACAAGAAAGCAAGACTGAGATTAGGTAGTGTGCATGCGTGAATTAAACCATCCCCACAAACCATGGGCACTGTTACATCAACCCAACCTCATCCCAGTCATACAGAACCAGCCCCAGAGCAAAGAAAACACAAAACGAATCAAACAAATGTTTTTAGCACAGTCATCAATAACCATGGTTATTGATCAATGTCTCTTCCCAAGTTATTCCCTCACGCCTGGTCCTTCCTCCACCAATTTCCAGTTAATAGCCCTTCTCCCCACTCTGTCCTGCGTCACTCCTGATCTGTATCCCTCCCATACTTATTCTCCCAGTTTCTCCCGCATTTATAAATGCTAATCCCACAATCTCTTCCCAGTAATCCACTTTCCCTGATATTTCTCAGATGGCCTCCAAAGTTTCCATTTTCTCCCCCACCCCATTTTCTCCCAACTCAGTCCCATCCTGCCCCCAATCACCAGTCTTTCTTTTCCATCCATGTTTTCCTTTATCATAGAACCCCTACAGTGCAGAAGGAGGCCATTCGGCCCATCAACCCTGCACCAACAACAATCCCACCCAGGCCCTATCCCCGTCATCCCACACATTTACCCCACAAATCCCTCTCACCTACACATCGGAGGCACTAACGGGCAATTTAGCATGGTCAATCAACCTAACCCGCTCATCTTTGGAGTGTGGGAGGAAACCCAGGCAGAGACAGGGAGAATGTGCAGACTGCACACAGAGTAACCTGAGGCCGGGAATCGATCCCTGGAGCTGTGAGGCAACAGAACCCCCACACTCACCCCATCCCCTTATTGCACCCGGACATCTCCCCATTGTCTCCCCCCCCCATTGTGTTCTCTCTCCCCCCAACACTCCATTCCCCCCCTCATCCTCCCCTCTCCAGCCCCCCATTCTCTCCTCACTCTCCCCCCTCCTCTCCCCACTCTGCCCCTCCCCCGTCCCCACTCTGCCCCTCCCCTCTACATCCCCCCCACTCCCTCCTCACTCGCGCCCCCTCACTCTCCCCCTGCCCCTGCCCCTCTCTCCCCCTCCTCACTCTCCCCCTGCCCCTCCCCCTCACTCTCCCCCTGCCCCACCCCCCCTCACTCTCCCCCGCCCCTCCCCCCCTCACTCTCCCCCTGCCCCTCCCCCCCCCTCACTCTCCCCCTCTCCCCCCTCCCCCCCCTCACTCTCCGCCTCCCCCCCCCTCCCCCTCCCCCCCCCCTCACTCTCCCCCTCCCCCCCCCTCACTCTCCCCCTCCCCCCCCTCACTCTCCCCCTCCCCCCCCTCACTCTCCCCCTCCCCCCCTCACTCTCCCCCTCCCCCCCCCTCACTCTCCCCCTCCCCCCCCTCACTCTCCCCCTCCCCCCCCCTCACTCTCCCCCTCCCCCCCCCTCACTCTCCCCCTCCCCCCCCCCTCACTCTCCCCCTCCCCCCCCCTCACTCTCCCCCTCCCCCCCCTCACTCTCCCCCTCCCCCCCCTCACTCTCCCCCTCCCCCCCCTCACTCTCCCCCTCCCCCCCCTCACTCTCCCCCTCCCCCCCCTCACTCTCCCCCCTCCCCCCCCTCACTCTCCCCCTCCCCCCCCTCACTCTCCCCCTCCCCCCCCTCACTCTCCCCCTCCCCCCCCTCACTCTCCCCCTCCCCCCCCTCACTCTCCCCCTCCCCCCCCTCACTCTCCCCCTCCCCCCCCTCACTCTCCCCCTCCCCCCCCTCCTCCCCTCCCCCCCTCACTCCCCCTCCCCCCCCTCACTCTCCCCCTCCCCCCCCTCACTCTCCCCCTCCCCCCCCCTCACTCTCCCCCTCCCCCCCTCACTCTCCCCCTCCCCCCCCTCACTCTCCCCCTCCCCCCCTCACTCTCCCCCTCCCCCCCTCCCCCCCTCACTCTCCCCCTCCCCCCCCTCACTCTCCCCCTCCCCCCCTCACTCTCCCCCTCCCCCCCTCACTCTCCCCCTCCCCCCCCTCACTCTCCCCCTCCCCCCCCTCACTCTCCCCCCTCCCCCCCCTCACTCTCCCCCCCTCCCTCCTCCCCCCCTCACTCTCCCCCTCCCCCCCCTCACTCTCCCCCTCCCCCCCTCACTCTCCCCCTCCCCCCCTCACTCTCCCCCTCCCCCCCCTCACTCTCCCCCTCCCCCCCCTCACTCTCCCCCTCCCCCCCTCACTCTCCCCCTCCCCCCCTCACTCTCCCCCTCCCCCCCCTCACTCTCCCCCTCCCCCCCCTCACTCTCCCCCTCCCCCCCCTCACTCTCCCCCTCCCCCCCTCACTCTCCCCCTCCCCCCCCTCACTCTCCCCCTCCCCCCCTCACTCTCCCCCTCCCCCCCTCACTCTCCCCCCTCCCCCCCCACTCTCCCCCTGCCCCTGCCCCTCCCCACTCTCCCCCTGCCCCCCTCACTCCCCCTGCCCCTCCCCCCCTCACTCTCCCCCTGCCCCTCCCCCCTCACTCTCCCCCCCTCACTCTCCCCCCCTCACTCTCCCCCTGCCCCTCCCCCCTCACTCTCCCCCTGCCCCTCCCCCCTCACTCTCCCCCTGCCCCTCCCCCCTCACTCTCCCCCTGCCCCTCCCCCCTCACTCTCCCCCTGCCCCTCCCCCCCCTCACTCTCCCCCTGCCCCTCCCCCCCCTCACTCTCCCCCTGCCCCTCCCCCCCCTCACTCTCCCCCTGCCCCTCCCCCCCTCACTCTCCCCCTGCCCCTCCCCCCCCTCACTCTCCCCCTGCCCCTCCCCCCCCTCACTCTCCCCCTGCCCCTCCCCCCCCTCACTCTCCCCCTGCCCCTCCCCCCCCTCACTCTCCCCCTGCCCCTCCCCCCCTCACTCTCCCCCTGCCCCTCCCCCCCTCACTCTCCCCCTGCCCCTCCCCCCCTCACTCTCCCCCTGCCCCTCCCCCCCCTCACTCTCCCCCTGCCCCTCCCCCCCCTCACTCTCCCCCTGCCCCTCCCCCCCTCACTCTCCCCCTGCCCCTCCCCCCCCTCACTCTCCCCCTGCCCCTCCTCCCCCTCACTCTCCCCCTGCCCCTCCCCCCCCTCACTCTCCCCCTGCCCCTCCCCCCCCTCACTCTCCCCCTGCCCCTCCCCCCCCTCACTCTCCCCCTGCCCCTCCCCCCCTCACTCTCCCCCTGCCCCTCCCCCCCCTCACTCTCCCCCTGCCCCTCCCCCTCCTCCTCACCTGGCCGCACTGTCCGCACTCGGACGGGCTGGGGGAAATGCCTGATGACGGCGCGGACATCGCGGCGGGTCAGGCCGCTGACCGGAGTCCCGTTCACCTCCAGCAGGATGTCCCCGGGTCCGGGGCCGCTCTCGGTGCCGCCGAGCGAGGATCCCAGGACGGGGAACTGTCCGAACTCGGCCCCGCCGCCTAGCGACAGCGCCTCCCCGGACACGGCCGCCTCCTGGGCCCGGCTCAGCCAGTGCCGCCGCCGGCGCAGCGACTTGGACATAGCGGGGCCTCGGGGCCAAGCCCCGGCCTCCCGCTCCCCGCTCTCTCGCTGCGGCGCTGCCCGGACTCCGGGATCCTGTCACCGACTGCGGGGGCCGCTCGCCGCGGCGTCATGGCGTCAGCACGCAGCGCCGGGGGGCGGGGCAACCCACAACCAATCAGGAGCCACGAACTACCCGGACCCCGCCCCCACTGACCGGGCCCCACCCCCACTGCCCGGGCCACGCCCCCAGCGCCCCGACCCCGCCCCCACTGCCCAGGCCGCATCCCCAGAGCCCGACCCCGGCCCCACTACCCGGGCCCCGCCCCCACTGCCTGGGCCCCACCCCCACTTCCCCGGCCACACCCCCAGTGCCCCGACCCCGCCCCCACTGCCCGAACCCCACCCCCAGTGCCCGAACCCTGCCCCCACTGCCCAGGCCACACCCCCACTGCCCCGACCCCGGCCCACTGCCCGGGCCACACCCCCATTGCCCGGGCCACACCCCCAGCACCTGATCCCACTCCCACTGCCCGCCCCCGAACCCCACCCCCAGCCCCGCCCCCATTGCCCGGGCCACACCCCCAGTGCCGATCCCGCCCCCACTGCCCAGGCCCCAGCCCTAGTGCCCTGACCCCGCCCCCACTGCCCGGGCCACACCCCCACTGCCCCGACCCCGCCCCCACTGCCCGGGCCCCAACCCCAGTGCCCGATCCCACCCCCACTGCCCAGGCCCCACCCCCAGTGCCCGATCCCACCCCCACTGCCCAGGCCACACCCCCAGCACCCCAACCCCGCCCCCACTGCCCGGGCCACACCCCCAGTGTCCGATCCCACCCCCACTGCCCAGGCCACACCCACAGTGCCCGATCCCACCCCCACTGCCCAGGCCCCACCCCCAGCACCCCAACCCCGCCCCCACTGCCCGGGCCACACCCCCAGTGTCCGATCCTGTCCCCACTGCCCTGGCCCCACCCTCAGCACCCCGATCCCACCCCCAATGCCCAGATCCCGCCCCAGCTGCCCGGGCCCCACCCACGGTACCCCACCCACGGTACCCCACCCCCGCCCAGACTGCCCTGGCCACACCCCCAGTACCCCGACCCTGCCCCCACTGCCTGGACCCCCCCCCCACCTGTCCGGGCCACACCCTCATTCCCTTAGCCCCGCCCTTACAGTCCCAGCCCCACCCCCTCACAAACCACGCCCCATGCGTAGTCTCTCCCAGGATATGGCGCTCGACTCATCGATCGACAGTTCCGACGCGCCACAGCGAAAAACCGCACCAATCTCCTCAGAAGACAAACACGGGACACGGTAGACAGAGTACCCTTCGTCATCCAGTACTTCCCCGGAGGATTGACCGGGGGATGGTCAGTAACTGCATACCTTGTGGAGGGTCAATATCCACAGACCAGGGCCAAAGGTCAGTGCCCACTGACGAAGCAGGTTTGTGCCCTCTGACCAGGAGTGTCTGTGCCCACAGATGAGGGGGAGGGTCAATGCCTGCTGACCAAGCCAAGAGTCAGTGCCCATTGACTAGGGGGAGCGTAAGTGCCAGCTGAGCAGGGCGAGTGTCAGTGCCATCAGACCAGGGGGAAGGCCATTGCCTGTGACAAAGGAGAGGTTGGTGTCCATTGTAACATCTCAAACATCTCCACCTCTGCAGCTCCCTGGCAGCAGGAGCCTAGATCATTATTCACATCTCTGGAATGGGACATGAACCCATTACTTTCAAATCCAGAGGTCAGAATTTTAACCATTGAGCAATGCCTAGGCACTAATGTAAAGCATAAGACTGTCATAAAATGAAGGTTCAAAGTCTCTATTTATTTGTTTATATCCCTATCTCAATGCAAAGTGAACTTTAATATCATGCACCCACCCAGCCAGTATTTTTAATTGTAAATTGCAGGACAACTTTGATTTGTGCTGGGTCAAAATTCTGGAACTCCCTCCCTAACAGCACTGTGGGTGGACCTACACCACATGGATTGCAGCAGTTCAAAAACGTGGCTCACCACCGCCTTCTCAAGGGCCAGTAGAGATGGACAATAAATGCTGGCACAGCCAACGATGTCCACTCCCTGTGAATGAATGCATTAAAAAATACTGAACTGGCAACTATTGTTAAAGTCCAACAGGTTTATTTGGTAGCACAACCCACTAGCTTTTGGACAGCTTCCCCTTCATGAGGTGAGTGGGAGTTCTGTGCACAAACAGGGCATATAAAGACACAAACTCAATTTACAGAATAATGGTTGGAATGCGATTCTTTACAGGTAATCAAGTCTTAAAGGTACAGACAATGTGAGTGGAGAGACATCTCTTTAACCTGTGCTTAACCCTCTCTCCACTCACATTGTCTGTACCTTTAAGACTTGATTACCTGTAAAGACTCGCATTCCAACCATTATTTTGTAAATTGAGTTTGTGTCTTTATATGCCCTGTTTGTGAACAGAACTCCCACTCACCTGACGAAGGAGCAGCACTCCGAAAGCTAGTGGCTTGTACTACCAAATAAACCTGTTGGACTTTAACCTGGTGTTGTTAAACTTCTTACTGTGTTTACCCCAGTCCAACGCCCGCATCTCCACATCAGATTCTGGGGAATGGAATAGGCAAAGAACAACAACAGGTGTGAGGATTACAGATACAGTCATTTATACCAAAAGTCTTGCGTATAGAGCACATTTCCTGTATCACACTTAGTTTCTGTAACACTTCCCTGTCACACTTTAGTATCACTCTTTTTTTTTCTAACACTCTTAACCCATCATGTGATGAACACCGTGGAAAAGCTGAGTAATGAATTAAAAGTCTTACGTGTACTGCAGACTTTCTGTAAAAGAGATTCTGGTAGCATCCAGAGAGGTTTAGAACACAGAGATTCTTGTAACACATAGAAACTTATCGAAAATAGAGATGCAAAGCAGAGATATATGAAAAAGGCACGCAGACGCAAAATGTATATTACACACATATACAACAGCTTGTATTTTTATGGCACCTTTAATGTCATAAAACATCCCAGGATGCATCAAAGGAATATCATTGAATAAATTATGACACCGAGATACATAATGAGGCACTGGGACAGATAACCTAAAGCTTGGCGAGAGAGGTAGGTTTAAGGAGTGTCTTAAAAGAGGAAAGCAAGATAGAGAGGCAGAGTGATTCAAACCAGGGATGCAAAGACATTTGCAGGAATATTTCAGAATACACGGAATAGATACATTCCAATTTGGAAAAAAGAACCCAGGGGATGGATCCACCATCAGGGGTTAACTAAAATGATACTAAAACAGTATCAAAGTTTTTTTTAAAAAGCATAGGATTGTGCATAAACGGGTTGTGGGTCAGAAGATTGGGCGGAATATAAAGAATTGAAAAAATGGCAAAAAGATTTTTAAAAAGTGAAAAATCAGAATATGAGAAAAGATAGCTAGAAATGTAAAGGTGGATAGCAAGAGTTTCTAAAGATATTTAAATAAGAAAAGAATTAAAAAAGCATAATTGGTCCTATAGAAAATGGATCTGAGAATTGATAATGGAAAACAGTGAGATGGTGGATAAATTGAACTGATATTTTGCATGGGTCTTCACTACAGAGGGTCATAGAATCCATACAGTGCAGAAGGAGACCATCAATCCCACCCAGGCCCTATCCCCTTAACACCACAAATTTACCCTGCTAATCCCCCTGACACTATGGGGCAATTTACCATTTAACCTACACATCTTTGTACTGTGGGAGGAAACTGGAGCACCACGCAAACTCAAGAAGAACGTGCAAACTCCACGCAGACAGTCAGCCAAGGCCGGAATTGAACCCAGGTCCCTCGTGCTGTGAGGCAGCAGTGCTAACCACTGTGCCACCGTGCCACCCGTAAGCACAAGTAACATCCCAGAAATAGCTGGGAAATGGGAGGGAGGGAGGGACTCAGGAAAATTACAATACTCAGGGAAATGGTACTGAGCAAATTGTAGGATCTGTGGGCTAATAAATCCAGTAAGAAGTTTAACAACACCAGGTTAAAGTCCAACAGGTTTATTTGGTAGCAAAAGCTACCAAATAAACCTGTTGGACTTTAACCTGGTGTTATTAAACTTCTTACTGTGTTTACCCCAGTCCAACGCCGGCATCTCCACATCATGGCTAATAAATCCCCAGGTCTGGATGGACCCCATCCTAGGATCTTGAAAGAATATCCAATTTAGGAGCAGGAGTAGGCCACTGGGCCCCTCAAGCCTGCTCCACCATTCAGTAAGATAATCTCTGATCTGATTGTATCTTCAACCCCACATTCCTTCCCTACCCCCGATAACCTTTCACCCCCTTGTTAATCTAGAATCCATCTAGCTCTGCCATAAAAATATTCAAAGACTCTGCTTCCACTGCTTTTTGAGGAAGAGAGTTCCAGAGACGTAAAACTCTCTGAGAGAGAAAAATTCTTCTCATCTCAGCTTTAAATAAGTGACCCCTTATTTTTAATCAGTGACCTCGAGTTCTAGAGTCTCCCATAGAGATAAAGGGAAACATCTTCTCCACATCCACTCTGTCAATATCCCTCAGGACCTTAAAGGTTTCAATTAAGTCATTTCGTATTGTTCTAGTGGATACAAACCTAACCTCTCCAAACTTTCCTCATAAGACAACCCGCGCATTCCTGGTATTAGTCTCATAAACCTTCTCTGAATTGCTTCTAATGCATTTACATCTTTCCTTAAGTAAGGTGGGGCTAAAGAGATCAAGGGATATAGGGGGAAGGCAGGATCAGGGTTTTGAATTTGATGATCAGCCATGATCATAATGAATAGCGGAGCAAGCTCAAAGGGCCGAATGGCCTACTCCTCTTATTTTCTATGTATGTTTCTATGCAAAGAGATTGGGTCTGTGCACAATATTGCAAACATGATCTCACCAATGCCCTGTGCAACTGAAGCATAATGACCCTACTTTTGTAGAACCTCAGGGGTCAGTGTTGGGACCACAATTGTTTACAATTTACAGAGATGATTTGGAGTTGGGGACCAAGTCAAAATTTGCATAAGATGAGTGATAGAGCAAAGTGTGCAGAGGACACTGAATGTTGGCAAAGGGATAAGTGAGTGGGCAAGGGTCTGGCAGATGGAGTACAATGTTGGTAAATGTGAGGTCATCCATTTTGGTAGGAATAACAGCAAAATGGACTATTATTTAAATGGTAAAAAATTGCAGCATGCTGGTGCGCAGAGGGACCTGAGGGTCCTTGTGCATGAATCACAAAAAGTTGGTTTGCAGGTGCAGCAGGTAATTAAGAAGGCAAATGGAATTTTGCCCCTCATTACTAGAGGGATGGAGTTTAAAAACAGCGCGGTTATGTTGCAACTGTGTAAGGTGCTGGTGAGGCCACACCTGGAGTACTGTGTACAGTTTTGGCCTCCTTACTTGAGAAAGGATATACTGGCACTGGAGCGGGTGCAGAGGAGATTCACTAGGTTGATTCCGAAGCTGAGAGGGTTGGCTTATGAGGAGAGACTGAATAGACTGAGGCTATACTCATTGGAATTTAGAAGAATGAGGGGAGATTGTATAGGAACGTTGAAAATTATGAAGGGAATATATAAGAGAAGCAGAGAAAAGATGAGCTATGATCTCATTAAATGGCAAAGCAGGCTCGAGGGGTTCAATGGCGTACTCCTGCTCTGAGCTTTTATATTCTTATGTAACTAATTCCCATCACAATAAGCCATAACATTCTATTTGCTTTGCCTAATTACTTGCTGTATCTGCCTGTTAGCCTTTTGTGGTTCATGCACTAGGACACCCAGATCCCTCTGCACCCCAGAGCTTTGCAATCTCTCACCATTTAGATAATAACCTTCTTTTTTCCTCTCTGGCCAATGTGGACAATTTCAAATTTGCCCACATTATACTCCACTTGCCAGAGTTTTGCCCACTTTTTAACCTCCTTATGTCTCCTTCACAATTTACTTTCCTACCAATCTTTGTGTCGTCAGCAATTTAGCAACCATAGGACGTGCGGAGCAGAATTTTGAAAGACATCAATTTTATCGAAGGTGGATTATAGGAGGCTGGCCAGGAGGGTGTTAGAAAAATCAAGTCTCAAGGTAACAATGGTACACATGTGGAATTCAGCAACAGCTGAGCTGAGGCAGCACGAGCTGGGTAACGCTACGGAGCTGGAAATAGGCAGCCTTCATGAACTCCTATATGGGGCGGCACGGTGGCACAGTGGTTAATACTGCTGCCTCACAGCGCCAGGGACCCGAGTTCAATTCCGGCTTCGGGTCACTGTCTGTGTGGAGTTTGTACGTTCTCACCGTGTCTGCGTTGGTTCCCTCCGGGTGCTCCGGTTTCCTCCCACAGTCCAAAGACATACAGGTTAGGGGGATTAGCAGGGTAAATATGTGGGGTTATGGGGATAGAGCCTGGGTAAGATGTTCTGTCCGAGAGTCGGTGCACGCTCGATGGGCCGAATGGCTTCCTTCTGCACTGTAGGGACTCTAGGCACACTGTCTCCAACCTGACTGTCTAAAAACCAGGCACTTTTAGAATGTGGCATGTATCATATTTTTATATTTTACTGAATTAAAATGAGCTTATCTGGACAATTTGGCTAGGTGCTGTATAGCACCCGTTTTGTTATCTGCTTCACTGCTTATGCGTCGGGCTATTCCTGCGCTCCAAGTGACCCTTGACTCCACTTGACCTGGATTGGCCTGTACCTTGGCCTGCAGCACCTAACCTGAAATTCAGCAAAATGCATATAACCTCAATCCCGAGAATCCCACTTTAGAGAGAGTATACTTTTATACTTTTAAGATAGTGCGTATGTATCATTATATGTATGTATCATTATGTGTATATAACATAATGTGTATATAACTTAATGTGTATGTAACATAATGTGTATATAACATAATGTGTATATAACTTAATGTGTATATAACTTAATGTGTATGTATCATTATGTGTATATAACATAATGTGTATATAACTTAATGTGTATGTAACATAATGTGTATATAACATAATGTGTATATAACATAATGTGTATGTAACACAGAAATGTATCCAACAATTCTGGATATTTGTTGCAGTTCTTTAACATTTTGGCCATGTCCAAAGCTGTAACCACCAGCAGGAATGAGCAATAAAACTGGCCTCGCCAACACACCCCGTGAAACAATAAAACACACTTTCACCATTAGACCAATAACATCAGCATCAAATCACAACTGATAGAAACACAAAATACTGCGGATGCTGGAAACCTGGAAGGCCTGCTGAGATTTTCCAGCATTTTTCTGTTTTTGTTTCGAATCACAACTGATTGTCCAAGTTCACACAGTGAGATAGGAAGCAAAATCTACGCTCTACTCAACATAGTCCCACTCCATTCAGCCATCAAAGATGTGATTCTTTGTTGTTATATCAGTATTTATTATGCAGGAAATCATAGACTACAGAAACACATAACTGAACAGCAGGAACTGATATAAGAGCTTTGATCGCACTGAGCACAAAGCGGAGGTTAATTATTACTAAACTGAACAGAGTTCAAAATGAACAGGTTGTTCCTTACCACACTCCACTGCTTTCTATACAATGTTCTGACTTGCAGGATACAATACTTTATCCTTGATCCAATGTTTGAAATGTGTCTAAACAAGCACTGTCGTTTGGAAGCTGAATGAATAACTTCTCCCAGTTGGAGTTATTGTTGGGTCTGTTGTTGGTGGCGGTTCAGTGATTTGTTTCTCTCAGGTGCAGCAGGTGGTTTACGACTGATTCCAATGTAAATATTTGGTATGTGTTTACTCACTCTGATCTCGGTCAACCGTTAGAACATAAATATAATAAAACTGATCGTAGCTGCATGACAGTGCAGTGTGACAGTGCAGTGTGACATACAGTGTGACAGTGCAGTGTGACATACAGTGTGACAGTGCAGTGTGACAGTGCAGTGTGACATAGTGTGACAGTGCAGTGTGACAATGCAGTGTGACATAGTGTGACGGTGCAGTGTGACAATGCAGTGTGGTAGTGCAGTGTGACAGTGCAGTGTGACAGTGCAGTGTGACATACAGTGTGACAGTGCAGTGTGACATACAGTGTGACAGTGCAGTGTGACAGTGCAGTGTGACATAGTGTGACAGTGCAGTGTGACATAGTGTGACGGTGCAGTGTGACAATGCAGTGTGGTAGTGCAGTGTGACATACAGTGTGACAGTGCAGTGTGGTAGTGCAGTGTGACAGTGCAGTGTGACATACAGTGTGCCAGTGCAGTGTGGTAATGCAGTGTAACATACAGTGTGACAGTGCAGTGTGACAGTGCAGTGCGACAGTGCAGTGTGACATAGTGTGACAATGCAGTGTGCCAGTGCAGTGTGACAGTGCAGTGTGCCAATGCACTGTGACAGTGCAGTGTGATAGTGCAGTGTGAGAGTGCAGTGTGACATACAGTGTGACAGTGCAGTGTGACATACAGTGTGACAGTGCAGTGTGTTAGTGCAATGTGACAGTGCAGCGTTATAGTGCAATGTGACAATGTAGTGTGACAGTGCAGTGTGACAGTGCAGTGTGACAGTGCAGTGTTACAGTGTAGTGTGACAGTGTAGTGTTACAGTGTAGTGTGACAGTGTAGTGTTACAGTGTAGTGTGACAGTGTAGTGTGACAATGCAGTGTTACAGTGCAGTGTGACAGTGCAGGTTGTAGATCCCATGGCACTGTTTTAAGGACGAGCAAAACTGTTCTCCCCTGTGTCAAGGCCAATAATTCTTGCTGTTTTATATCATTAAAAACAGATTTCTTTTGTTCATAATCACACTGCTGTTTGTGGGAGCTTCGTGTTTGCAAATTGTTTCCTAAATTACAACAATGACCACACGTCAGGGGTGTTCCATTATCTGTAAAACATATTTGGCATTCTGAATTTGTGAAAGCTTCTACATAAGTACAAGTTCTTCCTTTTCATTCAAGGAATGTGGTGTCGCTTTGGGCCAGTGTTTGTTGCCCATCCCTAATTGCCCTTGAATTTAGTGGCTTTCAGAGGGCTTAATCTGGGTCTGAGTCACGTGTTGGCCAGACCGGGTTACGATGGCAGATTTCCCTTCCCTAAAGGACATTAGCGAACCAGATGGGTTTTTATGACAATTGACAATTGTTTCACGGTCATCAGTAGAAATTTAATTACTGATTTTTATTGAATTCAAATTTCACCATCTGCCATAGTGGGATTTGAACCCAGATCTCCAGAGTATTACGCTGGGTCTCTGGAATACTAGTCTGGTGAAAATACCACTACGCCACCACCTTCTCCCTTGTTTTTTGTAGAAAGGTGTGGAGTGAGAGTGTACAGAATTTCTTTTATTCATTCATGGGTCACTGGCTGGCCAGCATTTATTGCCCATCCCTAGTTGCCCTTGGAGGGCAGTTGAGAGTCAACTACATTGCTGTGGCTCTGAAGTCACATGTAGGCCAGATCAGGTAAGGACGGCAGATTTCCTTCCCTAAAGATCATTAGTGAACCAGAGGGGTTTTCCCAACAATCGACAATGGTTTCATGGTCATCAGTAGATCCTTAACTCCAGATATTTTTTATTGAATTCAAATTCCACCATCTGCTCTGGTGGGATTCTAACCCGGGTCCCGGAACATTAGCCGAGTTCCTGGATTAATAGTTTAGCGATAATACTACCAGGCCACTGCCTCCCCTTGGGAATTCAACTCCTTCATCAATTCTTGGCTCTCTTTATGATGTGGAGATGCCGGCGTTGAACTGGGATAGGCACAGTGAGTGATCACCTGATGAAGGGGCAGCCCTCCAAAAGCTCGTGCTACCAAATAAATCTGTTGGACTTTAACCTGGTGTTGTGAGACTTCCTACTGGGCTCTCTTTGTGATCTTATATTTTTCTTCAGTCTTTAGCAGCTGGCAATCTCTTGCGTTTGATCACAAACTTCAGTGGAGGAATGCGATTGGTTTTCTCTGGATGTGTGTGTGCTGGCATGACCCAATATTCTGTTTCTCTTGTTGCCCTTTAAGAAGGTGGTGATGAGCTGCCTTCTTGAATCGCTGCAGTCCATGTAGTGTAGGTACACCCACAGTGCTGTTAGGGAAGGAGTTCCAGGATTTTGACCCAGTCACAACATATATCCAAAGTCAGGATGGTGTCTCCACACACCCCACTACATTTGTTCGTCTGGGTGGTTGAGGTTGGTGGGTTTGGAAAGTGCTGCCGGTGGAGACTTGATGAGTTGCAGCAGTGCATCTTGTAGATGGTACACACGTCTGTTACTGTGGTGTTGGTCGTGGAGGGAGTGAATGTTCAAGTTTGTCCATTGTTGTTTGTCATCTATATCAATGATCTGGATGATAATGTGGTAAATTGGATCAGCAAGCTTGCCGATGATACAAAGATTGGAGGTGTAGTGGACAGTGAGGAATGTTTTCAAAGCTTGCAGAGGGATTTGGACCAACTAGAAAAATGGGCTGAAAAATGGCAAATGGAATTTAAGGCAGACAAGTGTGAGATATTGCACATTGGAAGGACAAACCAAAGTAGAATGTACAGAGTAAATGGTAGGACTCTGAAGAGTGCAGTTGAACAGAGGGATCTGGGAATACAGGTACAGAATTCCCTAAAAGTGACGTCACAGGTGGATAGGGTCGTAAAGAGTGCCTTTGGTACATTGGCCTTTATAAATCGGAGTATCGAGTATAAAAGTTGGAGTGTTATGGTACGGTTATATAAGGCATTGGTGAGGCCAAATTTGGAGTATTGTGTACAGTTTTGGTCACCTAGTTACAGGAAGGATGTAAATAAGGTTGAAAGAGTGCAGAGAAGGTTCACAAGGATGTTGCCGGGACTTGAGAAGCTGAGTTACACAGAGAGATTGAATAGTTTGGGACTTTATTCCCTGGAGCGTAGAAGATTGAGGGGAGATTTGATAGAGGTGTATAAGATTTTGATCGGTATGGATAGAGTGAATGCAAGCAGGCTTTTTCCGCTGAGGCTAGGGGAGAAGAAAATCAGAGGGCATGGGTTAAAGGTGAAAGGAGAAAAGTTTAAAGGGAATATTAGGGGCTTCTTCACGCAGAGAGTGGTGGTAGTGTGGAATGAGCTGCCGGATAAAGTGGTAAATGCAGGGTCACTTTTAACATTTAAGAAAAACTTGGATGGGTTCATGGATGAGAGGGGTGTGGAGGGATATGGTCCAAGTGCAGGTCAGTGGGACTAGGCAAAAAATGGTTAGGCACAGACAAGAAGGGCCAAAAGGCCTGTTTCTGAGCTGTAATTTTCTATGGTTCTATGGTTAAGGTATTGTTGTTGATAGTTGTTGTGTGTTGTTAGAACTAAACTCAGGCAAGTGGATAACATTCCATCACAAACCTGCTGTTGAACAGGTTTTTGGAGATTTACAGATGATTTCTTTGATTTTCAGATTTCACCTTCTTGGCTGATGAATTGTGTTGGGCAATGACATCAACACTGAGGGATAGGTTAGGGTAATGAGATGTGAGCTGCTGAGAGCAGCCTTTTGACGCAGAGACATGGGGCGGCATTTTCTGATCGTACTCATCCCAAAACCAGAAAATCCTGCCCGATGTCAATGGACCTTTGCATGATCCGCCCCCCCACCACCACGCGCCCGTTACAATTCCCGTGGAGAGCGGGATGGGAAAACTCCCCCCATGGAGTTTCCACCTGCATAGATTCTAGACAACATTCCTATCCAAAGGAATCATAACTCCTCATGTTAATCTGCTACAACCAACACAAGGTGAGTTTCCCCAAAAGTTGTTGATCTTGGTAAGACCCCGTGATTTGTCATTGTCCGGCTGGGATACCCCTAAATAGTTACAAACCCAGGTCAGGGATGACTGGCTCCCTCTCTTTATTCAACACACCCTCTGCTGGTGGATACATGGTTCAATCTAATAAGTCACAGAATAGTTACAGCGCAGAAGGAGGCCATTTGGCCCATCGTGTCTGTTAGAGAGTGTTATTAAAAGCATCTTCTTATTTAAATATATTTGCTGTTGTCTGTAACTGCTGTGCACATGCGCAGAGTGACATCATGATTGCGCGGGTTTAGTCTTCCTTGAAGGATCTGTGCACAAACCGCGCTCCCGGAATTCTTGCTGTATTATATTTTAATGTTTCTTTATATGTAAAGCAGTTTGAATTTATTGATGTGTTTGACTACCTCTTGTAGCTGAGGTTACCACAGTGTCTGTACTGCAAGGTTCGCTTTCCCCTGGATAGTTTTTCCAGACCCAATTGTTACACTTAAAAGTGGCACAGTGGTTAGCACTGCTGCCTCACAGCGCCAGGGACCCGGGTTCGATTCCCGGTTTGGATCACTGTCTGTGCAGAATCTGGACGTTCTCCCAGTGTCTGCATGGGTCCCCTCCGGGTGCTCTGGTTTCCTCCCGCAGTCCGAAAGACGTGCTAGTTAGGTGCATTGGTCATGCTAAATTCTCCCTCACTGTATCCGAACAGGCGCCGGAGTGTGGCGACTAGGGGATTTTCACAGTAACCTCATGGCAGTGTTAATGTAAGCCTACTTGTGACTAATAAATAAACCTTTTTTAAAAAAAGGAGCCCATTAAAGCAGGTTTTCTTGAGTTAAGATAGAGTAAGTTTATTAACTATTCTACATTCATATGGCTTAGAAGTAAAAATTACTTCCAAATCCTTAACCTAGCCTGATGCCCCGAGCTCAGTGGGTATAACATTGCCATCTCACTGGAAGTTGAGAGTTTCAAGACTTGTGTGTGTTTAATTCAGACCGGCAATCCAATGCAGTGTTGAGGAAATGCTGCCATGTCGGAGGTGCTGTCTTTCAGTTGAGACATTAAACCCTCAGATGGATGAAAGGATCGAATGGCGGGATTCGCAGACAAGCAGGGGAGTTCTCACCGGGCTAATATTTAACCCTCAAACAACATCACTAAGAAATGACATAGGCCGGGATTCTCCCGTCTCGCACGTCCTGCCACCACTGCCAGAGAGAACAGAGAACTTGACACTCAGCCGAATCTCCGTTCACCGCAGCAGATCTGGAGAATCCCAGCCGCAGGCGAGGTCGGAGAATTCCGGCCATTATCTAGTCATTATATTCTTGTTGTTTGTGGGATCTTGCTGTGCACAATTTGGCTGCCACATTGCCAACGTCACAGCAGTGACAGCAATTCAGAAATACTTCGTAGGCTGTAAAAGCTCTCTGGGATGCCCTGAGGCTGTGAAAGGTGCTATAGAAATGCATGTTTTAGTCGGTGATGTTGGTTGAGGGATGATTGAGATAGTCATCAACTTCAGGAAGCGTAAAGGAGAACATGCCCTATTTACATCAACAGGGACGAAGTAGAAATGGTTGAGAGCTTCAGGCTTTTAGGTGTCCAGATCACCAACAACCTGTCCTGGTCTCCCCATGCCGATGCTATAGTTAAGAAAGCCCACCAATGCCTCTACTTTCTCAGAAGATTAAGGAAATTTGGCATGTCTGCTATGACTCTTACCAACTTTTACAGATGCATCATAGCCAGCATCCTTTCTGGTTGTATCACAGCTTGGTATGGCTCCTGCTCTGTCCAAGACTGCAAGAAACTACAAAGGGTCATGAATGAAGCCCAGTCCAACACTCAAACCAGCCTCCCATCCATTGACACTGTCTATACTTCCTGCTGCCTCGGAAAAGCAGCCAGCATAATCAAGAAAGCCACGCATCCCGTACATTCTCTCTTCCACTTTCTTCCGTCGGGAAAAAGATACAAAAGTCTGAGGTCACGTACCGACCAACTCAAGAACAGCTTCTTCCCTGCTGCTGTCAGACTTTTGAATGGACTTACCTCGCATTAAGTTGATCTTTCTCTACACCCTAGCTATGACTGTAACACTACATTCTGCACCCTCTCCTTTCCTTCTCTATGAACGGTCTGCATAGCACGCAAGAAACAATACTTTTCACTGTATACTAATACATGTGACAATAATAAATCAAACCAAAATCAAATCAAATCATATTGCGAATCCAGTTCACTTGAAAGAATCCCCCCTCAAATCCTTCTGCACTGTCGGACTCTATGATTCTATGATTGTATTCTATGATTGTTTGCTACCCAAACCACAGCTCCTCTGACAGTGCAGCACTCCCTCTCGCAGTGCTGCAGATCAGTAATGGCTGTCTCCTCACTCATTTTGTTTTGATATGTGAGCTGGCTGCAGATTCCATTCCCCGGAAAGCCGCTCACTGACTGAGAGCTAATTGCTTTGTCATCGGAAGCTCTGTCAAGCCAATCTGTCTTCAGCCCTTCAAACCCACCCAGCTGCTGCTTTCAAAAATTCTTGCCGAATCCCTTAAGCACACTTGAATGAACTCCACAGCCGCAGCTGCTGAGCGCAGTCCCAAACCCCTGGCATTCCCTGGTGTTGTGTATCATTTTCTCCTGAATTCCACACATGCCAGAGACAGAGCACCCCCCCCCCATCACACCCCCCGCCTCTCCTCCCACTCTCCGCAATCTCTGCACCACCAGCTGCCCTGCTGCCAGGATTGGCCTCAGAAACTTCCTCGGGAGACGGTGACTAAGGCTGCACTTGGCTCTCCTCATCCCCGAGACAGCTTGTGGGAGGGTCAGGAGCGAAATATTTTAATTGAATTGTACAAATGCACCCAGAAGTGAGCCGCTCATTTATTCATACACAGGCTGAGAGTGCTTTGATCTCGAGATTCGTCTGCTAAACCTGCATCGAAACTTGTATTTCCATTGCTCCTCTTACAGCATATCAAAACACCCTGCGGGCCAATCAACTCCTGAGAGTCACTCATCCTCCCCTCCTGCCTTTGCACAGCCGGTGGAGGAAATTCAGGCCTTTGCAAAGGGCCTATTTACCAGGGGGTGTGAGGCACTGGCTGGGCTGGGCTGCTCTGACGTGGAGATGCCGGCGTTGGACTGGGGTAAACACAGTAAGAAGTTTAACAACACCAGGTTAAAGTCCAACAGGTTTATTTGGTAGCAAAAGCCACACAAGCTTTCGGAGCTCCAAGCCCCTTCTTCAGGTGAGTGGGAATTCTGTTCACAAACAGGGCATATAAAGACACACACTCAATTTACATGAATAATGGTTGGAATGCGAATACTTACAACTAATCAAGTCTTTAAGAAACAAAACAACGTGAGTGGAGAGAGCATCAAGACAGGCTAAAAAGATGTGTATTGTCTCCAGACAAGACAGCCAGTGAAACTCTGCAGGTCCAGGCAACTGTGGGGGTTACAAATAATGTGACATGAACCCAATATCCCGGTTGAGGCCGTCCTTGTGTGTGTCTTTATATGCCCTGTTTGTGAACAGAATTCCCACTCACCTGAAGAAGGGGCTTGGAGCTCCGAAAGCTTGTGTGGCTTTTGCTACCAAATAAACCTGTGGGGCTGCTCTGCCTAGGCTGTTTCACTCCCAGAGATTTCTCTGGACTTGCTGCCACTGTTTGTATTTTAGACTGAGGACTGTCAGGTTCTGTCATCAGTAAACTCCTCACCTGAGAAATGAGGCAGTGCTCAGGGTAGGGAGAGACTGAAAAATCTCCCTTCACATCATCTTGACCACATACTGCAACACAGACATCCCACTGCCTTCTTTCTCAGGTAACAAGAATTGTGAGTGTTTGTGAGCATGTGTGCAAGTGTGAGGGTGCATGCGAGTGAGTAAGTGTGTGTGTAGGGAAAGCTTGTGTGTGAGAATGTGAGCCAGTGTGTGAATGAAAGAATGCATGTGTGTGTATATGTATGAGTGTGTGGATGAGTGAATATGAGACAATGTGTGCGTGAGAGTGTGTTTTATTTCTTATAAGTGCATGAGAGAGTGTGCAGGTGCTGGTTTGTGTGCAAGTTCCAGTTCACACCGGGTGTTAAAGTTACTACAGCACTGTACTCTTTCCCATGCTTGTTGTAGTTTTTAGATATGGCAGAGGTTCTTTCCATCACACAGCTGACCAGGAATCTCTGCCACTCTTACCATCTGCCATTGGTGTGTTTGGAAGGACATGCAACCTGTTTGGCTGCATCATCAACATACCTTCCTTGGCCATCAAGTCCTGGGGTGGGATTCGAACCCAGAGCTTCTGGCTCAGAGGCAGAAACGCTATCCACTACGCCACATGAGCTCTGTTTGTGTATACACTCACAGAACTGGTTCCATATGTTGAGCAAGGGGAGTGTAATTGATTGGTTTATGATCAATTGTATCCCCTTCAAGGCATTTAACATTTTAAATTCTCTCTGTCACATCACATTGGAACAACACTGCAAACTCCAACACCCCCAGCAACCAGGTGCTCTGTGAAATATTCCTGTGGTTTGAATATCATTAAAATAACTCTACCTTTAATTGAGCAAGTGATTCATCTGCAACTTGTTATGACGGCCACAGAGGACACGGGGGATCATCGCTAGATCTCGCCATGGGCTTTGTGGAGTGCAAACTCCCTTGCTGAGTGAGCAGAGGTTCACGCAATGGGAATCACTTGCTCAATTATGAATAGCACAATGGCACAGTGATTAGCACTGCTGCCTCACAGCGCCAGGGACCCGGGGTTCAATTCCCGGCCTCGGGTCAATGTCAGTGTGGAGTTTGCACATTCTCCTTGTGTCTGTGTGGGTTTGCTCCGGTTTCCTCCCACACTCCAAAGATGTGCAGGTTAGGTGGCTTGGCCATGTTCGATTTCCCCTTAGTGTCCCAAGATGTGTAGATTAAATGGATTAGCCATGGTAAATGTGTGGGGTTACGAGATAGGGCAGGGGAGAGGACCAGAGTAAGATGCTCTGTCGGAGAGTTGGTGCAGACTTGATGGCCAAATGACCTCCTTCTGCACTGGAGGGATTCTATTCTATTCTAAGTGAACAGCGGGAGGTTGAAATCTGTTGCTTCAACACCCACCTTTTTTGTAGGTCCCCGGGTACTGACTTGTTTCCCGTGAGCCCCGGGTACAGCTCTTCCTTTGGTTATCAATAAAGGGTTTATCGGTGATGGAAGACTGGCCTTGGCGGAATTATTACACAGCCCCTGAGTTTTAAATGTAACTGTGAATGCTAATTAAAGCTGTAAGATATCATTGGAACTGTTGACATCTTAAAAGGCTTGAACTCAAAAACCCTTTTGACTGGAATGAGATAGAGAATGTGGTGAACTGGTTCGGCAACAATAATCTCTCCCTCAATGTCAACAAAATGAAGGAGATTATCATCGACTTCAGGAAGCGTAAAGGAGAACATGCCCCTGTCTACATCAATGGGGACGAAGTAGAAAGGGTCAAGAGCTTCACGTTTTTAGGTGTCCAGATCACCAACAACCTGTCCTGGTCCCCCCCATGACGACACTATAATTAAGAAAGCCCACTAACGTCTCTACTTTCTCAGAAGATAAGGAAATTTGGCATGTCAGCTACGACTCTCACCAACTTTTACAGATGCACCATAGAAAGCATTCTTTCTGGTTGTATCACAGCTTGGTATGGCTCCTGCTCTGCCCAACAACGCAAGGAACTACAAAAGGTTGTGAATGTAACCCAATCCATCACGCAAACCAGCCTCCCATCCATTGACTCTGTCTACACTTCCCCCTGCCTCAGCAAAGCAGCCAGCATAATTAAGGACCCCACACACCCCGGACATTCCCTCTTCCACCTTCTTCCGTCGAGAATAAGATACAAAAGTCTGAGGTCACGCACCAACCGACTCAAGAACAGCTTCTTCCCTGCTGCTGTCAGACTTTTGAATGGACCTACCTTGCATTAAGTTGATCTTTCTCTACACCCTAGCTATGACTGTAACACTACATTCTGCACTCTCTCGTTTCCTTCTCTATGAACGGTATGCTTTGTCTGTATAGCGTGCAAGAAACAATACTTTCCACTGTATACATGTGACAATAATAAATCAAATCAAATCAAATCAACGAGACAGCCTGTGTTCACGGAAAGAAAGGTCAAATCAATACTGGTTGCTGTGCATTGCTGACATCCTCCAGACTCCCCCAAGCTGCTATACCACAAGTCTGAACAGACATTGGCTGTTCCATCATCGTCGCTGGATCCGAATCCTGGAACACCCTTCCTCACAGCCCTGGGAGGGACATCTTCACCACAAGGAGTGGAGTGGTCCAAGGAAGAATCAGCTTCCTGAGGGAATGAGGTATGGACAGAAAGGACAGATGGTTGGGAAGGGGGAAGGGGGGAGGGAAAGAGGGGGGTTAACAGTCAAATATGAAACACTGCAAAATAGATTTAATTTTCATTTTGAAATGTATTCAGATAAACTGCACCTTGTTGACCAGAGGAAACACAGGGAAAGGACGAGTTGGAATTATTTCTCTGAGGTCTCTGTGGAACTACACCACAATTAAACGTTACACCACCTGACCTTTCACTAACCTCTGATTATGCCTTTGTTTACTCCTGGTTCCAGCCTCAGTCTGGGCTAATAATAAACCTCTTCCTCTGTCATTCCCTCGTGGCCACTCTCTGTAAGGTTACAAGTCACTGGATTCATTCAGTCAGCTGCAGGAAACTTTGCCCTTTTCCCAATTTATATTTAACGCACTGATTTCCTCTCCACCCCACTCCCCTACTCATCCAAACCCAACGCAAGGTCAGGAAAACTGTCAATGGGACAGCACACCGGCAAATCTCTCAGTCTCCCGGCGAACTGGGAGTTTCCAATCCGGTTAGACTTATCCCTGGAAATTCTAATCACCAGGTCTTCAGCTTCCAAACACCCAATCCACCAGACTACCCACCGTTGGATGTCTGACTCATCCATTGGCCTGGTGGTGTTGCCACTGGGCTAGTATCTGCTCCCGTGTCTAATGGTTTGCTTGGGGATAAGGCAGGAAAGTGGCGTTGAGAATTATTGTGTCAGATCAGTCATGACCTCATTGAGCAGATTCAATGGGCCGAATGGCCTACTTCTACCCCTATGTCTTATGGTCTAGCATTGCAGAGACCCAGGGTAATGCTCTGGGGACACGGGTTCGACTCCCACCAGGGCAGATGCTGGAATTTGAATTCAATAAAAACCTGGAATTAAAAGTTTACTGATGACCATGGAACCATTATCGATTGTCGAAACCCACCTGCTTCACTCATGTCCCAAAGAAATCTGTCACCCTTACCTAGTCCTGGGTGGCACAGTGGTTAGCACTGCTGCCTCACAGCACCAGGGACCTGGGTTCGATTCCCGGCTTGGGTCACTGTCTGTGTGGAGTTTGCACGTTCTCCCCGTGTCTGCCTGGGTTTCCCCGGGTGCTCCGGTTTCCTCCCACAGTCTGAGAGACGTGCTGGTTAGATACATTGGCCATGATAAATTCTCCCTCAGAGTACCTGAACAGGTGCCGGAGTGTGGCGACTAGGGGATTTTCACAGTAACTTTATTGCAGTGTTAATGTAAGCCTACTTGTGACACTAATAAATAAACTTTAAATTGTGAGATTCCATCGGTGCACAAGTTCACAGGATTCTTCAAATCGCCTTCATTTTGTCCAGTGCGCAAATACACTTGGAGGAAAAGTTTAAAAGGTTTGCACATAAATATTTTTAAGGCACTGACTGGTGTACACGAAGGAATTATTAAATGTCTCACTGCCAGGTTTATAAGGTACTTTTCAGTTATTTGAAAGTGATTTTACTCAGTTATTTTAAATTAGGTCACTCATGGGATGAGGACGAACAGACAGTCTGCTTATTTTTCGTGATTAAGCCCATTGTCAGTTGCATTCGGAAAGCTGCACGGGTCACCCCTCCTTAAACCCATCGAGGAATATTCTCTCATGGAAAAGAAAAAGAGGAAATCATCCTGTCATCTTCCGCTGTCTGGAAGCACTGGCTCGCGGAAGATTTTACGATTGTGACAATGCACGCATGTAGGGCGGCACGGTGGCACAGTGGTTAGCACTGCTGCCTCACAGCCCCAGGGACCTGGGTTCGATTCCCGGCTTGGGTCACTGTCTGTGTGGAGTCTGCACATTCCCCCCGTGTCTATGTGGGTTTCCTCCGGGTGCTCCGGTTTCCTCCCACAGTCCGAAAGACGTGCTGGTTAAGTGCATTGGCTATGCTAAATTCTCCCTCAGTGTACATGAACAGGTGCTAGAGTGTGGCGGCTAGGGATTTTCACAGTAACTTCATTGCAGTGTTAATGTAAGCCTATTTGTGAAGTAATAAATGAACTTAAACTTAAACATGTCTTATTGAAAACTTGCACTCTAACCTGGAGGGTGGAAGGGGGTATTTTCCATCCTCGTCCACTGCTGGGATCGTCCAGCCCTGCTGAAATACAACTAACCTTCAGCTGAGCTGCTTAATCACAGAATCCCAACAGTGCAGAAGGAGGTCATTCAGCCCATCAAGACTGCACTGGCTCCCCGACTTACCCAAGCATCTTACCCAAGCCCACTCCCTAGCCCTATCCCTGTGACATTTCTCACGGCTAATCCACCTAAACGCACATCTTTGGTTTTTCACTCAGGTGTTGCCAGCTGCGTCCTGGAGATCAAGCTATCATTCCTGGAGTGTCCAGGAATGGGCGGCACGGTAGCACAGTGGTTAGCACTGCTGCTTCACAGCTCCAGGGTCCCGGGTTCGATTCCCGGCTCGGGTCACTGTCTGTGTGGAGTTTGCACGTTCTCCCCGTGTCTGTGTGGGTTTCCTCCGGGTGCTCCGGTTTCCTCCCACAGTCCAAAGATGTGCGAGTTAGGTTGATTGGCCATGCTAAAAATTGCCCCTGAGTGTCCTGGGATGCGTAGATTAGAGGGATTAGTGGGTAAAATATGTAGGGATATGGGGGTAGGGCCGGGGTGGGACTGTGGTTGGTGCAGACTCGATGGGCCGAATGGCCTCTTTCTGTACTGTAGGGTTTCTATGATTTCTATGATCGAGGAGGAGTTGGCAACCCGGCATTGCATTAATAGGCTGACATTGCGACTTACACTACCCCACTCCATCCCTGCTTCATTCCAGGTGTCCTGCAGAGCTGGCCGATGTGCTTTAGGGAGGATCCTGTCTCTGGAGCAGGGGGAAGCGCTTGGGTCACCCTGTTGGCAATCTGTCAACAACGTCTCCATGCTGCATTGTAATATGTTGAACAGGTTTGAGACGGGCGGGGTCAATTAACTGGTTTTCACCAGTTGAATTTCAGGAGCAGTTCTGGAGGACCATTCATGTTTTTATCTTACTATCTGGTAAGAATCTCGCTGACGCCAGTCTTCCGTCACCAACGCCCTTTATTTATGCACTGAAAAAGCACTGTTTCAGCGGTTACATTACACAAGTCAAATCCTGGAGAGTCACGCTACCCTGGCCCAGGTAGAGGCACAGTAAGAAGTCTCACAACACCAGGTTAAAGTCCAACAGGTTTAATTTGGTAGCATGAGCTTTTGGAGCGCTGCCCCTTCATCAGGTGAGTGGGAATGGTGTTCACAAACAGGGCATTTTTAGACACAAACTCAATTTACAAGATAATGGTTGGAATGCGAGTCTTTACAGGTAATCAAGTCTTTGCAGATATAGACAATGTGAGTGGAGTGAGGGTTAAGTACAGGTTAAAGAGGTGTGAATTGTCTCCAGCCAGGACAGTTAGTGAGATTTTGCAAGGCCAGGCAAGTCGTGGGGGTTACAGATAGTGTGACACGAACCCAAGATCCCGGATGAGGCCATCCTCATGTGTGCGGAACTTGGCTATCAGTTTCTGCTCAGCGACTCTGCGCCGTCATGTGTCGTGAAGGCCGCCTTGGAGAACACTTACCCGCAGATCAGAGGCCGAATGCCCGTGACCACTGAAGTGTTCCCCAACAGGAAGAGAACAGTCTTGCCTGATGATTGTCGAGCGGTGTCCATTCATCTGTTGTTGTAGCGTCTGCATGGTCTCCCCAATGTACCATGCCTCGGGACATCCTTTCCTGCAGCGTATCAGGTAGACAACGTTGGCGGAGTTGCAAGAGTATGTACCGTGTACCTGGTGGATGGTGTTCTCACGTGAGATGATGGCATCCGTGTCGATGATCCGGCACGTATCCACATCCAGTCAGCTGCTTTTAAACACCCGCTGCTCCTTTCCTATTGGCCAGTCCCCGCTCGCTCAATGGGGGAATTCCTACTCAATGACACCCACGGGGAGATTTATTGATGATCTCTCGTATCCCCCATGGCCATCGTAACATATCCCCTGACCAAAGGCATATCTTCATGAAAGAATGAGTGGTCCAGATAACAAAGAAAATCAGACTTTTTGGTGGGGTCGGTTCCTTTGGCCAAGCTGAACACAGTCTCCCTGTGCACACCCCCAACCCCTTTTTTAAAAAACCTCTTTCAATAGATGTGGGTGTTGCTGGCTAGGCCAGCATTTATTGCCCATCCCTTTTTGCCCCTTCAGAAGTTGGTTGTTGTTAAAATGTAACTGGTAACAACTTTGCATCGGATGTAATGTGACCAATTGTAACAAGCTGTAAGAGTCAGCTGACCCAGTAAGCCATGGAACCAATTACAGAAGGATGGGATGGTCAGCTGACTCACTATAAATAAGAACCTGTTTGGAATTGTGGGGAGCTTGGATTGGCCCAGGGCGAGGCCTCTAGTTTGGAGTCATGAAGTTTCTTTATTAAACCCATTCTTTGATTTATAAGTTGGAGTAAGTTTCGTTATATTTTTATTGTCTGCATTTGAAGAGTTCCTTCTGAAGAAACAGTGGTGAGTTGCCTTCTTGAATCTCTGCAGTCCATATAGTGTGGGTACACCTATGGTAATGTTCGGGGGGGAGTTCTAGGATTTTGACCCAGCGACAGTGAAGGAATGGCGATATATTTCTAAGTTAGGAGGGTGAATGACTTAAAGGGGAACTTGCAGGTGGTGGTGTTCCCACTCCCTGCTACACTTATTCTTCCAGGTCGTAGAGATCACAGGTTTGGAAGGCGCTGCCAAAGGAGCTTTGGTGAGCTGCACTAGAACTGGAATGTTTTACTCTCTTAGCCTTGCATTCATGGCCTTCAGCCTTGCTCATACCCAGATGCTTATCCAGTTCCAGTTTGTACAGTACTAACTGCAAACTGAGAGTCTTATTTTTAGATGGTTGTGTATGGGGTGTAAGTATGGGGGGTGCCCACTCCAAATAGTCCCATTACACAGGGTCTAACTTCAAACTCAGGACTGAAATCCAGCAGGATACTGCCATTGTCTGCATCAAAACTAGAAGCAGGAGAAGGCCATTCAACCCTTCTGCTCCGCTGATCATCAAATTCAATATCCTGATCCCCCTTCCTCCCATTTCTCTTGATTCCTTTAGCCCCAAGAGCTATATCTAATTTCTTCTTGAAATCAGACAATGTTTTGGCCTCAACTACATTCTGCGGTAGTGAATTCCACACATTCACCACCCTCCAGGTGAAGAAATTTCTCCTCACCTCAGTTCTAAAATGTTTACCCCTTATCCTCAAACTATGATTCCTAGTTCTGGACTCTCTCACCATCGGGAACATTCTTTCTGAATCTACCCTGTCTAACCCTGTTAGAATTTTATAAGTTTCTGTGTGATCCCCTTACTCTTCTAAACTCCAGTGAATATAATCCTAACCGACTTAGACTCTCCTCATATGGCATACGTGCCATTTCAGGAATAATCCTGGTAAACCTTCGCTGCACTCCCCCATATGTGGGAGCCCAAGAAACACTCCTTCCGTACACAGCGTAACACCCCAGGATAACATCTGGACTAAAGGTGCCCACTGACAAGGAAGGAATTGTGTCAGAATGTTAAGCACCGTAGTGGGTTGGATCGCAAACAATGACAAGACAAAGTACAGGAATGAGATAGAGAATGTGGTGAACTGGTGCGGCAACAATAATCCCTCCCTCAATGTCAACAAAACGAAGGAGATTGTCATCGACTTCAGGAAGCGTAAAGGAGAACATGCCACTGTCTACATCAATGGGGACAAAGTAGAAATGGTCGAGAGCTTCAAGCTTTTAGGTGTCCAGATCACCAACAACCTGTCCTGGTCCCCCCCATGCCAACACCATAGTTAAGAAAGTTCACCAACGCCTCTACTTTCTCAGAAGACTAAGGAAATTTGGCATGTCAGCTACAACTCTCACTAACTCTTACAGATGCACCATAGAAAGCATTCTTTCTGGTTGTATCACAGCTTGGTATGGCTCCTGCTCTGCCCAAGACCGCAAGAAACTAGAAAAGGTCATGAATGTAGCCCAATCCATCACGCAAACCGACCTCCCATCCACTGACTCTGTCTACACTTCCTGCTGCCTCAGCAAAACAGCCAGCATAATTAAGGACCCCACGCACCCAGACATTCTCTCTTCCACCTTCTTCCTTCAGAAAAAAGATACAAAAGTCTGAGGTCACGTACCAACCGACTCAAGAACAGCTTCTTCCCTGCTGCTGTCAGACTTTTGAATGGACTTACCTTGCATTAAGTTGATCTTTCTCTACACCCTAGCTATGACTGTAACACTACATTCTGCACTGTCTCATTTCCGTCTCTATGAACGGTATGCTTTGTCTGTATAGCGCGCAAGAAACAATACTTTTCACTGTGTGCTAATACATGTGACAATAATAAATTAAATCAGCCCGTGAATTCTCCCAATACTCCACACCAATCCCAGGGGAAGAAAATGAAGATAAATCATTCCAGAGGGAACTCCGACCTCGCCAGAGCTTTGTATTTGACTCTGTGCTCGAACTTAAATAACCCCGCTGATTGTTACAAACCTTAACCTTTACCCAGAGGGTGGTGAGGGTCTGGAATGCGCTGCCCGGGAGGGTGGTGGAGGCGGGATGCCTCACATTCTTTAAAAGGTACCTGGATGAGCACTTGGCACATCATAACATTCAGGGCGATGGGCCAAGTGCTGGTAGCTGGGATTAGGTGGAAGTTCAGGTGTTTCTCATGTATCGATGGGCCGAAAGGCCTCTCCTGTGTGTTACGATTGATTCTATGTCTTCCCTCCCTCACTCGCGCTCATTCCTCCAACAACAGAAACAAAGTTCCGACCTTTGGGACCTTCCTAATTACTCGAACACCCCTCCCTCCTCCACCCCTTAGAATCAGTCTCCGAAACTTCCGGCGCACTCGATGATTTCCACAGACAGAGAGAGAAGACGATCAGTGCATACAGCTGGAACACCTGAGATTGTTGCTTTGTGAGGGCAAGATACTCGGATTATGCAATGGATAACACTGCTGCTAAATGTAGCTTTGTGCAACTTGATGTCACCACTGCCTTCCCCTGGGTCATTTAGAGATCAATTGCAGGTCAATGAAAGGTCACATTGGCTTTCTATATTTTTTAACATTATTTTAAACTAAAAGTGAGATGGTATTTTCTACCCACAGCAGACAATCCTCTGTTTTGTTTCAGTGTGGGTGGCACGGTGGCACAGTGGTCAGCACTGCTGCCTCACAGCTCCAGGGACCCGGATTTGATTCTCGGCTTGGGTCACTGTCTGTGTGGAGTCTGCACGTTCTCCCCGTGTCTGCGTGGGTTTCCTCCGGGTGCTCCGGTTTCCTCCCACATTCTGAAAGACGTGCTGGTTAGGGTGCATTGACCCGAACAGGCGCTGGAGTGTGGCGAATTTCACAGTAACTTCATTGCAGTGTTAATGTAACCTTACTTGTGACTAATAAGTAAACTTTTGCTGTACTGAAGGAGTGTTGTACATTCCAAGCTGCAATCTTTCAGATAAGACATTAAACAGAGGCTCTGCCTGACTGACTATGGCACCATTGGAAAGGGGCCTGGGAATTCTCCCACTGTCTTGGTCAAAGTCCCCTTTCCTCAATCAACCACCACCAGAAATACAGCACATCCCATTGATTCAGTGGGATCTTACTGTGCAACATATCAGCTGCTGCACTTGCCTACAGAATGTGATGGCCTAGTGGCATTAGCGCTAGACTATTAATCATGAAACTCAACTAATATTCTGGGGACCCAGGTTTGAATCTCGCCATGGCAGATGGTGAATTTGAATTCAATAAAAAAATCTGGAATTAAAAATCTACTGATGACCATGAAATCATTGTCGGAAAAACCCATCTGGTTCACTAATGTCCTTTCGGGAAGAAAATCTGCCACCCTTACCTGGTCTGGCCTGCATGTGACTTCAGAGCCACAGCAATGTGGTTGACTCTCAACTGCCCTCCAAGGACAACTAGGGATGGGCAATAAAGGGAAGGCTGCACGGTGGCACAGTGGTTAGCACTGCTGCCTCACAGCGCCAGGGACCCGGGTTCGATACCCGGCTTGGATCACTGTCTGTGTGGAGTCTGCACGTTCTCCCCGTGTCTGCGTGGGTTTCCTCCGGGTGCTCCGGTTTCCTCCCACAGTCCGAAAGCCGTGCTGGTTTGGGTGCATTGGCTATGCTAAATTCTCCCTCAGTGTACCCAAACAGACACCGGAATGTGGCGACTAGGGGATTTTCACAGTAACTTCATTGCAGTGTCAATATCAGCCTGCTTGTGACTAATAAATAAACTTAAAAACTTTAAAATGCTGTCCAGCCAGCGACGCCCATGTCCCACAAATGAATAAAAAAAGAATGATCCTGTCTCTGCTCCGATAGTAATGTGTTGGTCTTGAAGTAGATTGGGATATCCTGAGGATAAGACAGTTGCTATACCAATGCAATTCCTTCATCCTATCCAGTGACCCACATAAGAAAATGTATGGAAGCATGAGAGTCAAAGTTTGTAATGTGAGTGTGAGTGAGTGTGAATGTGTATCAATGTGTGTGTGCAATTGCATGGATGTGAATGCGAGCGAGTGTGTCTGTGAGTTGAGTGGGTGAATGAATCATGTGACTTCTTCTATTGTGGTATCTATCAGTTGTTTGCTGTGATTTTTGAATATTTAGACAGGGCGCAATGTCGAGAGATAAACATCTCAGAAAAGATTTGCAAGAATTGTGATCAAACAACTCAAAGTGAAACGTTCTGTTCCTGGAATGTCAGTGTTGCGGAATTTCACATTTCAGCCCATTTCTCTACAAACCTGCCTTAACTCTGAGCTCTGGAGAATTCATTTGTTTAACTGATAATTGTTCCGTGAGTGTGAGCAGGTGAATGAATCATTGCTTCCCGACCGTATGGCTAAGATCTAGTGTAGTTTTTGATCCTATTTTATTTTTATTACTTCGTGTCACAAGTAGGCTTACATTAACACTGCAGTGAAGTTACTATGAAAATCCCCCAGTCGCCACACTCCGACGCCTGTTTGGGTATACTGAGGGAGAATTTAGCACGCCCAATGCACCCTAACCAGGTGGGTAAGTGGAGCTGAGTCCTTAAAAAGATCAGCCATGATCTTATTGAATGGCAGAGCAGGCTCAAGGGGCCAGATGGCCTGCTCCTAATTCTTATGTTCTAACCAGCTTTCGGACTGTGGGAGAAAACCCACGCAGACATGGGGAGAACGTGCAAACTCCACACAGACAATGACCCGAGGCCGGGAATCAAACCCAGGTCCCTGGCGCAGTGAGGCAGCAATGCTAACCACTATGCCACCGTCCCCCGCACCTGGTTTAAGACTATGAGATTACACCGAGGCTTCACCTGAAGCAATTTTTTTTAAAGCCATCTGGGCCTTTCGGCTGAGATGAAGCTCAGATCAAGCCTGGGAGGGGGTGTAATGCCTCACCCTGTCAGCTTGGATCTGTTTTGTTTCCCTTGTGGGGACTCTGATTGGGCCAAATTGGATTTTTGATTGGGAATATAGTGTCAAAAGGAACAAACAAAAGTCCACAAACAAACGTCCAAATAACTCTCTGACATTTCCTTCCAAGCAGTTGTGGTGATACAACTGAACTGAACAGACAGCACGATCAGGGAGTTGGGGGTAAAAAGGTTTAAACCCCTCACAGGTCAAACACACACAATGAAAACGGCTTTGATCTGATTTTGTGACTTAGCTCAATAGCACCACCTGCTGTCGAACACACAGAGCTTCAGAAAACCAAGGTTCAGATGTAAAGTTATTAAAACTCTTAAAATGGTCAGTTATATGAGTGGGAAAGTTGACCAGAGACGTGGGCTGAAGTCTGCTGTGACCATTTGTGAATTTGAATTTAATTTTACAAATCTGTAGATTAAAAAAAACTGAAGTCAGTGACAATTAAACTATCCGACTGCCAGAAAGATCTAAGTTTAAGTTTTAAATTTAAGATTATTTATTATTGTCACTTGCAGGCTTACATTAACACTGCAATGAAGTTACTGTGAAAATCCCCCAATTGGTTCACTAAAGTCCTTTAGGGAAGGAAATCTGCTGTTCTTAATCATTCTGGGCACAGTAAGAAGTCTCACAACACCAGGTTAGAAACCATTTTGATTTGATTTATTATTGTCACATGTATTAGAACACAGTGAAAAGTACTGTTTCTTGTGCACTATACAGACAAAGCATACCGTTCATAGAGAAGGAAACGAAAGAGTGCAGAATAAGATCATAAGACATAGGAGCAGAATTGGGCCACTCGGCCCATCGAGTCTGCTCCGCCATTCAATCATGGCTGATATTTTTCTCATCCCCATTCTCCTGCCTTTTTCCCAAAACCCCTGATCCCCCTATTAATCAAGAACCTATCTATCTCTGTCTTAAAGACACTCAATGACCTGGCCTCCACAGTCTTCTGCGGCAAAGAGTTCCACAGATTCACCACTCTCTGGCTGAAGAAATTCCTCCTCATCTCTGTTTTAAAGGATCGTCCCTTTAGCCTGAGGTTGTGCCCTCTGGTTCTAGTTTTTCCTACTAGTGGAAATATCCTCGCCATATCCACTCTATAGAATGTAGTGTTACAGTCATATCTAGGGTGTAGAGAAAGAAAAACTTAAGTGAGGTAAGTCCATTCAGAAGTCTGATGGCAGCAGGAAAGAAGCTGTTTTTGTGTTAGTTGGTACGTGACGTTAGACTTTTTTATCTCTTTCCCGAAGGAAGAAGGTGGAAGAGAGAATGTCCGGGGTGCATGGGGTCCTTAATTATGCTGGCTGCTTTGCCGAGACAGCAGCAAGTGTAGACAGAGTCAATGGATGGGAAGCTGGTTTGCGTGATGGATTGGGCTACATTCACGACCTTTTCTAGTTTCTTGCAGTCTTGCGCAGAACAGGAGCCAGACCAAGCTGTGATACAACCAGAAAGAATGCTTTCTATGGCCCATCTGTAAATGTTGGAGAGAGTCATAGCTGACATGCCAAGTTTCCTTAGTCTTCTGAGAAAGTAGAGGCATTGGTGAGCTTTCTTAACTATAGTGTCGGCATGGGGGGGGGGACCAGGACATGTTGTTGGTGATCTGCACACCTAAAAACTTGAAGCTCTCGACCCTTTCTACTTCATCCCCATTGACGTAGACGGGCATGTTCTCCTTTACGCTTCCTGCAGTCAATGACTATCCCCTTCGTTTTGCTAACATTGAGGGAGAAATTATTGTCATCGCACCAGTTCACCAGATTTTCTATCTCATTCCTGTACTCTGTCTCAACATTGTTTGAGATCCGACCCACTACGGTGGTGTTGTCAGCAAACTTGAAACTTAAGTTGGAGGGGAATTGGGCCGCACAGTCATAGGTGTATAAGGAGTACAATAGAGAGCTGAGAACACAGCCTTGTGGGGCACCGGTGTTGAGGATGACCGTGGAGGTGTTGTTGCCTATCCTTACTGATTGTGGTCTGTGAGTTAGGAAGTTCAGGATCCAGTCGCAGAGGGAGGAGCTGAGGCCCAGGCACGGAGTTTGGAGATGAGTTTCATGGGAATAGTGGTGTTGAAGGCTGAGCTGTCGTCAATAAATAGGAGTCTGACATAGGCGTCCTTGTTATCTAGGTGTTACAGCGTTGAGCGCAGGGCCAGGGATATGGCGTCTGCCGAACCTGTTGCGGAGGTAGGCAAATTATAGTGGATCCAGGCAGTCCGGGAGGCTGAAATTGATTCGTGCCATGACTAGCGTTTCGAAGCACCAACAGGTTTATTTGGAATCCTGAGCTTTCGGAGCGCTGCTGCTTCCTCAGGTGAGTGGATACCTGTTGGACTTTAACCTGGTGTTGTGAGACTTCTTACTCTGCCCACACCAGTCCAACGCCGGCATCTCCACATCATAATACCCTTTAGGGAAGGAAATCTGCTGTTCTTACTGTCTGGACAAATATGATTCCATAGTCACAACAATGACTATTAACTGACTCTGAAATGGCTTAGAGAGCCACTCAGTTAGAACAAAGTGCAATTTACTGACATCCTCTCTCACACACATACACACACACACACATACATATTCAACATTCAGAGACACACACACACAAACACCAGTTCCCCGTCACCAGCACCCTTTATTGTGAACCAAAGGAAAGGGCTGCTCCTGTGGTTTACAGTCAGGTAGCCTTCACCTCGGGACCTACAACTCTGGTGTGGGTAAAGTAACTGCCTCAAACCCCCCACTAGCTGCTTCCCATTGACCGAGCCTCTTTTCACTCAATAAGACAGCCCGTGCTCTGTGAATCCCACAGGGAGATTATTGATGATCCCCGTGGCCTTTGTGGTTGTCGTAACACACACGCGCAATCACGCACGCACACACGCACACACGTGCACTCTCACACACAATTACACTCACAAATGCACACATTACCCTCAGGAGGTTACTATCCGTGTGTGAGATGGATGTGGCACCTTGTCTCTGCTCCGCTGTCCATCACTGGTGAGCAGGGAGTGCAAATGCACCTCACGCTGGTGGGCGACCCACCCGTCATCTCTGGGGGCTTCTCTCAGGGCATTCCAGACGAGGGCACCAGCTCCTCTGCCCCTCTGGCAATGACTGCTGCATCTGATGATGCCGCGATGATCGAGGAATGCCCAGCCCTGGGGCTGGATGCACCCACCCAGGCTGAGCTCAGGCTCCCGCAGCGAGAGGGCCCCTGCCAAGGTCACCATGGTCATCGGGACAGCAAGGTCAGGAGCTGCCTCCAACACTGCGGCCAGTGAGGATGCGAGGCCAGCATCAAGACACAGGCGTCAACTGAAGGCAGCTTTAGCACAACAGGGGCATGTCTGGGTGATATTATTTACGTTCAGTATTTGGAAGTTTGCATTGGGGGTGGCAGAATTGTAAGTTATTTTTCTCTTCATGTGAAATAACGTAAACATTTTCTTTACACAGGTTGGAGATGAGTTTTATCAGAGTAATGGTAAGGCTGAGCTGTAGTGAATAAGTAGACATCTGACACGAGTGTTATTGTTATCCAAGTGCTCCGGTTTCCTTCCACATGTGCAGCTTAGGTGGATAGGACCTGGGTGGATTGTTGTTGGTGCAAGCTTGATGGGCCGAATGGCCTCCTTCTGAACTGTAGGGATTCTATGATTCTTCTATGAAAAAGGGAGTGTATTACATCAATCAGCTTTGGTGTCTGTTGTTCGTGACGTGCAGTTTCATACGAGGAGCTGTAGGTGGTGGCCCTGCTCTCTCAGCAGCTGAATTCTTCACAAGATACAGCCTGTGTACGGCTGGATAGTGTTCCTGCTTTAGAATCGGATCATCAGTTCAAGCCCCACACCAGCCCGTGGAGACTGGACCCTGGTTCTGGATTGACATCCAGGGAAATCGTTGTATCTGGCGGGTTTGGATGGCCTTATTAGGTGGATTGTGGGAGCCCCAGTAACTCTCCAGCTGCACTGGTCTAACTTTATGATGCTATAAGAGGAATATTAACAGCACAACTCTCATAACTTAGTGCTTTCTTTTACCCAAGGAAAGATTTTGTTTTATTCATTTATGGGAGGTGGTCGTCGCTGGTTGGGCCAGGATTTATTGCCCATCCCTAACTGGCCTTGTTCAGAGGGTATTTGAGAGTCAACCACATTGAGGTGGCTCTGGAGTCACGTGTAGGCCAGACCAGGTAAGGACGGCAGATTTCTTTCCCTAAAGGGCATTAGTGAACCAGCTGGGGTTTTTATAACAATCTACAATGGTTTCATGGTCATTAGACTTTTAATTCCAGGTGTCTTTTTAAAATTCAATTCAAATTTCACCATCTGCTATTATTGGATTCGAATCCAGGAGCCCACAGCATTACTCTGGGTCTCTGGATTACGAGTCCAGCGACAATATGACTACGCCAACAAACGCCCCGATACAAAAACAAGAAGTTTGAAAATAAGATTTTAAATCTACCTTTGTGGAGGACCCCCTGTAAATACTCAATCCCCAGGGATCACCTACAAAAACTGACAAACTCCCTGGCGACCATCTGTAAATACTGACACAAAATCCCCAGGGATCCCCTGTAAATACTTACACACTCACAGGGCATATTTCCCTGGGATCCCCTCTAAATATTGACAAGAATCCCCAGCGCACCCCCTGTAATCACTGACATACTCCTTGGGGACCCCTTGTAAATACTGACAAACTCCCCCGGCAATCCCTGTAAATACTGACACACTCACCCAGGGACAGTGGGCAGCATGGTGCCACAGTGGTTAGCACTGCTGCCTCACAGCACCAGGGACCCAGGTTAGATTCCCAGCTTAGGTCACTGTCTGTGCTGAGTCTGCACGTTCTCCCCGTGTCTGCATGGGTTTCATCTGGGTGCTCCAGTTTCCTCCCACAGTCTGAAAGATGTGTTGGTTACGTGCATTGGCTGTGCTAAATTCTCCGTCAGTATACCTGTGCCGGAGGTATGTGGCAACTAGGGGATTTTCACACTGACTTGATTGCAATGTTAATGTAAGCCTTACTTGTGACTAATAAATAAACTTCATTATTACATTAACAAAGTTCAGAGTGTAATCACCCCTCTAGCCAGAATGAAATAATCAAATGGAGAGAGAGCCTTACTCTGTATCTAACCCCATGCTGTACCTGTCCTGGGAGTGTTTGATGGGGACAGTGTAGAGGGAGCTTTATTCTGTATCTAACCCCGTGCTGTACCTGTCCTGGGAGTGTTTGATGGGGACAGTGTAGAGGGAGCTTTACTCTGTATCTAACCCTGTGCTGTACCTGTCCTGGGAGTGTTTGATGGGTGACAGTGTCGGGGGAGCTTTACTCTGTATCTAACCCCGTGCTGTACCTGTCCTGGGAGTGTTTGATGGGGACAGTGTAGAGGGAGCTTTATTCTGTATCTAATAGTTTTTGCCTCGAGAGTTTAGCATTAACAGGAAAGTGAAGTCATGGAAGAACGCCCTCCCTCTCACTCACTGCTTGTTACAACAGGCCCTGGGTGTTGTGCAAAGCCTACACGCCTCAAATTGTACTACTTGTGTCAGCTCTCAGGTCACAATGACATTTTTTAAGCCACACTCCTCAGTATAATCACACTTTGATTTCAAGACTTAATCAAGTCTTTAAGAAACAAAACAATGTGAGTGGAGAGAGCATCAAGACAGGCTCGACAATCACCAGGCAAGACTGTTCTTCCTGTTGGGGAGCACTTCAGCGGTCACGGGCATTCGGCCTCTGATATTCGGGTAAGCGTTCTCCAAGGCGGCCTTCGCGACACACGACAGCGCAGAGTCGCTGAGCAGAAACTGATAGCCAAGTTCCGCACACACGAGGACGGCCTCAACCGGGATATTGGGTTCATGTCACACTATTTGTAACCCCCACAGTTGCGTGGACCTGCAGAGTTTCACTGGCTGTCTTGTCTGGAGACAATACACATCTTTTTAGCCTGTCTTGATGCTCTCTCCACTCACATTGTTTTGTTTCTTAAAGACTTGATTAGTTGTAAGTATTCGCATTCCAACCATTATTCATGTAAATTGAGTCTGTGTCTTTATATGCTCTGTTTGTGAACAGAATTCCCACTCACCTGAAGAAGGGGCTTAGAGCTCCGAAAGCTTGTGTGGCTTTTGCTACCAAATAAACCTGTTGGACTTTAACCTGGTGTTGTTAAACTTCTTACTGTGTTTACCCCAGTCCAACACCGGCATCTCCACATCATTAAAATGTTACCAGGGCTCCAATTCATGGGGAGGGATTGGACTCATCGTCCCTGAAAAATACGTTTAAAATAAATGTATTCCTTTCTCGGAGTTACGAAGCCAATGCGCAGGGTGGACAGGGCGAGCCCTTAATCAATTTAATTGCTTTCTCCAAAATCCCATTCAAATTGAATCCAATTCATGGTCTCCACAAAAGAGACATATTGGATTGAAGCTGACAAGAATAGCATTTTCCCCGATCTCGGGCTCGACCTTAGCCAAAAGGGGCAACAGAAGGTTAATGAATGGATCCAGTACAAGGGGAAAATAACTTTACAATCAGAGCCAGGCCATCCAAAAGAAAACTCAGGAAACAACTTCACACAAAAGGTGGCAGATGTGCTGAAGTCTCACACTTTTAAATGAGACTTTTAGCTTCTAAGGGTAGAAAAGGATATTGGAGACAGGGAAGCTGGGAGGCACAGTGGTACAATGGCTAGCACTACTGCCTCGCAGCTCCAGGGATCCGGGTTCGACTTCTGGCTTGGGTCACTGTCTGTGCAGAGACTGCATGTTCTCCCCGTGCCTGCGTGGGTTTCCTCCCAGTCCAAAGATGTACGGGTTAGGTGGATTGGCCATGCTGAATTGCCCCTTAGTGTCAGAGGGACTAGCTAAAGTAAATGTATGGGGTTATGAGGATAGGGCCTGGGTGGGATTGTGGTCGGTGCAGACTCAATGGGTCAAATGGCCTCCTCCTGCACTGTAGGATATGATTCTATGATTCTAAGACACAGGTCTTAAGGGGCTTCGTACTATTCCTACATCTTTCAGTGGATGAGACGTTCTTTGTGAGATAGCGAACGTTTCACTATCTTGCATTATTACTAATGTGGTTTGAAAATTCATGGGCAAAAAAGGTTGGTATTTTTCATCAGGCAACACCTCAGATATTGATTCTTCACTTTAGTACCAGGGCAATTCGATCATGAAGGAAATCACAACCAAGCCATGGTCCCATTTCTCACCAGACATTCTAGCAAAGTACGGGTGCTGGGTTTCATGGCCGATTTGAGCTGGACTCCCCAGCTGAGGGACACCCCATCCCAACATGCACCAAGAACAGAAGCCAACTCTGACTCTAGCCTTACTCTTGTGTTCCTGTGTTCATTAGGAGTTCAGAGAAGGTTTACTAAACTAATTCCACAAATTGGTGCGTTGTCTTATGAGGCAAGATTGGACAGGTTAGGCTTGTATACAGTGGAGTTAAGAAGAGTAAGAGGTGCCTTGATTGAAAAATAAGATGCTGATGAGGGTGGGTGTGGAGTGGATGTTTCCCTTTGTGGGAGAATCTAGAACTAGGGAAGTACACAGGAACAGGAAGAGGCCATTCAGCTATTTAAGTCTGTTAGGACATTCAGTTAGATCTTGGCTAATCCGTTCCTCAACCACATTTTCCCTCCTTTGCTTCATACTCACTTTCATAAAAACTATTCATCACTGACTCAAAAGTTTCAATTACTCGCCCCAGCATTCACTGTCTGTTGGGGAAAACAGACATGCAGATTTATGCTACCCTTTGTGTAGAAAAATCCTTCCTGTAGCCCAGGCCTAAATTCGAGATTCTGCCACCTTGTTCTGGATTCCCACCAGAGGAAATTATTTCTCTGTATCTACCCCATTGAATCCTTGCCACTTTAAACACCTTATCATCCTCTCCGCTTTCTAAACTCAAGGGAATACAAGTCCATAAGAACGAGGAGCGGGAGTAGGCCACTCGGCCCTCTGAGCCTGATCCAACATTCAATAAGATTATGGTTGATCAGACTGTAATCCCTCCCAACAACCACCCCCCCGGTAACTTTTCACCCCCTTATCTATCGAGAATTTATCTAGCTCTGCCTTAAAAACAAAGACTCTGCTTCCTTTTGAGGAAGGGAGTTCCAAAGACTTGCTACCCCACGAGGGGCAAAATTCTCATCTGTTTTAAATGGGCAACCACTTATTCTTAAACAGTGACCCCTAGTTCTAGATTCTCCCACAAAGGGAAACATCCACTCCACACCCACCCTCATCAGCATCTTATTTTTCAATCAAGGCACCTCTTACTCTTCTTAACTCCACTGTATACAAGCCTAACCTGTCCAATCTTGCCTCATAAGACAACGCACCAATTTGTGGAGTTAGTTTAGTAAACCTTCTCTGAACTCCTAATACATTTATCTCCTTCCTTAAATAAAGAGGCCAATACTATACAGTATTCTAGATGTGGTCGTAACACTGTCCTGTACAACTGAATCATAACCTCCATAAGACATAGGAGCAGAATTAGGCCACTCGGCTCATCGAGTGTGCTCCGCCATTCAATCATGGCTGATATTTTTCCTCATCCCCATTCTCCTCCCTTTTCCCCCTAACTTTTATATTCAATTCTCCTTGCAAAAAATAATAAAATTCTATTAACTTCCCAAATTACTTGCTGTCCTTGCATACTAGCCTTTTATGACTCATGCACTAGGACACCAAGATCTCTCTCACCCTCACAGCTCTGCAACCTCTAATTAGATAATGCTTTTTCATTCTTCCTGCCAAGATGGACAATTTCACATTTGCCCACAATATATTCCATTTACCAGATCTTTGTCTACTCACTCATCCTATGTCCCTTATAGCTTCTGTATGTATTCTTCTCAACTTACTTTCCTACCTTTGTAGCAATCATACCTTTGATCCCTTCAAGTAATTTATATAAATTGCATAAAGTTCAGGGTCCAGCACAGATCCCTGTGGCACTGTACTAATTACATCCTGCCAACCAGGAAAGATCAATGTATGACTGTTTCCTGTTAGTCAGCCAACCTTCTATTCACGTGAAGAGTACACTATTAACTTTAATGCTGTTTTAACAAAGCCAAAATATTATATAATTACGGAAGGTATGAATTAGAATAGGTACTAAAATCCTAGAATCCCTAGTGCAGAAGGAGGCCATTCAGCCCATTGAGCCTGCACCGACAATCCCACCCAGACCTTATCCGCGTAACCCCAGGTACGTACCCCACAAATCCGCCTAACCTACACATCGTGGAACACTAACGGGTAATTTAGCAAGGGCAATCAACTTTACCCGCACATCTTTGGCGTGTGGGAGGAAACCAGAGAAAACCCACACAGACACGGGGAGAACGTGCAAACTCCAGTCACCCGAGGCCGGAATTGAACCTGGGTCCTTTGTGCTGTGAGGCAGCAGTGCTAACCACTGTGCCACACCCAAATAACTTGTGGCCTGAGCAAATTACTTTATACACCTTACCCCACTTCAACCTGAAGTTTTCATTGGTCACATCATTCCATAAGGTGGATTGAACAGTCCAAACACCTGTAGCTCAGTTTTCTCTGCTTTTTTACCCCGCTGTATGCAGAAATACAAGATACTTTACAGAAACAGGTTTATTTTACACATGCTTTACAGAATGTACACATGACTGAGGTGAAACAAATGTACACAAGGACAGACACTGGCCACACCTGCACACAGAAATTGCAGATAGGTTCACAGCACAGTACCTGGTAAAGAGGGGAGTCACAGAACAGCACCTGTACAGAGGGTAGTCAGAGAACCGTACCTGTACAGAGGGGAGTCACAGAACAGTACCTGTACAGAGGGGGTTCACAGAACAGTAGCTATACAGAGAGCATTCACAGACAGTGCCAGTACAGAAAGGGTTCACAGCATGGTATCTGTACATTTGAGGGTTCACAGCACAGTACACGTACACAGATTTAATGAACAGTACCTATATAGAGGGCTCATAGTGCTGTACGTGTAGAGGATCACTGTACAGTACCCGCATGAATACAAATTAAAGCAAAAGTATTAAATTAACTTTAAATTCTGCTTCTTAGTTGCATCAGGCACTATGTCCATCAATATAAAATAACCGACCAGGTAGCTCTCTTTCAGAGAAGCGGCACAGGCACGATGGGCTGAATGGCCTGTTTCTGCACTGCACGTACATGTCTAATATTTGCTTATTCCCCCCCCAACACGTTCTCCAGGACGACCCATATAACATTTGCAGTCAGGTTCGCTTCCAGATTCTTCAGTATCAAGTGACAGAATTAGATAGCTAAAACGTTAACCTGTTTCTCTTTTTACATCTTGTTTTTATTTGCAGAACTGTCACATGTAGCTTCACCCACACTTCAATCTTGCACTGAGAATCGGAAAGTGAAGAGGGGATAATTGTGAACTTTTGCCAACGAGCAATCTTTGATCACCGAGCTTGTCTTCAGACACATTTTCAACAAAGAGGGCACTGAAAATCTAAACTGAGGTTAGGTAAGGAATCTGACCAACACCAGATTCGCAACAATCCTGTGGAACCAAAGCCATGATGTGGAGATGCCAGCTTTGGACTGGGGTGAACACAGTAAGAAGTCTCACAACACCAGGTTAAAGTCCAACAGGTTTATTTGGTAGCATGAGCTTTCAGAGTGTCGCTCTGCACATGAGGACGGCCTCAACCTGGATCTTGGGTTCATGTCACACTATCTGTAACCCCCACGACTTGCCTGGCCTTGCAAAATCTCACTAACTGTCCTGGCTGGAGACAATACACATCTCTTTAACCTGTGCTTAACCCTCTCTCCACTCGCATTGTCTGTACCTTTAAGACTTGATTACCTGTAAAGACTCGCATTCCAACCATTATCTTGTAAATTGAGTTTGTCTCTATATATGTCCGGTTTGTGAACACAACTCCTCACTCACCTGAAGGAGCGACACTCCGAAAGCTCGTGCTACCAAATAAACCTGTTTAACCTGGTGTTGTGGACCAAAGCCAGACAGCGCAGTCAATGTCCTTCTTAAAATTGGGACCGTCAAGAGAAGATTTGATCGGGGCGCTAAAAATCATCAGTAAATAAATAAGGTGGTTTAATTGCTTCAAAGTTCTGGGAAATAATGAATGAAGAGTAGGAGACAGCGATGAAGTTCTCATTGATTTTCATTTGGATAGCAATGCCAACTGCAGTGAAAACATTCCTGGGAGTCAGGAGGAGTAGTAAGAGTTCGTGGGGTAAGATCCAAGAAGTTCGGCTTGGGAAGGCCTTTGAGGGTGGAGAGAAGGTGAATGAATGCAGGGAGAGATACTAAAGACTCTTACTACTAACTGTCTATTCCATTTCTCCACATTCTCCTTCATCCAGTCCTTCACCGCAATATACTTCCTCCGATTGAAATACGCTGTCAGCTGTTGGTCATAGACATACTGCTCAACATAGGTCCAAGCCCCGGAACTGTTAAACCTACACCCAGTAAGAAAGTTATTGGTAGGAGCTGATGTACCAGCGATGAAAGGGTACATTGCAAAGGGGAGGATAGTGAGGAATCTTTTAGTCAGGAAAGAAGATCTTGATACTGAAGAGTTGGTGATGGATATGACAGGGATGCAGAAATTTGTATAGAATAGCCTGTGGGTGGTGGAATACAAAACACTTGCGTATGGGGTGGAGTTTGCAAGGCAGGAGAATGGGTGAATGAAAACACTAACTGTGGTCTGGGTTAGACTATATCCAATCCAGTGGGAATACACTCAAAGCTTTAGATGAATGAGGAAAAAATTTGGAGGAGCAAAGACCATAGTACAACTGCTAAAACGTTCACAACCCGAAAAGCCACAGTGACAATGGCACCTCTAATCCAGGTAGGATTATCTAATTCAACTCGGGACCCATAAATATAAAATGGTTGCTAATAAATCCAATAGGAGAAATTTCTTTACTCAGAATGTGAAATGTTACCACAGGGGAGCAATTGGTGAATTACATTTAAGGAAGTTAGATAAGACCCAAGAAAGAATGGAATGGGTTTGGCTGGTGGGGTAATCCAAGTAAGGTGGGAGGAAAGCTCACATGGAGCATAAACACCAACAGAGACCAGGCGGGCCAAATGGCCTGCTGCTGTGCTGTAAAATGTGGCAGAGTAAAGATGATCTTTTGCACAAAATCCAGAAGCCTTTATCAAATAGTCAATCCACTCCAGCCAATCCTTGCTTTGATCTACTTATGCTTTGGAATTGAATGTTTAAGTAATAATTTACTGAAGTAAATCATTAATCACGGGGTATTGAAACAAGCCTTGACATCAATGGAATAAATCACTGTGCACTACAACTGCTGACAGAATCAGGTCAAACAAATCCACTGTTAATCATTACCACCAGCTGGTTTAAGAAAAGCTTCAGAACTCTGACAAATTATTAATGAAATTCTATTATTCCATGTTTTCCTCAGTTGTGACCCAAAGGTTTGGGAGAAAACAGTAATAACCAAGTGGGGTAATGAATATATTACATCAGATGGGAATTTGCCAGCGGGGCAATGTAAAGGCATTAGGAGATTTGAACAGTCAGGAGCAAAGACCGAACATGTTAGACATGGGTGCAACAGTGAAATGGTTCTGTCACTAGACTAGCAATAGCAGCCTCTCTTAATAATCCAGGCAACAGAAGTTCAGATCCAAGTATGGCAGCTCAGAATTAAATTCCATCAAAAAAAAATCATGAAGTGACCATGAAGCTGTCAGATTGTCACAAATAAAAAGCCTAACTGGTTCACTAATGCATTTTGGAAATGCAAACCTCCTAACCCTCACCGTTAGGCTCACACGCAACTCCAGCCCCACACCAACATGGCAGATCCTTATCTGTAGAATTTATTTAATAAAGACAAGCAGTGTGAAGTTAATCACTGCACCAAGCCAAACACATGACACAAACTGGTATTGCAGACTGGTGTGAATGTCTGAACACCACTTCTGAAACTCTTTGTCTATGCTTCAAATTAATCTGCAGCCTGCAAACCTGGATAGATCTTATCCTCAAACTAAGAGTTTAGTGACTCACGTTATCACTCCAGCAAAATTATCAGCCAATACCTTCAATGTGATTCAGACAGATTGTAGGCTTCAGATCGCGGGCATATTAACTTGAAAGGTGTTGGATTTACTTCACTGGGGTCAATCCATGCATCTGATAAACACAATTAACAAGTATGAAAGTATTAACTATGCTCTAGCGGCCCAGTCTATCAGCAGTTAAATGTGTTTCCCTCCTTTGTGATCAATTGTTCTCTGGATGTGGGTGACACTGATAAGGCATTAAAGAATCAAGTACATGGTGAGAGCTAGATATAGGTGTAGGGTCAGACGGAGCACGAATGGCAGTTTTTATACTTCCCCTGGTATTAAACCACAAGTTAACAGGTTTACTGAATTAAATCTCAAAACTGGCCATCATGGGGGGGGGGGGGGGGGGGGGGGGGGTGCAACTGCTTGAGACCAGTACCAGAACCTGGGACTGGTCTCATAACCACGGTAGCACAGTGGTGAGCACTGCTGCTTCACAGCGCCAGGGACCCAGGTTCGATTACCGGCTTGTGTCACTGTCTGTGCGGAGTTTGCACGTTCTCCTTGTGTCTGCGTGGGTTTCCTCCGGGTGCTCCGGTTTCCTCCCACATTCTGAAAGACATGCTGGTTAGGTGCATTGACCCGAACAGGCGCTGGACTGTTGCGACTAGGGAGAATTTCACAGTAACTTCATTGCAGTGTTAATGTAAGCCTTGTGACTAATAAATAAACTTTAACTTTTAGAACCATAAGGCTGCTATAGCCAGAGATTTGGCTTAGTTACTGGTCTATCCCATGGTCACAGGACATGATCTGGTGGTAATATAAGGTGAAGGGTGGCTCTGATGTCACTCTGGTAGGAGGCTGTGCTCACTGTTAATTAATTTACAGCGGAAGTGACTCTTTTTGGCGATTAGAATTACACTCTACAACAGTTTCTTTGAAAAGTTTGAATAGAGATCAGGTTTGTTCCACATTTCTCCGCCTTTATCAGCAATATCTCAGGTTGGTGACCTTTCACCGGTTCTGAAGAAAGGTCAGTGACCCAAACCGTTAAACTGGTTCTACACGACCTGCTCAGTAGTTGCAGCATTTTCTCCTCTTATTTCAAATTTCCAGCATCTGCGGTATTTTACTTTTGTCCTCGTAGTAAATTGACTCTAGAAGCAGCTATCAATAATGAGCCACTTCACGCCATGTGTTTGGGAAATACGAGATAACGGACTTCAATCTGATCATATTTAATAACAATGGGTCCAATGTGGTTGCAAGAGGTTTACCAACAGGTACTTATTTAATGCGAGAATTCACAATTTCTAAAGCTGATGAATGGGGCTTCAGCCTTACTGCCTGTTTACAGCTTCCACTCATGTGCCACCTTCCAGTGATATTTCTGCTGTTTGGGATTGCGCATTCCAAAATCCCAGGAGATTATGAAACATTCAGGTTGTTATATGCACAGAACGTCTGAAATCAAGGAAAGGCAATGAATGATTCCCATTTTGATTGTATTCTATTGGCTTGTAGTGGCTATAACATTGATGACTAGATGTACCAGCCAAAGCTGCAGGTACCTGGACTGATTCTGAGCACAGTTGAGATAGTGGAATTGAAGGTGCTGGCTTCAGCCATATGTATATCACTTGTACCAGTTCTCACAATAAACACTCATTCATAATTAAAAAAGGAAACTTATTTACATTATATAAGGCTCTACACTTGAGTTTACTTGAATATTTATATATTTATATATAAAAGTTATAAATGCAAGAGTCAATTTATACCAAAGGTTCCAAAATAGACAAGGACATTGTGACCAGGGGGAAATGTTTCAGAAATCACATGGAACCGTTTATGTTTCTGCACTCCCCTGGCAAGTCTCTTCCTGCTGGCTACCCCAACAAGGAATTGCCATTAGGCCAAAATAAAATCATGTATGTATGTTTATGATTATTCTGCCAAAGTTACGAGGCAACCCAGGAGGAGGAGAACTTCACTGTGACGCACTGTGTTTGCCGTTCACTTCCATGAAGTGGGGTTGGAGTCGGTGCTTTATTTCCAGTTCACGTCTTTAACGGAGGATGACAATCTGGAGCCTGGAACTCCTAGGATGTTTAAAGCAATGATGGCATTTTCAAATTCACACACTCGCAGACAGTCAAAGGCACGCCGATCTTTCTCTGCTCCTCAGCTGTCTGGTGCCAAACCAAAACACGTCTTGCTCAAATCTTGCAAGCAGGATGCAGCAGCCATGTCACACTGAGCTCATCTTGACTGGAGCGCAGCAAGTTAATGCTTCTTAAAACGCAAGGTGATTTTAAAAAACAGTAATGTTTGTAGCATCATAAATTGGATTCTGGCAGCAGTGCAAAATCCACAATTTAACCAGCATATTCCACATCATAAATACAGTCCAGTTACTGTAATGGCTTTATACTTGCTGCACTGAGTCTGGATTGTAACCAAGAGCTCAGCGTGCTGTCTGCCAGCTGAGTGCCTATATAATTGTCACACTTGGGAGAGAAGAGAGAATGTTCTTTTGGCTGCCTTTCTAACTTACTACTACTGTCTTGGCAAAGATGAGATTCTTTCAGAAAAGCTAATTGAAAAGTCAGATCCCGAGCTGCAAATCGAGCAATTGCCTTACTGTGAAATGAATTTACACAGGAGAACAATTACACGTGTTTACTCATCCATGCGCTGTTCTTAAGTCAGTTAGTTACTTGCTGCAGTCTTGTCACTGTGATTCTGCACACCGTATTAACTGGAACTGTGAAATATACACCCGACCATACGATTGAAGATATTGGTGTTCCAAACCTAGGAATTATTCTGGAGAGCACCGAGCTGAACACTCTTCCGGTCGCCAGGGAGAAAATTAAGGGGTCAAATTATTTGGCTGGAGTGCGACTATTCCTACAGCCCACGTTGACAATCAAATTCAATTTTTATTATGGGATGCCGAGGGTTTGCCAATATTTCAGGGATTGCATTCCACAATTCCAGTTGTTTTTTTCCCTGTAAGATATTAGCACACATATATTTTTTAAAAATCACATTAACAATAGAGTATGTAGTGTGTGGCTTACACCGTGAAAACAAACAAGTCTGGATAGCTAAACGGACAGGCCTGGAATTTCAGATCAAAGGCAAGTCCTACTGTGTTGCCGGGATGGTGCTGAGAGGTATTCGCGTCTATGATCATATAGTTCCTCCGCTGCTTCCGAACAAGGACTGTTTTCTTGAAAAGCAACAGTTAATGATGATGAGGAGAGTAATGAAGATCCATCAAGTCTAATCATAAACATACATAGCCGGTGTGTCTGGCCTTAGTGTCACTGCTTTGAGGTAGTGGATGGAAGTTCTGTCACTCAGGGTATTGATAATGCATTTGCTTTCGTCATGCAGGCGGTCTACGTTGTGGCCCCATAAGCCTGCACGGCTAGAGTTCGCTCACACCCAGTGCTCTGCTCAAGGCTTCTCTGGCTCAGTCTATTATTGGCTGCAGGGGATTCAGACCCACCCTCTGCCTCATCGTCACCTTCCACAAGAGCCCGGGGATTCTCATGGACAGTCACAGGTTGCTGTGGATAATGAGAATGCGCATGCAATCCTGAATCCGCATTCAGACCCCATGGATGCCGTGGACAGGATTCTATCACAAAAAAACAAAAAGCAACAGAGAGTGAGAAAATTAACACGCAATGATCAACTTAAACACAACATTCTTAACACAGGAACAGGACGAGGTCATTCAGCTTGGTGTGGCTGTTCAGTATTTTAATTAGATCACTGCTGATCTGTATCTTGATTCCATTCACTCACCTTGGTTCCATAAGCATTAATGTTCTTACCCAAAAATCAATCTTCCTATTGAAATTTCCAGTAAAAACCAATCTTAACTTTTTAAAAGTGTTGTTGCAAAGAGCATTCTGGATTTTGAATACTCTTTGTGCATTAAGTGCTTCCCGACATCACCAGAGAAAAGCCTAATTCTAATTGCCTCCTTGCTCAGAACTCCCCACCTGAGTAAATAATTTATCTTTATAAATGTCTTTATCTTAAACACCTCAGTTACATCACACCTGCAGTGAGGGAGAAACATGACTGCACTAAGCCCCTCAATGGGCAATGGCTTCAGTGTGAATGCTGTAAGCTCACATCATATAAGAACATAAGAAATAGGTGCAGGAGTAGGCCATCTAGCCCTTTGAGCCTGCCCCGCCATTCAATAAGATCATGGCGGATCTGAAGTGGATCAGTTCCACTTATCCGCCTGATCCCTATAACCCCTAATTCCCTTACCGATCAGGAATCCATCTATCCGTGATTTAAACATATTCAACGAGGTAGCCTCCACCACTTCAGTGGGCAGAGAATTCCAGAGATTCACCACCTTCTGAGAGAAGAAGTTCCTCCTCAACTCTGTCCTAAACTGACCTCCCATTATTTTGAGGCTGTGCCCTCTAGTTCTAGTTTCCTTTCTAAGTGGAAAGAATCTCTCCATCTCTCCCCTATCCAGCCCCTTCATTATCTTATAGGTGCTATAAGATCCCCCCTCAGCCTTCTAAATTCCAACGAATACAAACCCAATCTGCTCAGTCTCGCCTCATAATCCATGTGGACAGGATTTATTGCACTGAACCATTTTGCCAAATGTCAGGAAGCCCATAAAGAAACTGTGATTAACTCATTAAACAGACAAACTTACAAGCATAGGGTGGGAAGGAGAAAACTTTTTTAAAAAAACACCTCAAAAGGGAGAGGCAGTTAGGGCAGGGTTGGAAAACAGGACTCTCCTGTTTGAAATGTCATGATGTGGAGATGCTGGCGTTGGACTGGGGTGAACACAGTAAGAGTTTTAACAACACCAGGTTAAAGTCCAACAGGTTTATTTGGTAGCAAATACCATTAGCTTTCGGAGCGCGGCTCCTTCGTCAGATGGAGTGGAAATCACAGATCACAGCATTTTACAGAGAGAGTGAAGGATTACTGCTGATGTTATTTTGGATTAGAGTCATAGAGGAAACAGGTCCTTCAGCCCAACTTGTCCATGCTGCCTTTAAAACCCTAAGCTAGTCCCAATTGCCCGCATTTGACCCATTTTCCTCTATACCCATCTTACCAGCGTAACTGTCTAAACGCTTTTTAAAAGACAAAATTGTACCTGCCTCCACTACTACCTCTGGCAACTTGTTCCAGACACTCACCACCCTCTGAAAATATTGCCCCTCTGGACACTTTTGTATCTCTCCCCTCTCACCTTAAACCTATGCCCTCTAGTTTTAGACTCCCCTACCTTTGGGAAAAGATATAGACTTTCTAGCTGATCTATGCCCCTTATTATTTTATAGACCTCTATAAGATCACCCCTCAACCTTCTACGTTCCAGAGAAAAATTCCCAGTCTATCCAGCCTCTCCTTATAACACAAACCATCAAGTCTCAGTAGCATCCTAGTAAATCTTTTCTGCACTCTTTCTAGTTTAATAATATCCTTTCTACAATAGAGTGACCAGAAGTGTACACAGTATTCCAAGTGCGAATTCTCATCAGAATTTATCAGGAATGTTGAACCAGCTCTTTTTCAGACACTGACAGACTGATTATAAATTCCCAATGTTTCAGAGTTTCTATTTTCAACACATTTTTTTAAAGAAAAACGATGTTACAAATGCATAATTTTATGTATGTTTTATGATTGTAACTTTTGGTTTATGAAAAATTACTGTTTCGGGTGACTGTGATTTTAAATGTAGATTAAATTTAAAAAATAAAAGAAAGTTTGGTCTGGATAGTTTAATGGACAGGCCTGGAATTTTAGATCATAGGGAAGTCCTACTGCGTTGTCAGAATGATGGTGAGGGGTATCTATGCCTATGATCATAGTTACCTCTGAATATCTCTTGAGGTGGTGGCTGTTGGAAAGATGGGTTTAAAGTATCCATATACTTTTCAGATCAAAGGACAGGTTTAACAATAATTAATTTGCATTTCTATCTGGGAGCAGGTCAATGTGTGTCATATCACCATTGAGATGGTGTGTGGGGAGGGGGTGGGGAAATGGTTAAGGAAGGTTTCTTTGTTTTGCTAAGATCTGATGTCCTGACAGTCTGAATCAGGAGCAGCTTGGAGCTGGCAGAGAGAATCTGCCAGCAATATGGGCAAGAAGCAGAAGGCCATTAGAAACCAGTAGCACTTCCGATTTGGAGTGACTATGCAAGGATGTGAGGCCCATGCTCAGGCTGGGGAAGTCCAAGCTTGAGAGATGTTGCAGTAATGCTGGACAATTCGCCTAACTGGATACTAGTCGGAGAATCCACAAGAAACTCCTCGCTTTGGGAGATAAATGGAAAACGAAGGAGAGTCAGAATGAATTGTTAGCATAATTTGGTTGAGTTCTAGGAGAATTGAAGTAACTGAACAAAAGGAATTCTCAGTTGAAATAAAAGTATAACAATAGAAAAGTAGAATATAAAAATGATCAGCAAGCAGGGACAGAGAGTAACATAGCAAAATTTGTGGATGATACTTAAATAGGTGGGAAAGCAGGCAGTGAAGAGGATAAAGATTTTACAGACAGATAGGGAGGCTTGGAGAATGGGCCAAAATTTGGCAGATGGAGTTTAATGTGGATAAGTGTGAGGTTATCCATTTTGGCAGAAAAAAATAAAGGCAGATTATTATCCAAATGGAAAGCAGATTCAAAATGCGTCCGGGCAGAGGAATCTGGCTATGTTTATAAATTGCATAAAGTCGGTTTGCAGGTGCAGCATGTAATAAAAAAAGGCAAATGGGATGTTGGCATTTATTGCAAAGGGACTGAAGTATAAAAGTAGAGAAGTGCTGTTGCAATTGTATAGGGTGTTGGCTAGGCCACATCTGGAGTAGTGTGTCCAGTTTTGGTCTCCTTACGTAAGGAAGGGTGTGGTGGCATTGGAGGCAGTTCAGAGGAGGTTCACCAGATTAATTCCGGAGATGAAAGGGTTGACGTATGAGGAGAGATTAAACAGTTTGGGCTTGTACTCGCTGGAGTTTAGAAGAATGAGGGTGGGGGGGGGCGGGATCTGATCGAGGTATATAAAATTTTAAAAGGGATTGATAAAGTAAATGTAGACCAAATGCTTCCTCTTATGGGGCAATCTTGAACAACAAGTCACAGGTACAGGTGGTAGATTTAAAACTGAGATGAGGAGGAACTACTTCTCGCAGAGGGTGGTGAATTTGTGGAACTCGCTGCCCCATAGCGCGGTGGAGTCTGAATCGCTGAAATGGTTTCAAGGAGGAGATATATTTCTAATAAATAAAGGGATATGGGGAACAGGTGGGAAAGTGGATTTATGACCAGGGAGAGATCAACCATGATCTGATTTGAGCAGGCTTGAAGGGCTACTTCTGCTCCTAATTTCTATGAGTCCTTTGATCTGAATTCTGGTTTAAAGTACAAGGGTTTACTAGGTATAAAGTTAAGTTAATATAGCTTGTTCTTTTACTCTTGATAGTAATTTTCTCCCTTTATAATGCGTAAAAACTGTTTCTTTCGGTTAATAACCGGGAATTTGGTTCCTTTTAAAAGCTACCTGTCTTTCGAGGTCATAACAAACCTAGTTATAGCAGTGATTAGAGCTCTGTAATTTGTTAAACTTCTTACTGGAGGAGATCAGAAGTCAATATTTACTCAGTTTTAGATTTACTGAAAGCGAGACATTACAAATGTATAGCCCCTAACCCTACAACCCACCACTGATGTCATTAAGTGTCTTGCGTAAATGAGAAAGAATTGAACAAATTAATTGATTAATATACCTTAAGCAGCACTGTAACTACACTAGCTAATCACTCTACACCGGGTGACCAAAATCAGGAGCATTGGACTGGAGTGCAAACAAAAATTGAGGGGCAGGACCCCCTCTCGAATAATAGAGGGGTTAAGTGTCTCTTTAAATATGCACAATTCATTATCCAATGACTGATCCCACTGTAAACATTTAACTTTAATTTAGATAATTTACATGGCTTTCTCTAAACTATATTCACTAAGATGTGGACTGTAAATTAGTGTCAAATGCTTAGATTTGTCATTATTCTGACACATATGGGTGTAAGTTGCTGAGGAGGCACGCAGGTTTAGAAGTGAAATAAATAACTTACCCTTCCGGTGCTGCTGTGTCGCAGGTGCTGGATTGCATATCCTATCGTGATTTGTTAGATAAACGGACATGTCGGCCTCTGTGATCAGACTGTCTATGGCAGTGGCCTCGTGCTGAGCATGTACTGCAAAGTTGTCCTTTGGAAGCTGACCCATAATGTTGGTCAGAGCATGCTCCAGGTGATCCTCCTCTCCAAGGAACGTATACGGACAGTATTCTCTATTCTTTGCGTACATGTTAGCATTGTCGTAACAGTCTGAGCAGATCACCAGTGGCCCAGACGTACCACCTGGAAACACAGATTTTGGGGTTAAAAATAATTTAAGCACCATTCCATGAAATTGGCAGTGCCAGCTGGATTATTTGTGGGATAAACAGACCTACTTATATCATGTCTCAGGACAAAATACATACAATTAATTACTTTGAGCAACATTCACTGTTGCTATATTGGCAAATGCAGCAGCCATTTGTTGGGTGAATGGACAAGATCCCAGGACAGAATTCGAAAAGCAAGGCGTTTGCCTCAGCGTCCTGGCTAATATTTATTTCTCCAGTTTTATCACAAACAAATTAACTGGTCATTATTGCCTGCTATTTGTGGGACTTGTGCTAATTGACTTGCACATTTTCTACATTACAACACTGAGTACATATCAAAATTGATACTGACTGTAAAGCACTTTGGAACGTCCTGAGAACATAAAAGGCATTATATAAGTGGAAGTTTACTCTCAGAAGGTATAGTTCTTTGTACTAGTGACCAGTTAACATTGTTTGGCAGTGGTGGTGGAGAAAGGTGTATTGGTCAGGACAGAACCCCTGCATTTCAAGTACTGCGCTAGGATCTTAGATATTCACCAAAACTCCATGTCTTGAGCAGAACACTGGACCTACAACTGCACAGGACAGCCACCCTAGACTGTGTGCTTAGGTCCTTGATTACAGCTTGAACGAACAGAGTTTGCACCAGAGTTAAGAATGCTAGAAAATGAGCCAACCAATACAGCAAAGAAAAGAATTAACTCTATTAGAATTACTTTGCAAGGACTCAATATAGATAAAATTCTATGGGCTTTTTGGAACTGCAGTTTCAACTCCAAGTACTCCCAAATGTGTAACAGCACATGCAATGCATACCTGGGTTGGCCTGCTGTGCAAGCCCTTCACGAGGCTCACTTGGGTGGAAGCTGCTTCTTCCTGCATACAGGGATCCCATCCTCCCATGCAGGTTTGCCGTGAGTGGAGTGGTCAGGATATCGGCATCTGTCTCACTCCCAGTATCGACATAGCAAATACCTATTAGGATGAAGCAACGGAGGTTAGGGCTAAATTAGCACTTCACGAGAAACACAGGAACAGGAGCAAGTCCCAACATCAAAGATTCAGAAAGAATGTTTCCAATGGTGGAGGAGTCCAGAACTAGGGGTCATAGTTTGAGGATAAAGGGGAAACCTTTTGAGGCGAGGAGAAATTTCTTCACCTTCAGGGTGGAATTCGCTACCACAGAATGTAGTTGAGACAAAAGCGTTGTAGGGTTTCAAGGAATTAGATATAGGTCTTGGGGCTAAAGGGATCAAGATATATGGGGGGGAAAAGGCGGTATTGAATTTGATGATCAGCCATGATCATAATGAATGGCAGAGCAGACTTGAAGGGCTGAATGGCCTACTCCTGTTTCTATTTTCCATGTATGTTTCTATAGTAAAAGTAAATTGCCGCAGATCTGAAAGAAAACAAAGTACGAGGGAAAACCCAGCCGGTCTAACAGCATCTGTGGAGACAGAAACAGAGTTATCTCTTTCAGTCCAAAATGACTCTTCTCCGAAGTTTTTCCAGCACTTGTGTTTTTTATTCCAGCAATAAGCGTTTCACTTGGGAAAGTTCAAAAAACGTGACGGGGGCACAAGTCCTTTTGTTTATTTCAAGACAAACTCTGGAATTCCCTCCTATTCCTAATGCAATCAAACAAAGCTTCAGGAGATCAAGGTGATCTAAAATGTATCACTAACCATATCGAACTGGCCACCACGTTAGGTCTCAATGCCAATAGCACTGCACCTGGCCAGATGATTTTATTACGTAATATTTTCATCAATATTTAGGAACTAGAGCATCATTAGTATCACATATTCGGAGCACAAAGCAAAGACCAGCTGAGCTCAATTACCTATTTCTGTGCTGTAAATTCCACACAAAATAATCAAGGCATATAATTTGCAAGTAGACCATCTATAAGGCACAAGTCTGGACTGTGATGAAATACTTCCCACTTGCCTGGATGAGTGTGGCTCCAACAACATTTAAGCACAACACCAGTCAGGACAAAGCAACCCACTTGAATGGCACCCTACCCACCACCGTCAACATTTACTCCCTCCATCACAAATGTAGTGGCAGCAGTGTGCATCATCTACAAGATGCACAAACTCTCCAGGTCTCCTTCAATAGCACCTTCCAAACCTGTGACCACTACCACCTAGAAGGACAACGGGAGCAGATACAGAACACCACGACGTGCAAGGTCCCCTCCAAGTCGCACACCACGCTCACTTGGAACTATATCACCGCTCCTTCATTGTTGCTGGATAAATATCCTAGAACTCTCTTCCTAACAGCACTGTGGATGCACCTACACCACATCGACTGCACCATCTCAAGGGCAATTAGGGATGGATAATAAATGTCAACCTCGCAGCGATACCCACGTTCTGTGAAAGAATGAAAAAAACACATCGGTATTACGCCACTAAAACAGAATTCCCTCCACAAGGCAAACGTGATGAATTTTTCTTACCCTCCATCTCACCCTCACCCCTCAGGGGTGTGTGGCCCATCTTGTTACATAATCATAGATCATAATGAATGTCATCTCAAAAGGACTGTGAACTTATTAAAGCAACCTCTCAGAGAGAGTATAAAATCAAACAAAGTCCTATTTCTCTCTCTCGAAGCTTATTTAATTGCTTGTGATCCTATCTATACTGTTTACTCTAATGTCCTTCCCTGGTAACTTAATCCACAACTTTATGTTTTGCGTTGAAAAGGTGCCCACTTTCTTCAATATTGTCTATATTCAGAACTCTGCAGCAATTAAGCCAGATGACAATCTCAAGAAACTAGGGCACAAATCAGCAGAGACACATTTACTCACCATCAGTTCCTTTGTGTACATAGCCATGGGCAGTGGACGCCATTAATTGTTGGTGGCTTCCAGCCTCGGAGTTGCTGTAGCCTTCCTGAGGCTCGGACAGAGTTCCCTGGGAAGACAGATAGCTTGGAATATCGGCAGGTAAATTCATTTCATCTGGAAAAAACACAACAAACATATTAAAACGTTCCACTTGGCAATAAACTTCTCAATTTAAGCCCATCTATTCAAGTTGCACCTGAAGGAACTCTTTCTTTACAATACGGGTATTTAATTCACTGAACAAATATACTGCTGGTCTCATTCAATAAACGACCAAGTTTACACAACAGCATATACCTTGGCAGAGTTTTTACTGGAGACACCGAACGAACTTGGTACGTGTCGTCCTTAAGAAGCATTCATTACAAGCTCAATGGACCAGAGTACACTAACTGCTTTATATATCACGGGGTACCACCTGATGAGTTTGGCATCTCAAAATCACAATGGTCATTCTGCCAAATAAACTTCTGACAATCCTCTACAACGGAGAAAAGAATCCCTACAGTGCAGAAAGAGGCCAGTAGCCCACTGAGTTGACACTGACACTCCGAAAGAGCATCCTACGCAGATCCTTCCCCGTAACCCCGCACATTTACCATGGTTAATCCACCTAACCGACACATCTTTGGACTGTGGGAGGAAACTGGAGGAAAATCACGCAGACACGGGGAGAATGTGCGAAGTCCACACAGTCACCCAAGGTTGGAATCAAACTCGGGTCCCTGGCACTGTGATGCAGCAGTGCTAAACCACTGTGCCACCGTGCTGCCCGGTGAATGTCCTAGACAGAGATCCTCTACAATGAAGATGTCTAATACAGACTGGTAACTTAATATCATTGACGCACTTATGTAAATTATATTGGCACCGTACCTGTGTCACCATGTAAAGCAGACAAGACATGGTAAGCGTCCTAGAGCCCATTTTAAACAAGGAAAGAAAGAATTGCATTTATAACGCTACTCTATGTCTCCAGACGCCATAAACTATTTTTAAGGAACAAATTACTGTAGTGCCTATTACGAGTCTCACTCTAACTTGGGTCACAGGGTCCTGGAATCTTTTAACACATCAAGTATTGCCATTTGAAAAAATAGCTTTACAAACAGACTTTACACATTATGTCTGTGGCATTGTGTCATAGCCAAAATGCAATTGTACATTTCAAGTCCAACAAAACTGCACCAGGTTTTACAAATAACAGAAAATGCACAGCAGGTCTCCAATATCTGGAGAAAAGGATGGTTGGTCCACATCTCGGGTGTCGATCGTTTGTTTCGTGGAACCATACATACTGTTCAAGTTTCAGTCTGAATCAGTCCTCCAAGCAGAGGACATATCTATTAATATATTTAAAATCTGTAAACGCTGTTTCCATTATAAACCCCCAAGTCCATATTTATAACAGGACGTACAATATATATAAAAACTTGTACAGACAAATTTACAATGGAAGCAATGTAAAGCTGGAGCACTTTGCAAACAGGCACGTCAACCATTTTAAGCTTGCCTACCTGTGTTTGTAATACTGTAATCTTCACTCTTCCGTCTCATGTGATATATAACGATCACCCAGACCAGAGATGTGCCCACGACACAAACTACCACGACGATAATTACGATTCCAATTGTTGTCCAGCCATCTTCCTCAAAGACTGAGCTTTTCTGCATGGAGTCGCAGTTGGAAGTTGGAATCACATTCAGATAAATGTGGCCACGTGCTGTCCCAAGTGTGTTGGACATGACACAGGTGTATTTCCCAATGTCCTCTGAGCCAGCATCCACAATAATCAGAAGCTGGTTGGCAGCAGCAAAGAAGTGTCTCTCTGTTACGGTCAAAGGACCATCATCCTTGGTCCAGTTCAGGCGTGGTGTGGGGCTCCCCCCAGCTATACACTGCAAAACAGCAGTCTCCCCTCTGGCAACAGTCCGGTCTTCCAATTGCCGCACAAACGAGGGAGTTTCTAAGGGGATGGGAGGATGTAAATTAACAAATTAGTCCAGGCTGGTCACAGATGTGCTTTAAGGTTCTCAAATGTCTCAGATGCAAGCAATTCCATGACCTCACAGCTCTGAGCAGCTGGAGCAAACATCAGTACAGTGGTCACAGTACAAAGTGAGTAGAATTATCAGTGTAGTGCAGAGACGATGAAATAGATACTTTGACCCAGAACTAAACTATTGATGTAGGAGTGAAGCGAGGAGTAAAGCTCCATACATATACACTGTTGACTGGAACACCAAAGAGCACCCACTTTGGTCAAAGAATTTCAGTTCAATAACTCAAAACCTTTGTTAAAGCTATAACAAACCAGGAAAACAGCGAGAAAATTAATCTTCTTTACATCTTAGCTGCCCCAGTGCACAATCTGTTCTGACCTAGGATTATCCCATGGAATAAGTATCTTACACTCAGTATTCTAAGGTTTAACTCTTGGCGTTTTATGTATTACGGATAGTGAATCTACAGCATTCGGCTCCAGTGGTCAATGCTATGGTACTACTCGAAGTGAGCTGCCTCAGTCCCTTCTTGATCGAACACCAAAATATTCTTCCAGTTCTTTCTTTCCTGATGTCTGTGGGGACGTGATAGTCCAGTGATAATACCAATAGGCTATTAATCCAGAAACTCAGCTAAACGCTGTGGAGACCTGGATTGGAAACTCATCATGGCAGATGGTGGCATTTGAATTATCTGGACTATGAAATAATTGCAGATTGTCAGAAAAATCCATCTGGATCACTAATATCCTTTAAGGAAGGAAATCTGCTGTCCTTACCTGGACTGGCCTACGTGACTCCAGAGACACAGCAATGTGGTTGACTCTTAAATGCCTCTGAAACTCAGTTCAAGGGCAATTAGGGAAGGGCAATAAATGTAGCTTCAGCCCGTGGCACGCAGATCCCATGAATGAAAAAAAGGTCATCCAGCTTTCCCTTAAAATACACGTACACTATTTGTCCCAAATACTTCTTGCGCTAATAAGTTCCACGTTATCAATTTGTTCTAGGTAAAGAAGTCTCCCCCCCCGAATTCCCTATTGGATTTATTAGTGACCATAAATACCTACTGCCACCAGATTTTGTCTGTCTGCAATTGGAAACATCTTCTCTAAATGATCTTAAAGATCGCCATCAACCCCTCAGACTCCTAGGGGAAAGATAAACTATGCAATCTTTCCTATTAGTTATAACCCTTCAGTTCTGGCATGATTCTCCTAAATCTTCTCTGCACCTTCTCCAGGGCCGCTACAGGTGTTTTATAATATGGACATCAAAACTGCACAGTAATTCAACTGAGATCTAACCAAACTTTTATGCTCCGCTTTCAAATTCTATTACTTTAAAAAATGAACCCCAGTTTGTTTTTTTAAATAACCGTATTCATCTGCATCCTTACTTTTAGCGTACTCCAGATTTCTCTGCTCCTTTATCAGTTTGTTCACTATCAACTTATTTTCCCTCAAGAAGCTGTGGCCTTACGTTAACAGCTTCTTCATTAAAGACAATCTCTCACCTAAGACAGTTAGTGTGGCATTTGCTGAAATGCCCCCTGCCGTGTTTTGGGCCATACAGCTGTACATGCCCATATCCTCGGTCTTCACATCTGCAATGAAGAAGACATCGTCCTCTGGCATAACGTGCATACGCCGTTCCCGAGCTGCTGGAAAGTCCGTGCCACCATCTTTCTGCCAAGCAATCTGCGGTACTGGATGACCTCCTGCTGCACACTCCAGCCGTGCCATCGCACCCGTCCGGATTGTTAAATCCATGGGGATTTTCATAAACGAGGGGAGCTCTAATAGGGAACAAAAGACGATGCGAACTATTACCACAGCAATAAGAAACTTATACTCACAATTAACATAGTAAAACATCCAAAACACTCAACAGAAGATAACTCTGTGGCTTGGTGCCAAATCTTACCAACACAAGTGACCAAAAGCTTGGTCAGAGGTGGGTTTTAAGGAGTGATTTAAAAGAGGAGTTTACAAAGATAAGGAGGCTGAATAAACTCTATTGCTGTAACACTGAAAGAAGGGATATCAAAATAATCCTCAAGCCAAATTTAAATAAAACATTTCCGGGTGCACAACAGATAGGTATCATATTCAACAACAGTATTGGGACAATTATCCATTCACTTTCAATTTAAAACTCAGGATAACAAATTTATTTATATTTTCCTACTTGTTTATCCTTATATGGGATTACACATGGGGAGTCCAGAGCAAGTGATGTCTACAGCAGGGAAGCCAAAGTGAAACCTGGAGTCTATTCACCTGGATTCCAAAGATGCAACAAATTGCATAATTCCTGATAACTAAGAAGAACTGCTCAGACAACTGAACATTATCCAAGTCCCCATGAAATTGATGTAAAATGTCAATCTGTCATAAGGATTTTTGTTTGGAGTAGGTTCAAGATCAAGGACCAAGACATTATTTATTCCTCCAAAGAATGAATGCATATGTAGTTTTATTAAAAAAACAGTTCAGAAAGAAAGTACACAGAAGCTGTTTGAAGGTATAGAGTACCAGGTGCACAAAACCAGTCCTAATAACCCCAAGTTAAACTGGCCATATCATTTTATTCAAGCTGGTTTGGTATTCAGCTTATCATCTATTGCTATCTATTACTTTTACACATTTTGTAAACGTACCCATGGATAAATTAACAGAGCTATGGTATATAATTCATATAGCAGCTCATTAACATTGTGCGTTGATGTTCACAAGAATGGTCCCTGGAACGAAGAGCTTGTCGTATGAGGAACGGTTGAGGACTCTGGGTCTGTATGCGTTGGAGTTTAGAAGGATGAGGGCGAGGGGAGGGGAGGGATCTTAATGAAACTTACAGGATACTGTGAGGCCTGGATAGAGTGGACGTGGAGAGGATGCTTCCACTGGTAGGAAAAACTAGAACCAGAGGGCACAACCTCAGATTAAAGGGATGATCCTTTAAAACAGAGAAGAGGAATTTCTTCAGCCAGAGTGTGGCGAATCTGTGGAACGCTTTACTGCAGAAGGCCGTGGAGGCCAAGTCATTGAGTGTCTTTAAGACAGAGACAGATAGGTTCTTCATTAATAAGGGCATCAGGGGTTATGGGGGAAAGGCAGGAGAAAGGGGGTGAGAAAAATATCAGCCACGACTGAATGGCGCAGAAGACTTGATGGGTCAAGTGGTCTTATTCTGCTCCTATGTCACAACCAAGTTATAAGGTGGAAATTGGTGGGTTAAATGACCACAATTTCTTGTACATAGCAACATAGGTCTTAGGAAGTTGAAACTAAGAACGCTTTCAGCCAATCTGTTCTCATGGCTTTTGGGGTTTAGTGAAAGAAACCATTTTGACTGAGAAGAAAGGGTGATACCACAGATTCATTGAAAGTGAGAAAATACCTTAAAAGTTTGGAGAGAAAGTAAAGATTAAATTGTTTGGGCATAACTTAGTCTTCCAAGCAACTATTTAAACACAAATTCATTATAAACTGACAGCACAACTGCAGGTTATTAGATTCATTTTCGCAGCACTTATAAAGCTGCAGCAGGGACTTGGGTTCTGGTCACTTTCACTTGACGCACGAATAAAATTCATACTCCTGCTTTCAGACAAGTTACATGCACGATTATGGAGCAAAATGCAAGGAACTGAATTAGGAACAACGGACTGCACACCTCCCAACCTCACCCTGCAAACAAACCCACATACCATTCACAGTGAGCTTTGCCTTGTTAGAGTAATTGGAGCCAAAGTAATTTGTGACGACACACTGGTACCAGCCCTCGTCTGTGAAGTTGATGTTGCGCAGCTGCAGCACGGTGGTGTATTCGACAAACTCGCCGTCCTGTTCTCGTAAGCTGGAGTAGTTCTGGATCTCAGCTTCGTACAATAACTCGCTGTCTTTTCTCCAGGCAGCAGCCATGGGAGAGTCACTGCTGCTGCCGGCCGTGCAGCTGAAGCTGACATTCATGCCCCTCAGTGCCACAGTGGTTTCAGGGTGAACAGTAATCACCGGCTTTGGGAAAGCATCTGTAAAATTAAGAAATCCAAGGGCTAAGTAATGATGAAAACTGAAATTGGACCCGGTTGCATTTTACACAGTTGGGCTGCATACTTGTCAACAAATCTAATATGTTCCCATGGTAACCTGAAGTCACTTTCTGTTCTAAAAAGATTCCATTAATATAAACAAAGCCAGATAAACAAAACACGTGGGAATTCAGTGTGAAGAGCCGCAATATCCAATCATTTGAATTGAGCAATCTTGATTGCAGAATGTAAAAATAACTTCATTCCACACATCAAATCTGTCCATCGCTCTCTTTTAAAAAAAAATTATCACTTGCCATAGCTGTTGCGCTTAATGTGCCCTAAATTGTACCACTGCAATGGAATTCAATAAAAATGCTAAAAGGTTAGTGCCATTTCATAGATATACGAGGTTGCCAAGTGGTGGAGACTAAGAACATAAAAATCATAGAATCCTACAGTGCAGGAGTCATTCGGCCCATCGAGCCTCAATCCCAGCCATGCCCTATCCCCAAAACCCTATGCATTTACCCTAGGTAGTCCCCCTGGCACTAAGGGACAATTTAGCATGGCCAACCCACCTGACCTGCAAATCTTTGGACTGTGGGAGGAAACTGGAGCACCCGCAGAAACCCACGCAGACACGGGCAGAATGTGCAGACTCCACACAGACAGGCTGGAATTGAACCTGGATCCCTGGTGCTGTGAGGCAGCAGTACTAACCACTGTGCCACCATGCTGCCCCAGGAACGTTAAGTTCAGGATGAAGTCATTTAGCCCTCGAGCTTGCACCATTCAATTAGATGATTGATCAGTGCCTTAACTCATCCAACTGCCTCGATTCCATAACCCTTAATATTGCCCAACATCAATCTCAGTTTTGACATTTTCAATTGGCTCCCCAGTTCTTTGGTGAAGGGAATGCCAAGATTCCCTCTACCATTTGTGCCAAAGGGGCTTCACAGCAATACCCCAAACGACTTAACCCTAATTTTAAGATTATATCCTTTTTGTTATGGACTCCCTCTATCCCAAAAGGAAATAGTTTCTATTCATTCCACCTATTCCATTAACCATTTCAAAAACTTCAATTAGCCCTTCAATGCTAAAGGGAATGCTGGCACGGATGTGAAATCTGCCCTCATGACTCAATGCCCAATCGCAAAGCACCTTTGTCACTTCAGTGTCGGAGTTCACACACGAACTGATCAAAAATCTGAAACTTCTAGTTCTGAAAAGTAACATAATCCAGGTACATAGATAATAGCTCCGAGTCAGGGAATATAAATCTAATCCACATAAAGCTTGAAAGCATAATAAACTGTGCAAGGTTAACAAGCTACCCATGCATAGTCAAATCAAATGAACAGCTGGCCTCCAGTGTCTTCTATCGTCAAGAGTCCAAACTAACGAATTACATCGTATGTACATACATCACAAGCTGTTATTAAACCCTGTTTGCATTTTCCACTGACTGACATTTTCATTTAACTTTGCAGATTCAGCCGAGAATCTGAGAAAAATAGATTGCAAAACAAGATGAGGCATAGAGGCATCTGCATCAGCCACGGAGTAAGTCACAATAAACACAAATTATACAAACCACAAATGTAGTCATCGGCATCAACATTAAAGATGCTTTTCCCTGCCAGCCACACGGGGTGAGCACAGTCAGCAGTGACCATGAGCTCAAATTGTTTTTCCACCAGAAACTGGGGCAGCCACTTCAGTTGACAGTCGCACAGAAGACTGGATGTGTTCAGACCCCTGGGGATAGCAAAAAAAAAAGAAGAAAACCCTCTGAAATGTGTAACTGTGGAAAAATTAGATGTGAGGCAGTAAATTACAGCTAGGTAGCTTTTCAAACAAGTAGCTGTCATAAACCAACCGAGTGCTGAGCAATTGGCTTTGTGACAGGGCAACAATTACCGTCAGGGTTCATACTGCATTTAGCTTAGAGCACGAATATGCCACAAAGATGCTGAGTACAGTACAAATTGCAATGTGACATTTTGCAACTGCCTTAAAGTAATGGCCGATATAGCAGCAAATAAGAGGCAAATACACTGTACAAGAAGTGCGCAGCATTAGCAGAAAATATACCAAAAGCAACACAGACTAATTTGGCCAAAGAAAAGCAAATTACTGCAGATGCTGGAATCTGAAACAGAAAATGCTGGGAAATCTCAGCAGGTCTGACAGCATCTGTAGGGAAAGGATAGAGCCAACGTTTCGAGTCTGGATGACCCTTCGTAACATCCAAGGGGTGGGGGGGGGGAGGGGGGGGGCCCTTAGAAGTCCTGAACAATCCCCATCCACCAACACTCTCCTCCGTCTGGCTGAACTGGTTCTCTCGCTCAACAATTTTTCCTTTAACTTGTCTCACTTCCTCCAACTAAAAGGTGTGGCTATGGGCACCCGCATGGGTCCCAGTTATGTCTGTCTCGTTATGGGTTATGTGGAGTCCTGCTCATTTCCTTAGAAGTAACTCTTAGGACCGACTGACCTGTGCTCAACTGCCGTTCACATGGAACCCTTCTCCATTTCCGCCTTCAAATATCTTGTTTGATTTTTGTTAAGTGATCAGAATGTGCGAATGGCAGAACAGAGATACAGACAGTTAAGGGACTCTGAGGAATGTGGTAGTTGCTCTGAAGTGGCCGGGGAGGGCAAGATGGAGAGAGAGAATGGAGAAGTGGAAAAATGGAGGTGAGAATGAAGGATGTTATAAATGGGATGAAAAGAAGAAATAACATGGAAATGGGGTGAAGATGGTGGGGAGGGTTCATGCTCTGAAGTTGTTGAACTCAATATTTAGTCTGGAAGGCTGTAAAGTGCCCAATTAGAAGACGAGGTACTATTCCTCCAGTTTGCATTGGGGTTTGCTAGAACATTGAAAAAGGCCAAGGACAGACATGTGGACAGGAAAGCAGGGTGGTGTGTTGAAATGGCAAGCTGACTCCTGCTTGTGGACAGACCAAAGGTATTCTGCAAAGCAGTCACCCAATCGACATTTGGTCTCTCCAAAATAGAGTAGACTGCATAGGGAGCAGTGAATGCAATAGACCAGATGGAAGGAGGTGCACGTGAAGCGCTGCTTCACCTGAAAGGGGTGTTTAGGCCCTGGGATGGTGAGCAGGGGATGAGGTGTTGGGTGTGATGGAGAGAACGATCCCTGTGGGATGCTGTCAGCGGGAGTGAGGAGATGATGTGTTGAATGGTGGCATCGTGCTGGAGTTGACGGAAATGACAGAATGATCCTTTGAATGCGCAGGTTGGTGGGGTGAAAAGTGAGGACAAGGGGGACCCTATCAAGGGAGGGGAGGGGGAGAGAGTAGTGACACGGGGGATGGGTTGGACATAGTTGAGAGCCACCCACAGTGGGTGGCAAACCATGACTGACGAAGATGGAAGACATAATTGGCAGTGCTACTTTGGAAAGTGGCATCAGAACAGATGCAATGGAGGCGAAGGGACTAAGAATAGGATGGGGTCCTTAAAGATGTGGGGTGTGAAGAGCTGTAGTCAAAGTAGCGTGGGAGTCAGTGGGCTTGTAATGGATTATAGTGGACAGAAATGGAGACAGAGAGGTCAAGAAAGGGAAGAGAAGTGTCAGAGATGGACCATGTGAAGGTGATAGAGAGGTGGAAATTGGAAGCAAAACTGAAATTTTTCCACGTCCAAATGAGAGCATGAAGCAGCACCAAAATAGTCAATGTACCGATAAAGGAGCTGTGGGAGGGGGCCGGAGTAGGACTCCACATAACCCATAAAGAGACAGGCATAACTGGGACCCATGTGGGTGCCCATTGCCACACCTATTAGTTGGAGGAAGTGAGACAAGTTAAAAGAAAAATTGTTGAATGAGAGAACCACTTCAGCCAGACGGAGGAGTGGCGGTGGTGGATGGGGATTGTTCAGACCTAATTGTTTGATTTATTAGTGTCACATGTATTAGTATAGTGAAAAATAGTTTCTTGCGCACTATACAAAGCATACTGTTCATAGAGAAGGAAAGAGTGCAGAATGTAGTGTTACAGTCATTGCTAGAGTGTAGAGAAAGATCAACTTAATGCAAGATAAGTCCATTCAAAAGTCTGACAGCAGCAGGGAAGAAGCTGTTCTTTAGTCAGTTGGTACGTGACCTCAGACTTTTGCATCTTTTTCCCTGATGGAAGAAGGTGGAAGAGAGTATGTCCATGGTATGTGGGATCCTTAATTACGCTGACTACTTTTCCAAGGCTGTGGGAAACGTAGACAGTGTCAATGGATGGGAGGCTGGTTTGTGTGATGGACTGGGCTTCCTTCACGACCCTTCGTAGTTTCTTGCAGTCTTGGGCAGAGCAGGAGCCATACCAAGCTGTGATACAACCAGAAAGAATGCTTTCTACGGTGTCTCTGTAAAAGCTGGTGAGAGTTGTAGCGGACACGTCAAATTTCCTTAGTCTTCTGAGAAAGTAGGGGCGTTGGTGGGCTTTAACAATACTGTCGGCATGGGGAGACCAGGACAGGTTGTCGGTGATCTGGACACCTAAAAACCTGAAGCTCTCGATTATTTCTACTTCGTCCCCATTGATGTAGACAGGGGCACGTTCTCCATTATGCTTCCTGAAGTTGATGACTATCTTCTGCGTTTTGTCTAATTGTTCAGACTGCTATGGAGCCAAATAGCCTATTTTTGCACCATATATTCTGTGGGAATTCTATCTAAATTGAAAACATATATGGATTGAAAGCATAAACATTCTGCCAAAGAGCAGGCTGCAATTTTTAAAAATATGAGCTCTCATATTTGAGGTCCCAGCCACTGGTGCAGGAAGGCCAGCACACATCAGTGCAGGTCTCCAGCCCGGGTAAATCAGGAGGGTTAGAAGCAGAAAGGGCTGTAAAACCACCAGCCAAATCCAAAAAGTGATGATTGACATGAAGGTGGTGCTGGTAAAGTTAAATGATACACCTTTGTTATGAAAGTAATATTCACTTTCCCAACATGTACATTAATAACACCTAATAGAAACATGAAACAAGACAGGAGCGGCATCCCATTTATTTATTTTTGTTGGGTGAGGATATTAAGATATATAAAAGCAAAGCGAGCATTGAAGATACAGATCAACCGCGATCTCACTGAATGGGGACGGACCAGGCTTAGTGGGCTGAATGGCCTTCACTTGTCCCTATGTGAGCAGAGCTAACCCAAACTCACCAGCAAGTTATCCAGGCCAACCCACTTGCGGCTCCAGCAACTCCTGTTGGCAGAATTTTAAGAAAGGGAATAGAAATGACCCTGGTAATTATAGACCGGTTAGTCTGACTTCGGTGGTTGGTAAATTGATGGAAAAGGTCCTTAGGGATGGGATTTACGACCATTTAGAAAGATGCGGATTAATCCGGGATAGTCAGCACGGATTTGTGAAGGGCAAATCGTGCCTCACAAATTTGATAGAATTTTTTGAGGAGGTAACTAGGTGTGTTGATGAAGGTAGGGCGGTTGATGTCATATACATGGATTTTAGTAAGGCGTTTGATAAGGTCCCCCATGGTCGGCTTATGATGAAAGTAAGGAGGTGTGGGATAGAGGGAAAGTTGGCCGATTGGATAGGAAACTGGCTATCTGATCGAAGACAGAGGGTGGTGGTGGATGGAAAATTTTCGGACTGGAGGCAGGTTGCTAGCGGAGTGCCGCAGGGATCGGTGCTTGGTCCTCTGCTCTTTGTGATTTTTATTAATGACTTAGAGGAGGGGGCTGAAGGGTGGATCAGTAAATTTGCTGATGACACCAAGATTGGTGGAGTAGTGGATGAGGTGGAGGGGTGTTGTAGGCTGCAAAGAGACATAGATAGGATGCAAAGCTGGGCTGAAAAATGGCAAATGGAGTTTAACCCTGATAAATGTGAGGTGATTCATTTTGGTCGGACAAATTTAAATGTGGATTACAGGGTCAAAGGTAGGGTTCTGAAGACTGTGGAGGAACAGAGAGATCTTGGGGTCCATATCCACAGATCTCTAAAGGTTGCCACTCAAGTGGATAGAGCTGTGAAGAAGGCATATAGTGTGTTAGCTTTTATTAACAGGGGGTTGGAGTTTAAGAGCCGTGGGGTTATGCTGCAACTGTACAGGACCTTGGTGAGACCGCATTTGGAATATTGCGTGCAGTTCTGGTCACCTCACTATAAGAAGGATGTAGAAGCGCTGGAGAGAGTGCAGAGGAGATTTACCAGGATGCTGCCTGGTTTGGAGTGTCGGTCTTATGAGGAAAGGTTGAGGGAGCTGGGGCTGTTCTCTCTGGAGCGGAGGAGATTGAGGGGAGACTTAATAGAGGTTTATAAAATGATGAAGGGGATAGATCGAGTGAACGTTCAAAGACTATTTCCTCGGGTGGATGGAGCTATTACAAGGGGGCATAACTATAGGGTTCATGGTGGGAGATATAGGAAGGATATCAGAGGTAGGTTCTTCACGCAGAGAGTGGTTGGGGTGTGGAATGGACTGCCTGCAGTGATAGTGGAGTCAGACACTTTAGGAACATTTAAGCGGTTATTGGATAGGCACATGGAGCACACCAGGATGGTAGGGAGTGGGATAGCTTGATCTTGGTTTCAGATGAAGGTCGGCACAACATCGTGGGCCGAAGGGCCTGTTCTGTGCTGTACTGTTCTATGTTCTAATTGCCAAATCCTTGAAATAATACATCGTCTTATCAGGGATCTTAACCCACTCAAAATAAATGAATTAAAGTCCCCTCTACTTGTGACTAATAAATAAACTTTACTTTAAGATAACTGGGAGGTACACAGATGAGCACATTAAGCATTCACAAGCTTGGATCCCACTACCCAAATTCAAATTCCACATTTTGCTCATCTTCTTGAACACCGCTGGTTGACATTTCAACCAACACGGTAAATTTTACACCTGCCCCTTTTTTTGAAAAAAGCTTTCCAATTATCATCGAGAATCAGAATCCCTACCGTGCAGAAAGAGGCCAACAAGTCTGACCAACTCTTCAATAGGGCATCCTACCCAGGCTCAATTTGCAGAACCCCACATAATTCCCCTAGCCCACACATTCTGGGACACTAAAGGGCAATTTAGCATGGCCAATCCACCTAACTTGCACATCTCTAGACTATGGGAGGAAACCAAAGCACCCGGAGGAAACCCACACAACTACGGGAGAACATGCAAACATCACAAAGTCACCCAAGGACAGAATAGAATCTGGGTCCCTGGTGTTGTGAGGCAGCAGCGTTAACCATGCTGCCTACTTATGGTTTCCCCCCACATCCCAACCAACTTTACTGCTGGACATTAAGGCAGGAGTTATTTCAGTTTCACCTTCGGATGCATTAAACTGAATAAGGAAACAAAATCATTTCCTTTCATTTACCTTCTCACCAATTCTCAATAAAGCGCTCACGATTCACACATTCACCCCCCCCCCGACCTCGAGTTACTGACATTACTCCCAATTTCTCATTTGTATGCAGAGCTGCCACTCTCCCTCCCGCACCACTCCACTGCAAACCCTGACAACTCTCAACAAACAATGAGCAGGCATCACCGAGGAATCAGTGGAGAGGGCTGTACACATGAATGAGGAATGCAATTATCCAGAAAAGGGTTTCTAATTAAATTACTTCATGCAGTACTGATTAATTTACTGGAATATTTTAAAACACTCACAGCTCCTTCAAGCTCATTTGGACAAAGGAATTTTCTTGAATAGACATGATAGCATTGTTGCTCAGATCTCTAAAAGACAGAAAAAGTAAAATTGTTTAAAAACTAGCTGACAGGAACGCGAGTGTTTGTACAGCATATTAACATTTCAAAGCATTTCTCACACACAATGGCTCATTTTTAAAGTGCAGTGACTTATGCAGGAAAGGTCAGCAACCATTTTACACACAGCAAGGCGCCCAAAAACATGAACTGAAAGGCTGGTTAATTTTTTTTTCCTGATAGTGTGGCTTAGGGGAATAGGCTTTAGCCTGAACACTCGGAGAATTCTCTCCTCCTCTTCAAACAGCTCCAGTGGGTTCATTTACCCGAACCAGTGGATATTTAATCAGGACCAACTTGACTGGCTTCCTCTAACCGTAGCCGTTCAGTGTGACCTGTTTAGTTCAATGAGCAGCACCTTTAAATTATTTTGCATGGTTATGCACACACGGCATCTTAAAGGGGACAACTTGTGAATGGACTGCACAGTCTCAAGTTGCCATGTAGTGTGTGGCATCTTGAAGTGGGCACTGACAAGGAATAAAGTCAGTGACTGTTTAAAATTTAAAAAAGTTAACGTTTAGACAAAATCAAATCGCCATCTAAATTCTGATGGTTAAACACCCCAACCTTGCACATTCAAACCCCCATCTATATAAAAAAATGTACAGCTCAAACGAAAAAAACCCAGTGATTCATTTGTATTCTCTGCCTCCTTTTCTCAATAAAAACAGCACAGCCTCGTCAGGCCATGTCTTCAAAATTTTGGTAGACTCTAGCAGCCAAATTGCACGCACGAGGAATTAAAATCTCATACATAAATATTTTGTTTATTGGTGTTATTTAACAAATAGGAATTAGAAGCGTGGAAATTCTAAACACTCATTGGCAATGGTCGCACTGTAGCTGTTATACTTTATTTCGGGTGTGAGGTGACTACACAATTGGTAAGTGACTCAAGGTGAATACTCACAGGTATTCAAGTGTTTCCAGCCCAGAAAATGCCTTCTTTGTGATGGATGTTATTTTGCTTCCCTGCAGGATTCTACAAAGAATAAAAAAAATTATCCAATTGTACTCCTTTGCTTAGAGTGTATATTACAAAGAGAAGGCTTCTAGACACTTTCCCTCACTCGTTGCTTTTATTGTTCTTCTCCTTTAGATTCTAGTAGTTGGTTCATGTACTTTAGGAACATAGGACTTAGGAGCAGTAGGATGCGTCTGCTCTGCCATTTAAAAAGATAATGGCTGAACGGGTTGTGGTCTCCTGTCTTCCCCCCATAACTTTGACTCCCTTGTGTTTAGAAGATCTAACGCAAGCCTTGAATAAATTCAATGACCCAGCCTCTTAAGAGAATTCCACATTCTAACAACCTTCAGAGAGAAAGAATTTCTCCATCTTATTCTTAAACTGTGTGCTCTCCCACAAAACCAAGTTCCCTCACAATCCTGTACGTTTCAATAAAATCATCTCTCCTAAATGGCAATGGATACATGCAAACCTGTTCAACCTTTCTTTATAGGATAAGCCATTCATCTCAGGAACAGCTGAGTGAATCTCTCCTGAACTGCTTCAAACGCAATATTATTTTTCAAATGAGACGGCCAAAACTGTACACAGTACTTCAGATGTGATCTCACCAAGGCACTGCACAGCTGCAGTAAAACTTCCCTACTTTTATATTCCGCTCAATTTATGATATTAAATAAGTATTCCTGAGTATCACTGCAGCTGTATACATCCAGAATGATGGGTGTAACAAAGACATTGGAACTGCGTCTTGGATTCACAAATAAAGCAGCACCTGTAGCCAAGTCTAGCTGGCATCAAACATGCCTTTACCAAAGCAGACACAGCACTTAACATCCAACATGTTGGCAGTGTTCCACCAAGAACAAAGGAAGAAGTCTAAGGCAGAACAACAGTCTGGGCAATACAAAGGGCTTCTATGTCCCTGGATTTGCCAGAGGCGCGAGCAACAAAAATGGGGCTAAATTCTTATCCATGATCTCTTTCCAGCAAGTCTGCTGCAATATGCACGTTCATAGATTTTGGAAAAAGGCAGGCTTTTCTTTCCTTTGGCCTCCACAGACAAATGGTCCATGAGCAACTTAGAATAACTTATATTTATATAGCACCTTAAACATAATTAAATGTCTCAACATGTTTGGGACAGTACCATTATAAAACAAGCATAACACCAATTCACAGATGGCTATATATTTGTTCATGGGATATGGGCGCTACTGGCTGGGCCAGCATTTATTGCCCATCCCTGAGGGCATTTAAGAGTCAATATTGCTGTGGGTCTGGAGTCACACGTAGGGCAGACTGGGTAAGGACGGCAGATTTCCTTCCCTAAAGGACATTAGTGAACCCGATAGGTTTTTACGACAATCGACAATGGTTTCACGGTCATCAGTAGATTTTAAATTCCAGATTTTTATTGAATTCAAATTTTATAATTTGCCGTGATGGGATTTGAACCCGGGTACCGGATTACTAGTCGAGTGACAACACCACGATGCCATTGCCTCCCCCATAAGATGGCTAGATGACCAAAAGCTGCATCAAAGAGGTAGGTTTTAAAAACCATCTTAAAGGAGGTGACAGACAGGCAGAGAGGTGTAGGGAGGGAATTTCAGAGCTTGAGGCCAAGGCAGTTGAAGACATGACCACCAATTGTGGAGCAATGACGACTGAGAATGCATAAGCAGCCAGAATTAGGGGAGAATATTTCAAGTGTTTTAGGCTTGGGGAGATTACAGACAGACAAGCGCATGGAGGGATTTGAAAACAAGACATCAAAAGAATATCCACTTAGGACACAGCTGGTACTCAAACTTTACTACAGAACGAGCCAATTTGAATGACTCTCTCAGTACCGCACCAAAGCCTACATTTGACCCCAGCACTTGTGGCCTTTAAAAGGGAAGGCCACACTATACACAGCTTCACCAGAACATAGGACAGATGGGATAAAGTACCTGGCCTTCCAAAATAATGTTACACTTGTTTTAAAATGTGAGCAATGTCATAGAGGATCTGCTAATGCTGTACAAATAGGAATCGAGTTGAAAAGCATTGTAGCCAAGATTCGAGGGGGAAGGGAAGGAGGAGAGAAGACCACGCGCAAGTACAGAACGTAAAAGCAAAGCACCAGTTTATAAGCCACAGTAATCTTGAGTGTATGAAGTACGTACAACTTTCGCAGCTTGTCTAATCCAGCAAAGGCGCCATTTGAATCTTCAATCGCCCATGAGATTTCGTTGTTCCTTAGATCACTGCAAGAAAGTTGCTGTTACATTTTCTTACAAACAGGTTGAGTAAATCAATCTACAATGAGCAATTTTCCAAAAACACATTTTTAATATTTTCAGGAAACAATACAGCCACATACACAAATTAAAAACACACAACAAACATCAAACTGAATGCGAACAACCCAATGTATCAGGGTCAATCTGACTAGAAACGCTGGCTCTATTCTCTCTCCACAGATGCTGTCAGACCTGCTGAGTTTCCCTAGCGTTTTGAATTTGTTTCAGATTCCAGCATTCGCAGTATTTTGCCTTTATTCCCATTAAATTAATCTGTTACTCGCCTCAACAATTCCCTGTGGTGACAAATCCCAATATTCTAAGCACTCTTTGGGTAAACTAGTATCTGTTGAATTCCTATTGGATTTATTCGTGATTATCTTATATTTATGACCCCCCCTCTGACATTTTTTGATGTCAATACAGTCTTGTGATATCACCACTGTAAACTAAAAAGAGTTTGAAAATTAAAATTCAAAGAGGATTGCCAATGAAAAAAATGTACTTGTAAAAATGATACAATGACTAATTAATTGTCAGCAAATATAAACTCAATGCTAGTCGATCTCCTGAGGCATTGTACATGCAGAGTCAAGATCAAGTATAGGCTTCAGGGAAGGAGTTAGAAAACAGGAGGATAATTGGACTATAATGCAAAGGCATAATTTAGGCTCCAATTAGCTTATTGGAGTTCCTTTAATATGAAGTTAAACTGGTGTATTATTGTTGTCCAGCTGCACTACAAGGAGGTATATAGAAGCACAGATACTTATAGAGTCGGAGCACAAAATGCTGGAAACAAATGTTAGCATTGGAAAAGATAAAGACAGCTGAACATTTTGGATCTGAACCCTTCATCAGAAGGGAGTTAACGCAACACTTGCACATTTGTATCACACGGTTTACACTACAGTCAGGGTCAGCAGCCAAAGCTGTGAATAAAAATCTCTGCCGCAGTTAAAGCCTCTGCTTGTGAGATGCAAACAAAGGATATTTTAAAATTACAGTTCGTCCTAAAGACAAGTTATCCTCATGTGATACAGCAGCGAGGGAGTGACTGGAACTCTCAAAATGGAAATGGATAAGTACCTGAAGGTTAAAAAAAAATTGTACGGTTACGGGAAAGGACGAGGAAGTGGAACTGTTGCTCCTAGATTGAGAGAATGGTGCGGACCCAATGGGCCGAATGGCCTCTTGTGATGCAACCATTCTCTCAATCTAGGAGCAACAGTCTGACTTTAAGATACTTACATAAAAAAATCCTAGTCAAACAGGTGGTTCCAGCACACACTGTCCCTTAAAATTTCCTTCAAAATTCTGAGGCAACTTTTGAAACTGGTGCCTGGATGGAGGTGTGTGTTTGATATTGTACGAGACAGTACTGCAGTCTGATCGAGGTGGGGGGGGGAGAGAGACTCCGTTTGTGCATTATTTTCCTTTCAGTTTTAAATTTCTGGATCATATTCTGTACACTTGGATGCATAAAAGCCCTCAGCAAGCAGGTGACCCATTCGAACACATTTGTTAAGGGCGCTTTGCAATCTTGTACTGGGGTGAAACATTTCCAACCCAACTCGTGTGCATGATGTACCCTCTCTCAACCTGGCAAACACCTCATGTCTTGAGAAGAGAACCATCTGTTGAAAGTTAACTACTGACACTGACCCCGACTCTATGACTTTGTGGCCGTTTGTTTATATTATATTAAAGTTTTAGAGGAGCACAAGTTTTCAAATCTTTACCACAGTGAATATCAAAACTCACCATAGGGCATAGAATTCACCCAAAAGCTTAAACAGAGAGAGAGAACTGTTGTATCAAGTATTATTCTGACTTCACTTTTACTGAAGAATTTAACTACACCCTTCTGCCCTTGCCCTGATCGGTTAGTTTCCTTTGTCCTCACAATTGGTCAGGCACGATCTGTTGGAGCCTCATTAATCAACAATGCCCTGGATCATGAATACAACCACTGACCCTGAACTGAAGCTTGCCAGTTGCTTCTTTTAATATGCACCCCCCCCCCCCCGCTCCAATAAGACCATTTACTTTGTTCTTCTGTTTATTACTTTGAATCAAAGCAAATCAGTTGCCATCACTTTACTACTAAAGGTTGCGCCAAGGACAAGAATTCCATGTTATTTCTTCCCATTCAGTTTATTTTGGGACTTCTGCTTTTCTCACTTCAGCTCAGTCGAGCACTTTAGATATAGGCAAGTCTAACTGGCAGACTTCTGGCCAGGTGGGGCAGAGAAGAGGTTTCATTTATAATATATTAACAGACACTTCAGAGCGGTACAACAAAAGATAATTTTTTTGTGCAATCAGTACCATTTCTCTGCTTTGAAACACCTACTTGTGTAGATGGCTACGTCAGATGGGTTGCAACTAATGAGTGCTGCTGCAAACTGATTTCGAGCACTTTTTACTATCAATGCACTTACCAAGTCTTGCAGCTTTCACCATTAGCGCAAGTAAAACATTTACATCACATGCTAAACCAAACGCATGTTATAATAGACGCAGGACTTCAATAATAAAAACTCACTTCACAAATTACCTCAACACATGCATCAAACTGTGCAGGGGGTAACCTGCTGTCCAGCAATGATTGCCAGTCTTACTGCAGAGCGAGTCAATGTTCACTGAATGGCTTATGGAAAATGGTTTATGGGGTGGGAGTGAATGACTCAATTCTAATTCCTTTGCTGGTTTTCAGATTTTACTGTATGATGGGGAGGGAATAGAGGGATATGGTCAGAATACAAGTAGAAGTTTTTTTTTTAAAGTTTAGCTAGGGCATCATGATTGGCACAGGCTTGGAGAGCCAAAGGGCCTATTCCTGTGCTGTACTGTTCTTTCTTTGTATACCATTTTATTCTGTATACTTACAGCGTCAGCAGGTTAGACAAACTGCTGAAGACTCCATCAGCGATATAACTCACTCGGTTATCTCCCATGTACAAACTCTCCAGCAAATTCAAGCCTACGAAGGTAGATTCATCTAAACGAGTCATCTGATTATAGGTCATGTCTCTGAAATAAATGAAACAGAAACTATGTAAATCCTAATCTCAATCCAACTCGCCTATCTTATTTACAGGAACTCCTTAATCAAGATAGTTTACAACCTAGATACAGTAACACTACAGTATCCAAATGGACCCAAGGCAAGTTGTGAAGAAAGCCCTGAATATTTTCACACCGATGAGCAAAGATTAGACAAACTCCAAGACTTTCCTTATTGCTGTAGAGTACAAAAATAGCAAAATCTGGTTCGATATTTCAGCGCAGAGCTCAGCAGATATATACTTTATTGCAGTTTTTTCTGCTCTGTTGCACTGCACGATTTGCAGGTGATCAACTTTCATGCAAATCAGCCAACATATAATACTAGGTGCATAAACTGAAAGGTACAGTAGGAACTACCAATGCTTTATTACTTAAATCTGACGTGCTGAAAAATAATTCCATTGTGGATTAGATCCTGAGCCACGTTCCAGGCATGGAGTGATAAAGGGGAACATTGGAATGTAAAAGAACGCAAAAGGCTGTGGGGGCCAGGTCGAGTGTCGTTCAAGACAGAGCTAGATAGGTTCTTGATTAATAAGGGGGTCAGGGGTTATGGGGAAAAGGTAGAATGGAGATGAGAAAAAATATCAGCCATGATTGAATGGTGGAGGAGACTCGATGGGCCAAGTGGCCTAATTTTGCTCTTATGTCTTATGGTCTTATGTATGATACTGTATATTAGAGATGCATGAACATCTCCAGTTAGGACAAAGCACAACTGTACAAGTCACTTATACATCACAAAAGCACCTAATAAACATTTCTCTACCAACATTTAAATTATTTTCAACCTGAGACTCCTGCATTAATGGTAAGACCACTGCTGTGAAGAGCGAGCACTGGTCCCAGATTTTTTTATTGAGGTAGCTATTGTCCTCTTTGTTGAGGGTTCAGTTGTGGAGTACAGGGATCATTATTGTTCCACAACATGGCACCTAGAAAACAGTATTATGCCCCAAGGAGTGTGACAGGAGTGATTATTGAACAAAGTATGACTTTTGATTTGATTTGTCACATGTATTAACAGTGAAAAGTATTGTTTCTTGCACGCATACCATGCAAAGCATACCGTTCATAGAAAATGAAACAAGAGAGTGCAGAATGTAGTGTTACAGTCATAGCTAGGGTGCAGAGAAAGACCAACGTAATGCAAGGCAAGTCCATTCAAAAGTCTGATGACAGCTGGGAAGAAGCTGTTCTCGAGTCGGTTGGTACGCAACCTCAGACTTTTGTATCTTTTTCCTGACACTAGAAGGTGGAAGAGAGAATGTCCGGGGTGTGTGGGGTCCTTAATTATGCTGGCTGCTTTGCCGAGACAGCAGGAAGTGTAGACGGAGTCAATGGATGGGAGGCTGGTTTGCGAGATGGATTGGGCTACATTCACGACCTTTTGTAGTTCCTTTATATGACTTTGAATCATATACGGTGTTATTAGAACAGGATCAAAAGCTGGGTCAAAGAACAAGGTTTGAAGAAATGTCAAGGAGGAGAGGTGGAAGATGGAGGGGATCAGGGATGGAATTCGAAAGTTTAGGACCTAAAGGTCTGAAGGCATGACTGTTAGTGGTGGAACAATAAAGTTGAGATGGATGAGGTGCTGGAATTGGGGGAATCATCGGAAAGAAAAAAAAACTCACAATTCAGTCAGTTTCTGGCAGAACTCCCAGGCATCAGCACTGATCCTGGTGATGGCATTCTGGCTGAGGTGAAGCTGCTGCAACAGCTTGAGGCCGTACAGCCAGCCCTTGGTCACTTCAGTCAAGTTATTATGCTCCAAGTCCCTAGAACAGAGAAAAGAAACACCTGCATTTTTTCTGAGTCAGCGGAACATTTCCAAGTTGCCTCTACATATGCCAGTATTTTTAGCACGATAAAGATGAAAGGCGAGCAGCTCCAAGTTTGAACAAAAGATATATTTCTGCTTGATATTAACTCAAGATCCAGATTGGTCAAATTAGTTTGTAGTTTCTTCAAAGTGTTCCTTAAAATGACTCATGACTTATGTTTACTTAGGTAGAATTCTACAAATTGCAACTGGAAGCAGGAATGTTCTATGCTCTTAAGATGGAGCTGAATATAGTCCCATTCCTCAGTTAGGCAAGGCTGTTTTGTGCACATTTTAATTCCAAAAGCAATCAGGGACATAAGGGAATCTACTGGAAACCAGCTGTTTGATTTTGTCCTTCCCTAGCCCAGATGTTGTAGATCAACTACAGCATCGAAACACTATACACAGGAGTGTCTGTACAGTGACGGACTCCAGATTAGAGGTGATAAAGCAGTCATTTCCCTACCTGAGGAAGACAAACAGTTAAGACATTTCTACCTGTTCTCTAACTTGGACAATAACGAGACAAAATCCAATTACTCCAGAACAGTTATCAAATCAAAAGAACTCACAGCTCCTCGATTTCATTCAGCCCCCAGAAGGCTCCATCCTTGAGTTCGCAAATCCCATTATGCTGCAGTTTCAATGACTTGAGTGAGTCGAGGCCGTGAAACGCCAGACTCTCGATAACTCTGATTCTGTTCCGTTTTAGTTCCCTGTTTAAATATAAAAACACAAATTCAACCCATGTAGCGATTAAACTTTGGGTTTTTTTTTAAAAAGGACCAAAACCAAAGAGCCACTTAAAAAGCTGGTCAGATTGGCGAGTGATGAGATGAATGCGTTCTGTGGTAGAATCCACACGTACTTTTGGGAGCAATTTCTACATGTTTGAAGTTGCAATGTTGTTTCTACATACTTTTAATGCCTTGGAGCAGAAACAAATAAAATGGAGGCAAATATTGGTAACAGTGTATGATGCCCCCCTCTCCCCCAAGGCTGTGTGCTGACAAATACCTATTCAGCAAATTAAATTCTACCTATGTTCAGTTGTTTGTTTTTCCACTTACTTAGGAGTTGTTTTCTTAAACACAGTTGAACTGGGACAAGGAGACCACTAGTGGCAAAAACTTCCAATTTAAGAAAGTTGTACCTAAAGATGAGTCTGATTCATGCTGTCCAAGCCAAAAAGACCACAGGTCAAGTTGCGTGCAAAGGCGGCTTAATTTACTAAAGAGCTTTACTGTTAGATTTCACAAGTCTTGGCGACATCAATAGCAAGTACTGAGGCAGATCTGCGCGCACCAATAAGCATTCCTGATAGTTATAAATTACTGCGGGGAGACAAGTGTTGCGCCCGCAATGAATATTTCACATCTGGAGGCGTCAGGACGATTACCAGTCTGATTACCTTCAACCTGGAGTAAATCCACCAACACCGTTACTAATCCTTCTAACAACTTCCCTTTGAAGTGCTCCAAATGTAACATTCTTCTATTCTTAAAAATGCAAGGAGAGAAATTTTATTCTAGTCAGTAGCCCGAGACTTAAATATTCCAGGATCTCACTAAATACAAAACAGCAATTCCTTTTTTTGGCTGTACCCTGCAGTGCACGTGACACAAAACAGTATTACAAACCCATCAGAATGTGCATTTTATAAAGTAACTGTCAGCTGCAGGTAGTGGGTTTCAGTGAAGTTGATCTTTGAGGCTCTGCAATGTCCTTCACGTCCAAGGAGCTACTGCTGTTGTGAAAATGTCTAATTTCATGCTTCGTATTGTCAAAGAAATATAATTTTTTTTAAGTGTTTGGGGAAATTAAAGTTGCAAACAAGGAACCTGTAGACAGGAGGAGTAGGCCATTCAGCCTTCGAGCCTGCTCCAAAACTAAATCCAGGTAGCTCTTCTACCACAACACCAGTTTCCCTCACTATCCCATTTCCTTGATGTCTTTACGATTTAAGAATCTATTGATCTCCGACTTGAATATACTCAATAACTGAGCACGCTGCAGTAGACAAGTCCAAAGATTCAACCACCATTTGAGTGAATAAATTCTGCCTCATCTCTGCCCTAAATGGCCCATCTTGTCCTAAGGTTGCGCCCTCTTGTTCTAGAAGTCCCCCCCCCCCAAGCCAGCCAGAGGAAATATCCTTTGTGCATTCAAGCAACTCAGAGTACACCTTAGGGATCTGGCTTTAATAGTCCAACCTCTACCTCCTTTAAAGCTGTAACACAAGGAGCAATGTGTTTACCACTCAAACAACAAAATATGCATCTGCACTCTGAACTATAAAAAGGAACAAAACCACTTACAGATACTGAAGCTGAGGCAATCGGAAGCTCTTTGGCTGGATGACAGCAATTTTATTCTTGTTCAGTTTGAGGACTAGCAAGGTGCTGGACAGGTTATCAAAACAACCGGGCTCTAGGATGGCTATTCGATTATTGTTCAAATGTCTGAAAAATAAGATGTATATTTTTACGTTACTAAAAACAAGTCACACTCTAACATAGCTTAAATAAAGCAGATCTGTTAAGTCTTGGTGCTTCACATCTTTCCAGTTTAACAGAGGCTGTACTATCCCGGAATCCGCTTACTGGGCCTAGTCTACATCTGTAGCCATAACATTTTTCCTTCTTTTTTGAATTGAAAAACAGATGAAGTGGTACAATTTCATTGGGTATTGGATGGTAGGAAATAGTGCTGCTAAATAACAGATATTTTCATTGGGCTCAGTTACTGATTAAGATGTGTGTTTTTAAAAAAAACATGTCTGGAGGCTGGATGACAGTGGGGCAGCATAATGTACTTTCAGTAATGGACTATGGCTTTGAATCTAGCGCACACTGATGGTATAATGTTGGCTCTCATGTTAGAAAATATCCTTTGTGAACAGAGTCTGGTACAGTGTCAATCTTGTTTGCTGTGAGCGACAGCTATTAATTCAACATAAATCAACAATCCCACTCATGAGGCAGCCACAAGGATTGCTGAAGCAGCTAGTGAATATATTAACTGTGGCCCACACGGCAGCCATGATGTGGAGATGCCTGCGTTGGTCTGGGGTAAACACAGTAAGAAGTCTCACAGGTTAAAGTCCAACAGGTTCATTTGGTAGCAAAAGCCACTAGCTTTCGGAGCGCTGCCCCTTCATCAGGTGAGTGGGGGTTCTGTTCACAAACAGGGCATATAAAGACACAAACTCAATTTACAAAATAATGGTTGGAATGCGAGTCTTTACAGGTAATCGAGTCTTAAAGGTACAGACAATGCGAGTGGAGAGAGGGTTAAGCACAGGTTAAAGAGATGTGTATTGTCTCCAGCCAGGACAGTTAGTGAGATTTTGCAAGCCCGTGGGGGTTACAGATAGTGTGACATGAACCCAAGATCCCGGTTGAGGCCGTCCTCATGTGTGCGGAACTTGGCTATCGGTCTCTGCAGACCAGCCTTAAACCCAACCGTATCACAGTTCACTCAGCGTGGGCAGGACACAGACTCGAGCAATGCTCTTTATGCTCTGTGCTCTGTGACATGTCTGTCACAGCTCACTGCAACACAGTCTGCATACACAGGAGATGCTGCTTGATGCAAGAACAAAAGGAGCAACACATTTCCCTCAATCTTGGGGCAGTTTTCCATTGTTCCTTGAAATTTTGTCTTGCGTTCCTTGTGTGGACTCTTCTCATGAAGCTTCTTATGGAGTTTAGTCTACTGGTAGGATCATGAGTTTCCTCAGGCAAGCAAAGACAAGTACCTGGTCTCAACCCAATCCAACAGCTGTTTGCTTTCAACCTTCAAGGAAAGATTGGTCCACCCTCAACAGGTCCAGGAGCGGCCATGGTCCCTGCTTGGCCAACTCCACAGATGGACATCCCTCTATGTGCTTGAGGGAGAGAGCAAACTATGCACCACAACATACAAGAGTGTCCAATCCACAGACTTAGCGGAGGCCTATCCACACTCAACACAGGACGAAACTGCTTAGCTAAGAGGCTTCGCATTCTCTAAATAAATCAATTTCCCTCAATCAAAAACGCCAATACAAATTGATGTTATCACTATAAACAAACATCATACAAGCTCAAGCACAAGCCTAGAAACTGCTGTATTGTACTGTACTTCATTGGGATTAGTCAGGGCACTACAAATGTTCCCTAATGGCTTCCACAATACAAGCACGTCTCCTCCTTTTTGGAAAAGAGATCAATAATAATGAATTTAAAAAGCAGCAACTCAAGCATAAATCCCATGCGTCATCTGCACTAAGGCTGCAATTCTCAATATTAAAAGTTCAAGATAGGTTTTAACACGTCTTACATTACCCTCAACAAAGTCAGCCAGGTGCCTGGCTAGGAGAAAATTCCTTCACTAACTGCTCGACTGCTTTAAACACAAGCTATTAAAATTCAAGCAGGTAAGGTTTCTGTTTGTCCACTGTGAATGGGCACACAAATTAACACAAGCCCATAAAGCCTGTCAGATTGGTATAGTTAAGGGTAGGGACTCCCAATTGTACTCAAAGGCACTGCTGGAGATTATCAGCTAAAATTGCACAGCTTAGTAACAGGGCATATCAGTAACCTCCCGCCATTCATGACCTTGGTTGCAAATTTGTTTGCCCGCGTGAAGGCGTTTGTAAACCCGATCGCCCAAAGCAGTCCCAAATCTTCACCCATCCGCGGTATTCATCCCTAAATATCTTTAGAAATTAGAAAGATTTCCAATGAAGTTCATTTCAAAATACCTGTTTATCATTTTCAAGGGGTTACAAATGTGGGAAAGAGCCTAAAAGGGTTTGATTTCCTATTTAGTCAGTGGTCGAGAGAGAGAGAGATGCAGTCAGCTGGTGAGCTACTTCATAGATTAAGGTTTTGTAGGTTTCAATTTTTTGAAACTGAAATATGGATGTGTTTGGGTCAAAGGGTTAAAAGTGCATCGAGCTTCTTTGTGAAGTGTGAAGAAGCTCAAAACCAAACAGCTAAATAACAAGCTGGCACTGCAGAACAATTACATGCTGAGTAAAGTTAAAATTCTAATTGCATGTTTTGGTGATGGAGTTTTTGGTTACGATGACTGCATTCAAGGACATGATTTTTCTCCTCCAGTTTTGAGAGAATTTGAGGGATGTCACTGCTCAGGCGAGATGGGTAAAGAGTTGTAGAAATCCCACATCCGAAAGTGGAAAGCTCATATGTATAACAGACAAGTAATTTTGCAATGACTGGAACCTATTTAATTCACTCCCATTATAAAGTGTGTACGCTGTGCTTTCACCCGTTGCAAGAATTCACAGGAATGTAACCGTGAATGGCGGGGCTTTACTGTACACCTTCCAACCACTCATCCAGTTAAAACCACCATACTGAAAAGGACACTGGATTGTGGGATTATCTGTTACCATGTAGGAATACTCCAAGCTACTAGTGATGGATCTAACCTCTAGATGTTGTCTATTCAATTGAGCACATCTTTTGAATTCACGGGATTTAAATTTTAAATCAGAAAGTTACACGAAACAATGAATAGTGTGTCAATTAGTGTATTGAACAGTTTTGAGCTGGGTGTGTTGCATAAAAAATGTATGCGTTGTAAAATGAGTCCAGCCAGAAGCTTTCCGAGCAGTGGCAGCATGTAACATCTAATATATTAAAGCCAACCCATACATCAGAAAATTGCACTAGAAAATAGCAACAAAAGCTCTCTGTGCATCTTAAAACTCTTTCTGTAATCGCTATCTGTTGACTGGAACCGACACACAATAGTGCGATAGGCAGACTCCATGGAGCCTATCACAATGGGCTGGTATTGCAAGAAAATACACAGGACACAACTTGGAAAGCTTCGTGCTTCAGTTTCTCATTAAAAGGCACTTGCACACAATTCCACAACTTTAGTTATTCCCCTCTATTCTGAAACAGGACTACTTTTTCCCCTTAAAAGTTCATGAAGTGCTTCAACAATTCAACAAATACAAAAGATATCCATTCCTTATGTTCTGCTCAAATTATTCTGAATAGTTTTGTTCACAAGTGTTGGTTATTTTAATAAGCCAATAATTCTGATACGAATAACCCACTGACCGGGTATGTATAACTGAGATGTGGCTAATTCTGAAGCACCATTAGGTTAATGATTGTAATGCCAAGGTAAGTAAATATTAAATTAGATTACGTTGAAAAGAACCGAAAACAAAATAAAATTTTAACATTTAAAATTTTTGGCATATAGGTATTATATGTCATAGTAATAATTAGTTGCATTTCAACTGGAAGGGGACTGGTGTACAGTATAAAACACCAGTTGTGTTTTAAATTGTAGGTAATAACTGTTACTGCAATATTAGGGTTTAAGTTCAGTGCTGAAATTCTGAAAAGGCTTTAGGTAGGAAGTATAGACCTCTTCCAAGTTGCTAATCTAAGGATTATATCCAAAAATCAACAAGATGAATGGAATACAATAAGGGTTTTCTCATTAACATATGGATTTCTGAAAAGATCACATTGGTAGAAATTTCTTTTTAAAACCTTGATGCTAATTCTGCATGTTTTGTCCTGACTCTCACCTTTTCCGCTATTTCTTTGCATCCAAATATTGACGTAGTTGCACCCTATTACAACATTAGAGTGAATAAAGGAGTTGAATCATCAGCTAGCTGATGCCCTTCCTCTTACAAAATACATCAGCCAACATTTAAAAAAAAATATGCCCCATATACTGCCAGTGAATGTGTAAACAATAGAACAAAGAACAGTACAGCACAGGAAACAGGCCCTTCGGCCCTCCAAGCCTGTGCCGCTCATTGGTCCAACTAGACCAATCGTTTGTATCCCTCCATTCCCAGGCTGCTCATGTGACTATCCAGGTAAGTCTTAAATGATGTCAGCGTGCCTGCCTCCACCACCCTACTTGGCAGCGCATTCCAGGCCCCCACCACCCTCTGTGTAAAAAACATCCCTCTGATATGAGTTATACTTCGCCCCTCTCACCTTGAGCCCGTGACCCCTCGTGATCGTCACCTCCGACCTGGGAAAAAGCTTCCCACCGTTCACCCTATCTATCCCCTTCATAATCTTGTACACCTCTATTAGATCTCCCCTCATTCTCTGTCTTTCCAGGGAGAACAACCCCAGTTTACCCAAACTCTCCTCATAGCTAAGACCCTCCATACCAGGCAACATCCTGGTAAACCTTCTCTGCACTCTCTCGAACGCCTCCACGTCCTTCTGGTAGTGCGGCGACCAGAACTGGACGCAGTACTCCAAATGTGGCCTAACCAGCGTTCTATACAGCTGATGCATCAGACTCCAGCTTTTATACTCTATACCCCGTCCTATAAAGGCAAGCATACCATATGCCTTCTTCACCACCTTCTCCACCTGTGTTGCCACCTTCAAGGATTTGTGGACTTGCACACCTAGGTCCCTCTGTGTTTCTATACTCCTGATGACTCTGCCATTTATTGTATAACTCCTCCCTACATTATTTCTTCCAAAATGCATCACTTCGCATTTATCCGGATTAAACTCCATCTGCCACCTCTCCGCCCAATTTTCCAGCCTATCTATATCCTGCTGTATTGCCCGACAATGCTCTTCGCTATCCGCAAGTCCAGCCATCTTCGTGTCATCCGCAAACTTGCTGATAACACCAGTTACACCTTCTTCCAAATCATTTATATATATCACAAATAGCAGAGGCCCCAGTACAGAGCCCTGCGGAACACCACTGGTCACAGACCTCCAGCCGGAAAAAGACCCTTCGACCACTACCCTCTGTCTCCAATGGCCAAGCCAGTTCTCCACCCATCTAGCCATTTCTCCTTGTATCCCATGAGCCTTAACCTTCTTAACCAACCTGCCATGTGGGACTTTGTCAAATGCCTTACTGAAATCCATATAGACGACATCCACGGCCCTTCCTTCATCAACCGTTTTTGTCACTTCCTCAAAAAACGCCACCAAATTTGTAAGGCACGACCTCCCTCTTACAAAACCATGCTGTCTGTCACTAATGAGATTGTTCCGTTCTAAATGCACATACATCCTGTCTCTAAGAATCCTCTCCAACAACTTCCCTACCACAGACGTCAAGCTCACCGGCCTATAATTTCCTGGGTTATCCCTGCTACCCTTCTTAAACAACGGGACCACATTCGCTATCCTCCAATCCTCAGGGACCTCACCCGTGTCCAAAGAAGCGACAAAGATTTCCGTCAGAGGCCCAGCAATTTCATCTCTCGTCTCCCTGAGCAGTCGAGGATAGATGCCATCAGGCCCTGGGGCTTTGTCAGTTTTAATGTTCCCTAAAAAACCTAACACTTCCTCTCTTGTAATGGAGATTTTCTCTAACGGGTCAACACCTCCCTCCGAGACACTCCCGGTTAACACGCCCCTCTCCTTCGTGAATACCAATGCAAAGTATTCATTTAGGATCTCCCCTATTCCCTTGGGTTCTAAGCATAATTCCCCTCCTTTGTCCCTGAGAGGTCCGATTTTCTCCCTGACAACTCTTTTGTTCCTAACGTATGAATAGAATGCCTTAGGATTCTCCTTAATCCTGCCTGCCAAGAACATCTCGTGACCTCTTTTTGCCCTTCTAACTCCCCGTTTGAGTTCTTTCCTACTCTCTCTGTATTCCTCCAGAGCTCCATCTGTTTTAGTTGCCTGGACTTAACGTACGCCTCCCTTTTCATTTTAATCAGATCCTCAATTTCCCTGGTTATCCACGGCTCTCGAATCCTACCTTTCCTATCTTTCCTTTTTACAGGCACATGCCTATCCTGCAGCCTTATCAATAGTTCCTTAAAAGACTCCCACATGCCAGACGCGAACTTACCCTCGAACATCCTCTCCCAATCAACATCCACCAATTCCTGCCTAATCCGGCTATAGTTAGCCTTCCCCCAATTTAGCACCCTGCCCGTAGGACAGCACTCATCCTTGTCCATTACTATCCTAAAGTTAACAGAGTTGTGGTCACTATTTGCCACATGTTCCCCTACCGAAACTTTGACGACCTGACCGGGCTCATTTCCCAGAACTAGGTCCAGTATAGCCCCCTCTCTAGTCGGGCTATCTACATACTGTTCCAAAGAACCTTCCAGTACGCATTTTACAAATTCCTCCCCGTCCGGACCCCCAGCTCTAAGCACTTTCCAGTCTGTGCCAGGGAAATTAAAGTCCCCCACTACAACAACCCTATTTTTTCTGCACCTATCCAGAATCTCCTGACATATCCTTTCCTCCACTTCCCGTGGGCTGTTGGGTGGTCTGCAGTACACCCCCAGCATAGTGACTGCACCCTTCCTGTTTCTGAGTTCCACCCACAGCGACTCAGTACATGACCCCTCTAAGTTGTCTACCCTCTGCACTGCGGTAATATGCTCCTTAACTAATATCGCTACTCCCCCACCTTTTTTAGCCCCTCCTCTGTCTCGCCTAAAACACTTATACCCCGGAATATTCAGCTGCCAGTCCTGTCCTTCTTTTAACCAAGTTTTCGTCACCGCAACCACATCCAAATTCCGCATAAGCATTAAGGCCCTAAGTTCGTCTGTTTTACCCGTTACGCTCCTCGCATTGAAGCAGATGCACTCCAGGCCCACTCAGGTCATCCTCCTCCAGAGTGCTCCTCTTCTTAGCTAGCCTTGCCCTGGCCCCCAGCTCAACCCCAGCCTCAGTATTTACTGACCTACTGTTTTGTTCCCCACCCCCCTGCCACACTAGTTTAAATCCTGCCGAAACACTCTAGCAAAACTCCCAGCCAGGATATTTGCTCCCTTCCAGTTAAGGTGTAACCCATCCTTTCTGTACAGTTGCCATCCTGACTTGAAGATTTCCCAGTTATCTATGAATTTAAAACCCTCCCTCTTGCATCAGTCCTTTAGCGACGCGTTCAACTGTAGAATCTCCCTGTTCCGAGCCTCACTTGCACTAGACACCGGGAGCAGTCCAGAGATTGCTACCCTGGAGGCTTTACTTTTTAGCCTAGCACCCAACTCCCTGAATTTCTCTCGTATGACCCCCCTGCTTTTCCTACCTACATCATTTTCACCAATGTGTATAATCACATCTGTTTGACTACCTTCCTTTTTAAATATGCTTCCTACCCTCTCGGAGACATCCAGTACCCCGGCTCCAGGGAGGCAGACTACCAACCTGGATTCTCGTTCACTCCCACAGAACCGCCTGTCTGTGCCTCTAACCATTGCGACCCCCACAACTATCGCTCTCCTAAACCCCTTCTTTCCCTTCCGGACCCCTGAGCCTGTCTCCGTGGAGGCGATCTGGTCCTCGTGGCTTACCCCTGGAGGGTCATCCCCCTCCACAGAATCCAAAACAATATACCTATTTTGGAGGGGGACAACCACAGGGGATCCCTCCACAGAAGTTTCAAAAAATCCAACCTGCCTTACTCTATAGGTCAGGATACTGTACAGATTAAAAATGTGATATCCCTGAAAATGATCAAACCATCAAAATACAGCAAGAAATGACAACCTTTTGTTGCAGAGACGAAGGCCGTCCCACATGCACATTACATTCTGCTTCACCGCTAGCTGCTCTGTCCCTCAATGTACAATGTATTAGCCCACGTTTCTATGCTCCACTTCAAGTTGCCCAAACACAGTTCTGCACAAGTTCATTATACTCAATGCTATGGTGCACCATTGCTGTTCAAACAACAAACATAGTTACTCACAAGTTTTTAAGCTGCATTATGGGAAATGAAGAAGTTTTGACTTCTGAAATCAAATTTGAGCTCAGATCCAAGGTCTCCAAAGCAGTGTATGGCTGAAGATCCTCTGGAATTATCTCCACTATTCGATTGCGTGTTCTGTAAAAGTATAAGTTATCACAAAAGTCATTGACCATCTTTTCCAGGTTAAAAGACACTGCAGTATGGCTGGAAATAAAAACATGCTCAGGGTTGTAGCTGTTGAGTTAGTAGTAGAATAAGTTTTGCTCTTCACACACCTGTTCCATACCTGACTTAGGAACACCAGATATCATTCAAACAGAAATTGTCCCATTTTTAAGCACCAACATCCATCACCTTTGCTATTTATTAGAGAGATAGTGAACTAAGGTTTTCAGAACACTTGCAATTTCAGAGTGAGTGACCGACCATAGATCTTCCCACTACATGGCAACTGAGGAAAACTCAAAGTGGACAAATGTGTCAACAATTCCAAAATATGTTCCCTTAATAACGACAAACAGAAAGCAGGTCATAGAATTAAGCTTAACACTTTACTTACAGTGACAGGATGGTAATGTTAGCTGTTACTGCTCCCAATGTCGGGATTGTAGTGAGTAGATTATAGTTGATATTCCTTAAGGAGAACAAGTGGTCAAATGTAAACAGTTTAGAAAAGTTGATTATATAATGCTTAATTCTTTGAAGTATTCACCAACAAATTATAACAGGACACTTACACTTCCAGAAGTCTGTGAAGACCCTCGAATACAGTGTCTTTTGTGGAAACCAGTCGGTTACGACTCAAGTCTCTGTAATAACAATTAATTAAAAAATCAATTCTGCATTCTCAATATTCTCCTCCCAATTTTTAAACAAGGATTTAGAACGCTAGTCATTATGCAGACCTGTACTCTGTTGCTTATAGCCAATCCCCCCACACCTTCATACCCTTTCTATCCTGATCTATCATTTTCTCATCTCAGATTTAAAATTCATGCTCATATTCCATTCTATAGCTAACCTCTTCCTCCACTTCCAAACCTCCTCCTCCTCCCCAACATTCTGGCTCCCTCTCAAGCTTGTTCTTAAACTCATCTCTTTGATCACATTTGCAACATCTTGGTTATTGGCCATTTTTCTCTGAACTCACTTCTGTGAAACAGCTTGGAATGTCTTTCCACATCAAAGGTTTATATAAACACAAGTTCTTATTATGTGGTGAAAAAAAACCAATTTATAAAATTGCTGCATATGCTGGCAACAATAAAATATTCACTGACAATTTCCAAATCATAAAGATAGAAAAACTATTCATCCCAACACTGCATCGTGTTCCCCATTTTTGTTCTAGGATTGTGTCCTTTGCCCAACTTCGTTCCACAACAGAAAGCTTTGTTCTTGGAGAGAGATGGTGCCTCTTCCTGGGTGTTTGCAAACCCAAGTAGTAGAACACTCCCCCAATGTCTTTGGGAGCGGCACGGTGGCAAAGTGGTTAGCACTGCTGCCTCTCAGCGCCAGGGGCCCAGGTTTGATTCCTGGCTTGGGTCACTGTGCATAGCCTGCACTTTCTCCACAGGTCTGCGTGGGTTTCCTCCGGGTGCTCCCATTTCCTCCCACAGTCCAAAGGTGTGCAGGTTGGCTGCATTGGTCATGCTAATTTCTCCCTCCGTGTACCCAAAACAGGTGCCAGAGTGTGTGGCAACAAGGAGATTTTCACAGTAACTGCATTGCAGTGTTAATGTAAGCCTACTTGAGATAATAAACAAACTTAAACTATAGAAAAGTCCACTAGAATACCTTTGCAGAAAACTATCTATTCGAAACAATGAATAAACCAATCCAAAAATTATAAAATGACACACTAAAGTCTAAACGAAATGGGAAATTAAAACTTGTAATAAAAATGCATCAACCAGCAGCATACTCATTGTGTATTTCCAACACAAGGAACTCCTCATATTTCTGCCCAATTTATAGATCACAATGAGTGTTCATAAATTCATGCACAGGTGCATTCACTGCAAATTGTCAGTACATCAGTGTCTCATTCTCTGTAAAGTGAAGTGACCATTGTTGACAAATTGTTAAAACGTATGATCAATCAGCAATTGCTGATTGTCCTGCTCATTCAGTGAAAGGCAAGATGCTTTAAAGACTCCACAAGTCTGCATTCTTTGCCCGTAGCTCTTACTGGAGGGAGGATAGCCGGCTCTAAGTGTTGACAGCCTAACTGTAATATCCGAGTCAAAGTCTATCATAATCTTAACAGGATTGCAAAGCAAGATAGATAACTGAGCCAATGTTGTATGAGTTCATCAGTCTGCTGCTCACAGTCACAATCTGCACATACCCGCTGACAGACTGAACATGTGTGAACAATGTCTCTATTAATGTACAGTCTGGAGTTTGCTCACAGTCTCTGATCACATGTTTCACTTAAGAGAAAGCTCGTCTGTACAACACTGATGTTACTCAACACGTTGATGGAAACACAAGGCTGATTAAAACCTTGATTTTTTTTTATTACTGATCCTTGCAGTGCTAGCTGCTGTGAAAGTTTCAATGATCTTTCAAAGATCCAAGCTGCTTAGAATTTAATTTGCTTTTCTCCCCTCATTTTTCATTCTTGTGGCTTTAGCTTAACTATACTTCACCCTCGAGTGGAGTGGAGGGTGGTGGTGAGTGCATGCGTATGAATCATAGAATCATAGAAACCCTACAGTGCAGAAACAGGCCATTCGGCCCATCAAGTCTGCACCGACCACAATCCCACCCAGGCCCTACTCCCATATCCCTACACATTTACCCACTAATCCCTCTAACCTACGTATCTCAAGACACTAAGGGGCAATTTTAGCATGGCCAATCAACCTAACCCGCACATCTTTGGACTGTGGGAGGAAACCGGAGCACCCGGAGGAAACCCACGCAGACACGAGGAGAATGTGCAAACTCCACACAGACAGTGACCAAGCCAAGAATCGAACCCAGGTCCCTGGAGCTGTGAAGCAGCAGTGCTAACCACTGTGCTACCGTGCCGTTAGTTAAAAAAGAGAGAAAATTTGTGATTATGTAGTGCCCACTTGAAGGAATTATACGAAGTGGGCTACATGTAAACACATATCCAAATAACCACACTATAGCAGCTAGATGTTTGTGCAAAGCATGCATGTAGAGGTCAACAAAAAAAAGTGAGCAAGTCTCAGAGAGCCTTTGCAAAATAAATAGTCAGGGGGTCAAAGAGGGAAATGATTATTTTCATCCTCTAAGAATTAAAACAAACCAAAGGCCTAATGCAAATTTGCTGCAAGAGAGAGTCAGGCTTTGCACATTTAAAAAAAAATCTTTAAAAATGTTCCATAGGGAACCCAACAGTAGTCTAAATGTTATCAAATGCCGAAGCCTCTATCTAATTGCTGCTTGATATGGAACAGTTGGATTCGCTTTGCTAACACAAGCTTCTAACAGGAAATGAGCTGTAATAAAGCACAAGAATTTCCTACTGGAGCAGCTGGTCACTCCATATTCGAGAAACTCACTAAATCAGGTCTCCAATCATTTCAAATACAGAATGGATTCAATTTGAATCAGTTGACCAGCTCAGGCTCCGTGGTTCAATGTCACTTGCTGCTAACTCCCAAGTCATGACACTAAAGCCAAAATGTTTCCCTTCCTTTCCTCTGCCACCCAATATTAAACAGCAGATTGTGTCAATCGCTCTTAACTTGCCGGTATTTCTGCTAGTGCTCTTGCAAATCTCAGGAAATGTGATATCTACCTGATGGTTCTGCTTCAGACTTGTATCTAGAAATAATTAAATTTCATCATAGCAAGTTAAATTTGGTTAACTTATGAGCTGCTACAAGAAGAATGGGCAGGAAAGAAAGGCGTCACAAAAATTCAATTCATTCAGGAAAAAAAAAGAACCTTTACCCAGTTGGTACACATGTGAATCCAAGTCTACATTACCAATTTAATGTTCTTTCAGGACAATTAAGGTTGGGCAACAAACACAAAATAAAATAATGAAGAGACCTTAAGTGCCAGGATGCAAACAATGCACAAAGAAACCAAAACTGTAAAGGCTAGAAATATACAGCAGGTAGGTCCACCTGAAAAAAGACTACTGAATATTTTGGGTGTGGATCGCTACTGTTTTCAGACCCATGTTTCCAGCATTTTCAGTTTTTAATTACAGACCACATCACTAACTGTGCCAGCACTGGAATGCAGACAAGTAAACCTATACTACAAAGCTAAAACTTTATGCCAAGCTCTCTGGAGTTACTATAATGCTTAGTCAGCTGCACTATGAACGCTCTCAATTTCTTTACTGAAAAGTATCTTTCGGGACATCCCAAATCACTTCAATTACTTTTTCAAAAGCACTTTTAGGCAGACAGAGCGGCAAACCCAATAATCTGTTTTCATTTGTTGTTTGCAGGATAAATATTGGTCAGGATACCAGAAGAAATCCTCCGCTCTCCATCTAGGATTGTGAGACCTTTGCAACCAGCTAAAGGCCTCGGTTTAATGTCCGATCTGCAATAGATGGCATCTCTGAGAATGGTCTGTTGATTCCCTATTTACTGTTTTCTGTCTGTTAACCAATTCTCAATCAGTACTAATAAATTTCTCCCAAACCCATGCTCTCTAATTTTGTTTGCTAAACTGCTATGTGGGGCTTATCAAAAGCCTTCTGAAAATTCAAATACACATCATTCACCAGTTCTCCTTTATCAATACTATGTATAATTTCCTCAAAAAACTCCCCAAATAGGTCATTTGTAAAATATGATTTCCCTTTCATAAATCAGTGTTGACTCTGTCCAATTATATCATTATTTTCTAAATGTCCAGTTATCACTTCTTTTATTACAGATTCTAACATTTTCCTTGCTGCTGATGTCAAACTAGCAGGTCTGTATTTGGGTTTTCTCCTCTTCGTCATTTATCACTTCCTAGTCTGCAGGAACATTTCCAGAATCTAGAATTTTGAAAGGTAACCACCATGCATCCACCATCTCTCTAGCCACCTCTGTCAATACTCCAGGATGAACTCATTTGGTCCAAGGGATTTATCAACCGACAGTCCAGTTAAATTTTTGAGTACAACCTCTTTACTAATAATTTCTTTTAAGTTCCTCAGTTGCACAGGTCTCGGTCACTTAGTATTTCTGGGAGATTTTCTGTATCTTCTTCCGTGAAGATAGACGCAAAGTAACTGTTTAGTTTCTCTACCATTTTTCTGTTCCCCACTATAAATTCTCCTGTCCTTGCCTGTAATGGACCCACATTTCTCCTAGCTAATCATTTCCTTTTCACATACCTACAGAAGATTTTACAGTCTGTCTTTGTTCCTTGCTAATTTGCATTTGTATTCTCTTTTTCCTTTCGTAATCAGTTTCTTAGTCCTCCTTTGCTGGGTTCTAAATTGCTCCCAATCCCTAGTCTTACCACTTTTTCTGGTGTCCTTAGAAGCCGCTACCTTTGATCTAATACAATCTTTAATCTCTTTCGTTAACCGTGGTTGATTTACCTGTCACTTTGGGTGTCTGTGCCTTAGCAGAATGTATATCTGTTGCAGACCATAGTATCTCTTTAATTACTAGCAATTGCCTGTCTACCGTCAAATCTTTTTGCGTATTTTCCCAATCCATCATACCTTTCCCTTTATACCTTCATAATTTCCTTTCTTCAGATTTAAGACACTAGTTTTGTAATGATCTATAACGTATTCCAATTTAATTTCGAAGTCTATCATATTATGGTCACTATTTCCCAAAGACTCCTTTTACAACAAGGTTATTAATTAGTCCTTTCTTATCGCACAGCACTCGATCCAAGTTGACTCCTCAATGTACTGCTCCAGAAAGCCATCTCATGCAGACTTCAGGATTCCTCCTCAGCATTAGTGGTTAACCCAATCTGTGTAAATTGAAGTCACCCATTACTGTATTACTCATGTTACATGCATCTCAAATTTCCTGTTTTATACAGTGTTCAACATTACCACTACGGTTTGATGGCCGATAAACAATTCCCACCTATGTTTGCTGTCCCTTGCTATTTTGTAGCTCATGGCTTCAGGTTAAACATGGGCAAAGAAACCTCTTGCTTGTTACCATGTACCGTCCTCCTTAAGCTGATGAATCGAATTTCCTCCACGATGAACAACACTTGGAGGAAGCAAAATGTACTGTGGGTGGTGGATTTCAGTGTCCACCATGAAGAGTGCCTTGGCAGCACCACAATTGATCGAGCTGGACGGGTCCTAAAGCATATAACTGCTAGACTGGGTCTGTGGCAGGTGGTGAGGGAACCAACGAGGGAAAAACATATTGACCTCATCCATACCAATCTGTCGGCTGCAGATGCATCTGTCCATGACAGTATCAGAGTGACCACTACATAGCCCTTGGGGAGACTAAGTCCTGACTTCACATTAAGAATAACCTCCATCGTGTTGTGTGGCACTATCACCGTTCTAAATGGGACAGACTTCGAACAGATCTAGCAACTCAAGACTGGCATCCATGAGGCGCTGTGGGCCATCAACGGCAGCAGAACTGTACTCAAGCACAATCTGCAACCTTGTGGCCTGGCATGTCGCCCACTCAATCATTACCATCAAGCCAGGGGATCAACCCTGGCTCAATGGAGAGTACAGGAGGGCGTGCCAGGAACAGCACCAGGCGTACCTAAAAATGAGATGTCGGCCTGGTGAAGCTACCAAACAGGATCACTTACATGCCAAACAGCAAGTCATAGACAGCTGTGCGATCCCACGACCAATGGATCAGATCCAAGCTCTGCACTCCTTCCACATCCAGTCATGAATGGTGAACAATTAAACAACTCACTAGAGGAGGAGGCTCCACAAACATCCCCATCCTCTGTGATGGAGGAGCCCAGCACATCAGTGCAAAAAATAAGGCTGGAGCATTCTCAGCAATCTTCAGCCAGAAGTGCCGAGTGGATGATCCATCTCTGCCTACTTCAGTGGCCGCCAGCACCTCGGATGCTAATCTCCAACCAATTCAATTCACTCACATGATACCAAGAAATGGTTGGAGGCACTGGATACTGCAAAGACAATGGGCCCTGACTGCATTATGACAATGGTACTGAAGACTTGTGCTCCAGAACTTGCCGCTCCTCTCGACAAGCTCTTCCAGTACAATTACAACACTGGCATCTACCTGACGATGTGGAAAATTGTTCGGGTATTTCCTGTATACACAAGGCAGGACAAATGCAACTCGGCCAGTTACCGCCCAATCAGTCTACTCTCGATCATCAGTAAAGTGATGGGAAGGGGTCATCGACAGTGTTATCAAGCAGCACCTGCTCAGCAATAACCTGCTCAGTGACGCCCAGTTTCGGTTTCGTCAGGGTCACTCAGCTCCTGACCTCATTACAGCCTTGGTTCAAACATGGACAAAAGAGCTGAATTCCAGAGGTGAGGTGAGAGTTTTGGCCCTTGACGACATCAAGGCTGCATTCGACCGAGGGTGGCATCAAGGAACCCTAGCAAAACTGGAATCAATGGCTATCAGGGCAAACTCTCCACTGGTTGGGAATCATATCTGGCACATAGGAAGATGGTTATGGTTGTTGGGGTCAGTCATCTCAACTCCGGGACATCTCTGCAGGAGTCCCTCGGGTTAGTGTTCTAGGCCCAACCGTCTTCAGCTGCTTCATCAATGACCTTCCCTCCATCATAAGGTCAGAAGTGGGAATGTTTGCCGCTTATTGCACAATGTTCAGCACTTTTCGTGACTCAGATACTGAATGTAACAAGATTTGGATAATATCCAAGCTTGGGTGGACAAGTGGCAAGTAACACTTGTGCCACAGAAATGCCAGGCAATAACCATCACCAATAAGAGGCACTCTAACCACTACCTTTTGACAGTCAGTGGTGTTCCCATCACAGAATCCCCCATTGTCAACATTTTTGGAGTTACCATGGACCAGAAACTCAACTGGACTTGCCACGTAAACACTGGCTGCAAGAGCAGGTCAAAGGCTAGGAGTGTTGTGGCAAGTAACTCAGCACCTGACTCCCCAAAGCCTGCCACCATCTACAAGGCACAAGTCAGGAGTGTGATGGAATACTCGCTACTTGTCTGGATGGGTGCAGCGTCAACAACACTCAAGAGGCTTGACACCATCCAGGACAATGCCTGCTTGATTGACATCACATCCACAAACATCCACTCCTTCCACCTCTGATGCTCAGTAGCGGCAGTGTGTACTATCTACAAGATGCACTGTAGAAATTCACCAAAGATCCTTAGACCGCTCCTTCCAAACCCATTACCTCTTTCACCTAGAAGGACAACAGATACATGGGCACACCACCTGCAAGTTCCCCTCCAAGCCACTCACTGTCCTGACTTGAAAATATATCATCGTTTCTTCGCAGTCGCTGGGTCAAAAATCCTGGAATTCCCTCCCTAACAGCATTGTGGGTCAACCCACAGCATGTGGACTGCAGTGTTTCAAGAAGGGAGCCCACCACCACCTGCTCAGGGGCAACTAGGGATTGGTAATAAATGCTAGTCAGTCAGTGACGCCCATAAGCCATGATTGAATAAAAAAGGTGCCAATTCTGCTCCCTATGACTTGGGGGAAGGCAGCGAATGCACTGTAGCCAAATTTGCAGACACCAAAATAGATGGAAAAACAAGTTGGAAGAGGGATACAAACAGTTTACAAAGAGTTAAGTAAGTGGGCAAAAAGTTGGCAAATGGAGTATAATGTGGGAAAATGTGAAGTTGTTCACTCTGGAAGGGAGAACAAAAGAAGTGTTATCTAAATGGAGAAAAACTACAGAAAGCTGCAACACAAAGGGAATTGGGGTTTCTTGTGCATGAATCACAAAGTTCGTGCACAGGTGCAGCAGATAATCAGGAAGGCTAATGGAATGTTTAGTTTTATTTATTGTCACAAGTTAACTTCATCACAGTGCAATGTAAGCCTCTGTGATAACCCCTAGTTGCCATACTCCTGCACCTATTTGGGTACACTGAGGATGAATTTAGCATGGCCAATGCACCTAACCAGCATGTCTTTCAGACAGTGGGAGGAAACCAGAGCCCCGGGGGAAACCACGCAGAGAGGGAGAATGTGCAGACAGTGACCCAAGCCAGGAATCAAACCCAGGTCCTATTAGCCCTTATTTCAAGGGGAATTTCTTCTTTCAGAGGATTTTGAGTCTTTGGAACTCCCTGCCACAGAGAACTGGAGGACAGAGTCCTTGTGTATATTCAAGGCTGGGATAAATTTTTGATCTGTAAGGAAAAAGGCTGAAAAATGAACATGAGGAATGTTGGATCAGCCATGATCCTGTTGAATGGTGAAGCAGTCTTGAGGGGTCGAATGGCCTACTCTTCCTATTTCATATGGTCATATGGACAGGGCAGTTGTTGCCTCGTTGAATGTGAGGTTCATTCTAAGGTGAATATTTGTTAAAGTTTATTGCTACATTGAAAGGAAGAAATATCAAAGCAGAACAATGTAGGTTAAGATTAAACGTAGGGTGGTTCGCACTGCTACCTCGCAGTGCCAGGGACCTGGGTTTGATTCTAGCCTGGGTGACTGTGGGGCTTGCACATATTCCCCCTGTCTCCGATTCCTCCGGGTGCTCCGGTTTCCTCCCACAGTCCAAAGATGTGCAGGATAGGTGGATTGAGCATGATAAATTGTCCCTTAGTGTCCCAAGATACGTAGTTTAGCAGGATTAGCAGGGTAAATGTGTGGGGTAAGGGTGGGAGGTTGGCCTGGGTAAGATGCTCTGCCGGAGAGCCAGTGCAGCCTCGATGGGCCGAAGGGCTACCTCCTATACTGTAGGGATTCTATGATTTTAGGAAAATGTGAGGGGGTTGCTACTTAGTGGCATGAGCGAGAGGTTTCTTTCTAACTAAAGTACCTGGATTGCTATCTTATTTTCAAATGAGGCCCAGAAATGAACATCTGCACCGTTTGCTGCCTGCTTTGTTTGTGGACTGTTTAAGCTATTTTGGAACTGACAAACAAGTATTCATTGGGATCTATCAAATGTCAGGCTGCAGTTTTTGGTTGCAATGTACAATATATGTGTTCTGAACACACATGTCTACTTCTGTTTAACTCCCTTACCTCGCACTGTGCCAAATTTCTGTATTGGCTTTAGCGAAGGTGCTTTGTGAACTCTTGCTGGTAAACAGCTTTTGAGTGACTCTTGGAATTTGTAACTGAAAAGTGAAGTCTACAGCTTGCTCTGCTGCAAGTTGGGACTTATGTTTTTGGCAAGATTTCAATGGTTCTACTGTTCCTCTCCTTCAAAAAATGTGATTCCTTCAAAGTTAGATATGTAGTCATCACAGTTCAACAATAACAGATTGCAGTCATTTAGTGCCTTGTAATGTAATATGTTCTAATGTGCTTCACACAAGTGTTAAAACGATGATTGACTGAGGCACAAGATATTAGAATAGATGACCAAAAGCTTGGTCAAAAAAATAAGTTTTAAGGACGTTATGAGGATAGAAAAGCTTTAGGGAGGTAATTGCAGAGCTTGGGGGCCAGCCAGCTGAAGTCAGAGCCAACAATGGCAAAGTAGTGAAATCTGTGCCAGTGTCCAAAATTAGAGCGCAGATTTCTGAGGATAAGAAATAGGAGCAGGAGTAGGCATTGAGCCACCTTCACCTGCTGAGCTATTCAATACGTTTGTGGCTGATTTGATTGTGGCCTCAACTCCCTTTTTCTGCCGGCCACCCCACTCAATAAAGCTAGACGACTTTGTAGATTGAAAGTCTGATCAGCTCAGCCTTGAATATATTTAATGACCCAACCTACATTCCTCTCTGGGGTAGGGAATTCCTCATCTTTGTCTCAACTGGGAGACCTCTTGTTCTGAAACTGTGCCCCATAGTTCTAGAGCCTGGAAAGGGGAAATATCTTCTCAACATTTACTCTCTCAAGTTCCTTCAGAATCTTTTTTACTTTTCACTACGATCACCTCCCATTCTTCTTGATTCCAATGAGTAGAGACCCAACCTGCTTGACTTATCCTCATAAGGTATCCCCTTCACCCCAGGATTCAACCTAGTGAACCTTCTCTGAAATGTCTCCAAATTATATCTCTCAAATATGGAGACCAAAACTTTAAGCAGTTCTCTAGGTGTGATCTTGCAAATGCTTGTATTTATATTCCATTGTCTTCACAATAAAGGCCAATATTCCATTTGCCTTCCTAGTTACTTGCTGATGTTTTATAATTCAGGTACAAGGGCACCTAGATCCCTCTGTACCACATTATTCTGTAGTCCTCTCCATTTAAATAATATTTTGTTTTTCTATTCCAGTTAAATTGGATAACCTCACATTTCCACATTACACTTAATTTGCTAACTTTTAGCCCACTCGCTTAACCTATCTGTACCCCTTTGCAGACTCCTCGCAACTTGCTGTCCTACCTATTTCTCCATTATCAGTAAATTTATCTACGATGTTCTATTAATGACTTGGATGAATGGACGTAATTTGTAAATAGTTGAGGCCCTAACACTGATCTCTGTGGCACTCTATTACTCGTAGTTTACTAACCTGAAAATGGTTGATTTATCCCAACTTTTTCCTAGTAGTTAGCCAATCCTCCATCCATGCTAATCTATTACCCCATGAGCTTTTGTGTCGTATCCTTTTATGTGGCACCTTTATCAGATACCTTTTGGAAATCCAAATACACTGCATCTGCTGCTTCCCCTTTATCTGCACTGCTTCTAACATGCTCAAAGAACTCCAGTAAATTGTCAAGCATGTTTTCTCTTTCATACAATCAAGCAAAGTTAACATGGTTTTATTTTATAAATGTACTGCCACTGCTTCTTCAATGGATTCCAGCGTAGGAAGTGACAAGGCCACGGAGGGGTTTGAATACTGATGCCCTGCTTTTCATTTATAGAATATATTTGCAATAAATGACAGTTGTGAGTAGAGAAAAGGGTGCAGTATTTTTGGAACACTATCCGAATCATTCTGCATATACTTCACTATACTCGTAATCTAACGATTTGCCCCTGCACAACAAGTACTCCTGCTTGAGTACTGCTGGGGGGGACAGCCCGCCTGGGGGAAGCAGCAGTGGCCGTGTCTCCGCAGTGGAGTCCAGCCCTGTAACTCAGAGGGCTAAGGAAAAGTGGAGGAAGGCGGTATTAATCGGGGACTCGATGGTGAAGGGGACAGACAGGCGTTTCTGCGGAGGTAGGCAGGATTCTCGCATGGTGGTCTGCCTCTCTGGGGCCGGGATCCAGGATGTCGCTAGTCGCGTCCCGGAAATCCTGAGGTGGGAGGGAGAGGAGCCTGAGGTAGCGGTACATATTGGTACCGCTGATGTGGGTAGGAAGGGAGAAGGGGTCATGAAAAGGGAGTACAGGGAATTAGGGAGACAGCTGAGAAAGAGGAAAGCAAAGGTAGTAATCTCAGGATTACTGCCTGTGCCACGGGAAGGTGAGGGCAGGAATGGAGTGAGGTGGAGGATGAATGTGTGGCTGAGGGACTGGTGCAGGGGGCAGGGATTCAGGTTCCTGGACCATTGGGACCTCTTTAGGGGCAGGGGTGATCTGTATACAAAAAACGGGTGGAACTTGAATCACACGGGGACCAATATCCTGGCCGGTAGGTTGGCTAAGGCTACTGGGGAGAATTTAAACTAGATAGGTTGGGGGGAGGGGAGCTAGAAGAGTTGACTAGGATCAAGGAACTAATTGATGGGGGGGAGGATGCAGGGGTAAGGGGAATTACAAAATTAATGGTAGAGGAGAGGGTGCAAGTGAATGAAGGCGGTAATTTAGATAAGGGAGTAGAGGGAGAGGGTGTTCGCGACTCATCAAAGCGGGTCCAGATAAAAGCTGGAATTAGGACACTTTGCCTGAATGCACGAAGCATTCGGAACAAGGTGAATGAGTTGATGGTGCAAATCAGCACAAGTGGGTACGATCTAGTGGCCATTACAGAAACGTGGCTGAAAGGTGACCAGGACTGGGAGATGAATATCCAGGGGTATCAGGCGTTTAGGAAGAATAGACAGGAAGGAAAAGGTGGTGGGGTCGTGCTATTAATAAGAGATAATATCAGGGTAGTACTGAGGGATGACATAGGCTCTGAGGAACAAAACGTGGAATCGTTATGGGTAGAGATGAGGAATAGTAGAGGGAGAAAGACACTAGTAGGTGTGGTATATAGGCCCCCAAATAATAATGTTGAGGTAGGGAGGGCTGTAAACAAGCAGATAAGGGATGCGTGTAAAAACGGAACGGCAATAATCATGGGGGACTTCAACATGCACATTGACTGGCAGACTCAAGTCGGTAAGGGTGGAATGGAGGAAGAGTTCTTAGAATGCTGTCGGGATAGTTTCCTTGAACAGCATGTTACGGAACCGACGAGGGAACGAGCTATTTTGGATCTGGTATTGTGTAACGAGGTAGGTAGAATTAAGGATCTTATTGTGAAGGACCCTCTTGGGTCTAGTGACCACAATGTGGTCGAATTTCTGGTTCAGATGGAAGATGAGAAAGTTTGGTCTCAAACCAGTGTCCTCTGTTTGAACAGAGGGAAATATGATAGGATGAGGGATGAATTGGCTAAGGTAGACTGGGAGAGCAGGCTGGCAGGTAGGATAGCTGAGGAACAGTGGAGGATTTTTAAGGAGATCCTTTTCAGTTCTCAGCAAAAATATATTCCAGCAAAAAACAAGGATTGTAAGAAAAGGGAGAACCAGCCGTGGATAACGAAGGAAATAAAGGAGAGTATTAAAATAAAAACAGCTGCGTACAGAGTGGCCAAAAATAGTGGAGAAACAAGTGATTGGGAAAAATTTAAGAAACAACAAAGAGAGACTAAGAAAGCGATAAAGAAAGGAAGGATAGACTATGAAGCTAGGCTAGCAATTAATATAAAAAATGATAGTAAAAGTTTTTATAAATATATAAAAAGGAATAGAGTGGCTAGAGTGAATGTTGGACCCTTGGAGGACGAGAGAACAAAGAACAAAGAACAATACAGCACAGGAACAGGCCCTTCGGCCCTCCAAGCCCGCGCCGCTCCCTGGTCCAGGATTGAATCCTGAATACAGGATCCCCACCCAATTTTCCAGCCTATCTACATACCAATATCCTATCCACCGAGCTGTCCCTCACAGCTACGATGCTTTGTTCATTACAACCTATTAACTTACCCCCACCCCCCCATTCCAGACCATGTGATCTCCAGGGAGAGGCGAAAACCCAGAGTGAAAAACCCCAGGGCCAATATGGGGAAAAAAAATCTGGGAAATTCCTCTCCGACCCCCTGAGGCGATCGAAACGAGTCCAGGAGATCACAATGGCCCCGATCGGAAAATGCTATTAACTCCCCCCCCCGATCGGAGAGGGGGGAGTTAATAGTGGGAAATGAGGATATGGCTGAGTCTTTAAATAAGTTTTTTGTGTCGGTCTTCACGGTGGAGGACACAAATAGTTTGCCAAATATTAACGATAGAGGGTTGGCAGCAGGAGAAATACTTAATACAATTAATGTTACCAGAGAGGCAGTGCTGGGTAGACTAATGGGACTGAAGGTGGACAAGTCCCCGGGTCCGGATGGAATGCATCCCAGAGTATTGAAAGAAATGTCAGAGGTAATAGTGGATGCGTTAGTGATTATTTATCAAAACTCGTTGCATTCTGGGGTAGTGCCGGTTGATTGGAAAACGGCTAATGTTACGCCGCTGTTTAAAAAAGGAAGGAGACAAAAGGCGGGTAACTATAGGCCGGTCAGCTTAACGTCTGTCGTAGGGAAAATGCTGGAATCCATTATTAAAGAGGAGATAGCAGGGCATCTGGAGAGAAATGTTTCGATCAATCAGACACAGCATGGATTCATGAGGGGAAAGTCGTGCTTGACGAACATGTTGGATTTTTATGAGGATGTGACTAGGGCGGTTGATGGAGGAGAACCGGTGGATGCGGTGTTTTTCGATTTCCAAAAGGCGTTTGATAAGGTGCCCCATAAAAGGCTGCTGAAGAAGATTAGGGCACACGGAGTTGGGGGTAGTGTGTTAAAGTGGATTGGGGACTGGCTATCCAACAGGAAGCAAAGAGTCGGAATAAATGGGTGTTTTTCCGGTTGGAGGAAGGTAACTAGTGGCGTGCCGCAGGGATCGGTACTCGGGCCGCAACTGTTTACCATTTATATAGATGATCTGGAGGAGGGGACGGAGTGTAGGGTAACGAAGTTTGCAGACGACACAAAGATAAGTGGAAAAGTGAATCGTGTGGAGGACGGAGAAGATCTGCAGAGAGATTTGGACAGGCTGAGTGAGTGGGCGAGGATATGGCAAATGGAGTATAACGTTGAGAAATGCGAGGTTATACACTTGAGGAAATAATAACAAATGGGATTACTATCTCAATGGAAACAAATTAAAACATGCTACCGTGCAAAGGGACCTGGGGGTCCTTGTGCATGAGACGCAAAAGCCCAGTCTGCAGGTACAACAAGTGATCAAGAAGGCAAATGGGATGTTGGCCTATATTGCGAGGGGGATAGAATATAAAAGCAGGGATGTCTTGATGCACCTGTACAGGGCATTGGTGAGGCCACAGCTGGAATACTGTGTGCAGTATTGGTCCCCTTATATGAGGAAGGATATATTGGCATTGGAGGGAGTGCAGAGAAGGTTCACCAGGTTGGTACCGGAGATGAGGGGTTTGGATTATGAGGAGAGGCTGAGGAGATTGGGTTTGTACTCGTTGGAGTTTAGAAGGATGAGGGGGGATCTTATGGAGACTTATAAGATAATGCGGGGGCTGGATAGAGTGGAGGCGGAGAGATTATTTCCACTCAGTAAGGAAGTTAAAACTAGAGGACACAGCCTCAAAATAAAGGGGGGTCGGTTTAAGACAGAGTTGAGGAGGAACTTCTTCTCCCAGAGGGTGGTGAATCTCTGGAATTCTCTGCCCACTGAGGTGGTGGAGGCTACCTCGCTGAATATGTTTAAAGCGCGGATGGATGGATTCCTGATCGGTAAGGGAATTAAGGGTTATGGGGATCAGGCGGGTAAGTGGTACTGATCCACGTCAGATCAGCCATGATCTTATTGAATGGCGGGGCAGGCTCAAGGGGCTAGATGGCCTACTCCTGCTCCTATTTCTTATGTTCTTATCAGTCTTCTTGGTAAGAGTCACAAGGGTAGTTAGAATGTGAAATTCTTTTCTGTAATCTGTTGTTGACAGAGAATCCATAAATGATTAACTGCTATCTAAAATCCTTTTTAAATTCTTCTTTTAAAAGGTATGATTGAGCTGGAGAGTGAGATTAGTGTAGGTGAGAGACTAACTTGATGGCCAAATGACACGTCTCTATACTCTAATATTCTAAGATTCAAAATATGTGAATCAACATTAGGTTTGCACACCAAAATCATTACTGCCAAAAGAACAGTCTATCCGTACAGAATCCTTCGGATTGGATTGCAATACTTTACAAAGTGTCCTTGTGTTACTCAAACAGATTTGTACTCCTTGCATGTTGAATTTTTGGCGTGTTGCACATTCAGCATTGATTTAGGTGATCCTTGTTCATATAGACTAATACAGAAACTAATATAAGAATTTCTGATTACCCAACCCAAGCAAAGTTTGCTAACAGATAATGTCAATGACTTCAAATGCAACAGTGACAGACTCATTAAAATTGCAGTGTCTGTTTGGTCCATTGTGGCTCTAATGACGGTGACAATCTTTCAACTAGAACTATCAGATTGTATTTTCCAGTACTTACTATTTTTCAATTACATGTCCAATTTAATTAGAATTACTTATTCAGCCTTTTGAAAAGCTCTGCATCCCTCCGTGTTCGAACAGCCATCTAAAAATATTCTAACCTCCTGCTCATTCTTTCAGTGACTTTTTATATCCTTTGACAGATTTCATCTTTCTATTAATGCCTTTTATAATTCTAAAAATTTATTTTAGGCCCTGCTTTAACTGCCCATTTTTGGAGACAGGAGATGGGGTGGCCTGGGAAGCTTCAGTTTCCCAAGCCCTCCTTCATAACTTTAACCCATTCTGTGATGGTGCCATTTAATTGAATCTAAGCCAGACTTGTTCCAGAGCTCTGACATTCTTCCTATGATGAAGTACCAGGTTTTGCGCACAATACTCTAGTTCTGTCTTAATCAATTGAGATAGCACACTCCGCGTGTTAATTTCCATTAGAATGAAGTTGTTTCTTCACGCACACAATTTTAATAGTTTTGCCAATGCTTGAAGGAGAAAATATTGCCAGGATATTGGAAGGTGAGGGTTAACTGGGCTAACTGGATTGCTCTTCGGAAGTGCTGGCACAGACTGGATGGGCCAAACAGCATCCTCCTTTGCCGTTTTATACTATCATCCTGTGATTAAGTATTTTTTATTTGTCAATGGGTTGTGCGCCAGCATTTATCATCCATCCCTCATTGTCCTTGAGAGGCTGGCAATAAGCCACCCTTTAGAACCAGTGCAGACCATGTGATGAAGGTATTCCTACATTGCTGTTAATTAATTGAAAGAAAATCACACAGCAAGCACAAACCCATTATTTTGTACAACTTGTAACTAGTGAATAAGGGATTTAGAATTCTAAATTGTATGTTCCACTTTCCACTTCTGTACAAGAGATTTATTCTATTCTGTGGCTGTTAGACTTTTTATGCAAATCGCGTTGTGGGAGGAAGTTGTTCATTGTCAATAAGGAAGTCATTAGACATCTGGAGTAAGCATTAGAAACAGTTGAAACGTGCCAAGGCAATTTCCTTTTGCTTTACAATGTGCAGTAAAGCATCAAGAAAATCTTGTTTATTTTTGAAGAAGAATCTTTTCAATTTTATTACCTACTCCTTTAGAGATCCTTCACTCCTGACTATTGAAAGACCTGTAGTGTACACAGACATCTGTGGGGTAAATCACCACATCAGAGCAGGCATGTTTAAATGCTTCCTGGACATCTTTCATTTCAGTTTGTTGATTAAACCTGCAGTGTTCCAGTGTTTACTCCACTTGGATTGTTAACCCCCAGACTTTTCTCCCTGTCTGTGGTGAGCAGTAGAAGAAATCTAAAAGTAAAGCAAACACCTGCGGATGCTGGAAATTTGAAATAGTTTATTAGTGTCACAAGTAGGCTTACTGCAATGAAGTGACTGTGAAAATCAAAAGCAAAGTGCTAGAAAAACTCAGTCAGCCTGGTAGCACCTGTGGAGACAGAACAAAGTTAATATTTTGAGTTGAATGGAACTGGCCTCTCAAGAATTAACATTAATTGAGCTGGCAACTTCAATAGTATCAGTAATAGATTGTGAACTTGCTGCTGTGTTTTCACTCATTCTTGTTCTTTTTTTAAATTATTCTTTTCACGGGATATGAGGGTTGCTGGCTAGGGCAGCATATATTGCCAATCCCTAATTGCCCTTAAAGGTCGTGGTGAACCCCCCACCTCGAACCATTGCACTCCATGTAGTGTAGGTATGCCTACAGTGCTGTTGGGGAGAAAGTTTCAGGATTTTAACCCAGCAACAGTGAGAGAACGGCGATATATTTCCAAATCCAGATGGCGTGTTCAGAGTTATCAGTTAGTGGTATTCCCAGGCACCTGATGCCCTTGACCTTCAAGATGATCGAGGTCATGGGTTTGGAAGGTGTTGTCAAAGGAACCTTGGTGGAATTGCTGCAATGCATCTTGTAGATCGTACACACTGGTACCTGTCAAGTGGGCTGCTTTGTCCTGGATAGTGTCAAGCTTGGAGTGTTACTGGACTGCACTCATCCAGTGAAGTGGAGAGCGTTCCATCACACTCCTGACGTAGATGTGGACGAGCTTTGGGGACTTCAGGAGGTGAGTTACTCTCTGCAGAATATTTTTTTAAAAGACAAAATTGTACCCACCTCTACTACGATCTCTGACAGCTTGTTCCAGACAGTCGCCCCCACCCTCTGTGTGAAAAAATTGACCCTCTGGACCCTTTTATATCTCTCCCCTCTCACCTTAAACCTATGCCTTCTAGTTTTAGACTCCCCTACCTTTTGGAAAAGGTGTTGACAATCTACCTTATCTATGCCCCTCATTATTTTATAGACCTTCAGCCACGCTATACAGACAAAGCATACCGTACATAGAGAAAGAAAGGCGATGATATGTAATGTTACAGTCATAGCTAGGGTGTAGAGAAAGATCAACTTAATGAGGTAGGTCCATTCAAAAGTCTGATGGAAGCAGGGAAGAAGCTGTTCTTGAGTCGGATTGTTTGTGATATCCATGAAAGAGAATATGTCCAGGGCCTGTCGGGTCCTTGATTATGCTGGCTGCTTTTCCGAGGCGGCGGGAAGTGTCGACAGAGTCAGTGGATGGGAGGCTGGTTTGCGTGATGGACTGAGCTACGTTCACGACCCTTTATGGTTTCTTGCAGTCTTGGGCAGAGCAGGAGCCATACCAAGCTGTGATATAACCAGAAAGAATGCTTTCTATGATGCACCTGTAAAAGTCAGTGAGAATCGTAGCGGACATGTGGAATTTCCTTAACCTCCTGAAAAAGTAGAGGCGTTGGGGGGCTTTCTTGACTATAGCGTCGGCATGAAGGGATCAGGACAGGTTGTTGGTGATCCGGGCACCTAGAAACCTGAAGCTCTCGACCATTTCCACTCCATCGATGTAGACGGGCATGTCCTCCACTACACTTCTTGAAGTTGATGACAATCTCCTTCGTTTTACTGAAATTGAAGAGACTATTGTCATCGCACCAGTTCACCAGATTCTCTATCTCTTTCCTGTACTCTTTCATCATTGATCTGCCCTTGTAGCCACAGTATTTATATGGCTGTGGTAATAGAGCGATGGTAATGCCATTGATTACCAAGGGGGATGGTTGAATTCTATCTTGCTGGAAATAGTCATTGTCTGCTCTTGTGTGACGTGAATGTTACTTGCCATTCAGCCCAAGCCTGAATGTTCTCCAGGTCTTGCTACATATAGAATAGATTGCTTCAGTATCTGTGGAGTTGCGAATGGTGCTGAATGTTGTATAATCAGCGAAAACCATCACCTCTGACCTAATGGAAGGAAGGTCATTGATGAAGCAGTTGAAGGTGGACTAAGTGGGACCCAGAGTGAAAAATGGAGGTGGGCAACCATTGATATCAGTATTCCATGTGAAAGTTAATTTTTTCAGAAAACGTCATGTAAATCCATTAAACTCCTCCCTGTCCTTAAGTTTGTCCCCCTGAAAGTGATGACTTGGTGGGATATCATTCTAGGAAAACTAGGGCAGTTCTCTGGTTGGTTTCTGTTATTTCAGCTGGTAAGCCTCTGTAGGCTGTTTTAGGCTGTACCATATCTAAGCCTGTTCCTGTTCTTCTTGCTTGACTTCTGTAAGCATTTCCAGCAAGGGTCATTGGATAGAAATCAGGGTAGTAGTAAAAGAAAATGCTGGTCAGGCAGCACCTGCCATCAGAACATGTCACAGTTAGAAATTTCATCATTTTAAATACAAATCGGGAGAAAAAAAGACAACAAAAGAGATGTATGATAGGGTGGAAGGCAGGATTGATTACATGACAAAGCGGGGGTTGTAATGTGAGAAGAAACAAAAGATGGGGCCCCAAGGGAGGTGTAAATGCAAGAATACATCTTTGGATTTGTGTAATGCAGTATAACTCAATATGTGGCAGTATTCATAGACAATATGAATTCGTTCAGTGAAGCTCAGTTGGCTGAGGTTCCTAATTCAGGACAAAATGAAGATCAAATCTGGGACCTTCTGGTCTATGTGGCTCAATTACTCGAGGCATTTTATACCCTAATCTTCAGAGTTGTAACATTTGTACTGCATGCTGCAATTGTATCATAACACGAGAACCATTACAAATAATTTCAAAATAAACTATGTTTCTGTTCATAGATTATCTGTCAATGGTGATTGGGTGCCTGGCGGTGGTTGTTAGAGAGCAGCTTGTTCTACATTTTGTCTTAAATCGCTTGAGATGTAAATGAAAGGCTTTGTCTTGGATCAATAATAGATATTTGTATTATGCTGCAGGTGGTCCAGAATAGCAGTTCCCCTCCAAGTCACGCACCATCTTGAATTGGAAGTATATCGTTGTTCCTTCAGTGTCGTTAGGTCAGAATCCTGGAACTCCCTCCCTGACAGCACTGGGTATACCTACACCTTGGGTACTGCAACGGTTCAAGAAGGCAGTTCACCACCACCTTCTCAAGGGCAACTAGGGATGGGCAATAAATGCTGGCCGAGCCAGTGACACCCACGTCCTATAAATTAATAAAAACGCAGGTTTGATTCCTGTTCTAGTTGAAGTAGACTTGGGATCTGCCTCTTCATTGCCTTCCTATTTCAGGAAGACTATGACAAACCATCACTGAAAAGAAACTGCCAAAGGAACTGCTCAGGGTAAACCATCAACAGGCAATAAACCTGCCTTTAGGCAGAGCACAAATGAATCAGGCATTGTAAACTTGTGTCTATATGCAAACCAGTGCTTGGAAGTTATGGTTTTCTACCTTTCAGCTTTAGAACACTAGTTTTAGATCAAACTTTTTAAAAAATTGCTGGAAGCAGCACAAAATGGATTCTTGTTGGCGAGCTGTCTGGGAAAATGGTTCTTCAAACTGTTTCTGGTGCTGTTTGACTATAGGTTTATGGCTGCAGCTCTCCACGAGTAAGTTTGGCCCCTTGAGCCTGCTGTACCATTTCATAGAATCATAGAATCCCTATGGTGCAGAAGGAGGCCATTCGGCCTATTGAGCCTGCACCCACAACACTCCCAACCAGGCCCTATCCCTGTAACCACACATATTTACCCTGCTAATCCCCCTGACACTAAGGGGCAATTTAGCATGGCCAATCATAACCCTCACATCTTTGGACTGTGGGAGGAAACTGGAGCACCCGGAGGAAACCCACGCAGACAGGGAGAAAACATGCAAACTCCACACAGTCACCCAAGGCCGGAATTGAACCTGGGTCCCTGCCGCTGAGGCAGCAGTGCTAACCACTGTGCCACCATGCTGCCCTAAATAAGAATTTATCCCGTTGTCCAAAATGATGAGATAGGATTTTAATGTCTGGGAAAAATTAGAAAAAAATGAAGATCAAGCCAGAGGAGGAAAGCTTAGGAAGGTAGCTGAAAGCTTGATCAAAGGTTTAGTTTTGAAGGGTGTCCTGGAAAGAGTGGGGGATGGAAAACAGAAGGGAATTCCAGACTGTGGGCTTGTTGTACCTGATGACATGACTAAATGGTGCAACAAATTAAATTCTGGAACTTTCTATCTAATAGTAGGAGTGCTTCGCCACACAGACTTTGGCTTTTCAAGAAGATAGCCCAGGCAGCACCTTCTGCAGAGAAACTACGGAACAGCATTTCAGTGCTGATGTCTTTGCCAGTGATACCCACAGCCCTTTTTTTTATTAAAAAAGCATGAAAAGGCAGTTTGTAAATTTGGATTACTGCAACGTGCAACTTTGGATATTGTGAAATGTGCACATTTGCTATTTTGCAAATCATCCTTTAAAAGAAACACTTAAAATTGACAAGTGGTAGATTTTCAAAAAAATAGATCAGCCCCAACTGAATACTGAAGCCCTGGATAATGGCGGACTTTTAAAGCATATCGGTAAGCTTGTGTTTCCCAGACACACTCTGCTCCCACTATCTGAATAATGCAGGCATTTGATGACACTAAAAGGCTACATTATTGGCACCTGTGCCCTGTATAATATGAGGTGTGAATAATTTATGGTTCTCTGCAGTTATATACATAAGGCTATAGGTTCTGCAGCAACTTAGAATTCAAAACACTCTTCTATTCATTTATTGTGGACACAAATCTAACGTCATAGTTTCTGTGCGAAGGTAGGTTTGAAGATGGCCTTGTATGTTTAGAACATTGCCAATTGGGGGTCAATTTGCATTTCCTTTGTGTATAAATCTGATTAAGTCTGATTTATTTGTGTGTCGCGACAGTTCTGTTACGTTTCCTATGCATGTTCTAGAATATAAGAAACCACAAGCGGGTCAAAAAGCAGGAAAGGATTTTGTGGGCCATTAAAACTGCTCTGCAACATATTGTTGCTAGATCACTGGCTGTGCCCAGCCCTTTAATCTCCTGGGTAAATAATTCTCCATTCCTGGAGGTTATCAAACAGTTTGTGCTTGTGTCTGCTTATTAAACTGCTGTACTGGTTAGGCAGAACAATTTCCCAACATCAGCCTCTTATTTGCAGCACTTAAACCATCATGTCATGTGGAATATTTGATCCTTAGAATTGGAAACAGCTACAAACTATCTAATTCGTGCTGCTTTTTTAAAAAGAAGTTAATCAACAAGAAATCTGCCCCTGTTTGCTACTCCAGGGTGCGCACTTTATTAATCTCTTGTTTCAGTTCAGGTTTGTTAAATTTGAAACGTGCTGTAGTTCTGTGGTGTAAAGTGCATGCATGAAACTGGTCACTCTATCCCTATTCAATAAAGAAGTCTAAATCAACAAAGCTTGTAGATTCTGGGAAAGGAAGAACAATGGGTTTAAAGATGAAAGAGAACGAACCATATTTAAGGAAAGATTGGAAAGTGTGTTAGGAGAGACCATATGATATATTGAAGAGTGTGCTGCGTTGAAAACAGACCTGCAAATGAAGCAAGCAGCCTCTAGCCATCACCAAAGTGGTGGTTTTTCCAGAAAGCAAAGTTTTGTTTCAAGCCTTGGATTTCCATTGTCGAGTGAGTAGAGAGAAGGCTTGATAAATACTTCCCCTACAGCAACAGTGGATGCCTTGCAGAAACATTACTGGATTTCGTATAGATTAGAATCTATAGGGACTGTTGCCTGGAAAAGGGTATTTGAGTCTAGCTAAGAGGAAATCTTTTGGGAAGTGTTGTAAGACTAAAGTCAACTGTAATCTTGTGTGTTAAGTTTTTTTGTTAAAACATGTTTTAATTTAATACTTAAATTCTCCAAAAGTGGTATTGGATTTCTTACTCCTAATTTCAGTGCACATGCCATCGCTTAACAAAACACAAATCGCAAATTATGATAGCCTGATCATGTTTCCCTTTGGGTTTGGTCAGCCCAGCAATTACCAATATTATAACATGACACCAAACTGTGTTGGAACATCTGTTTTGAGGAGGATGCAAGGAGTCTTCAAGGGAGCTTGGACAGGCTACGTGAATGGGCTAGATTTGAAGCTATCCACTTTGGTAGGAAAAATACAAAAGCAGAGTGTTTCTAAATGGGGAGAGGTTGGGAAGTGCGGGTATCCATAGAGACAGAGTGTTCTTGTTCATGAATCACTAAGGGTTAACATGCAAGTGCAGAAAGCAGTTAGGAAGGCAAATGGTATGTTGGCCTTCATCCCAAGGGGGATTTCAGTACAGGAGCAAAGATGTCTTGCTGCAGTTGTATAGCACCTTGCTGAGGCCTCACGTAACGTATTGTGCAGTTTTGATCTCCTTATCCAAGGAGGGACATACTTGCCATAGAAGTAGTGCAATAAAGCTTCACCAGATTAATCCCTGGGATTGTTTTATGAGGAAAGTTTGAGACTTGATCTGTAATCCTGACTGTTTGGAAGAATGAGGGGTGACCTCATTGAAACTTACAAAATTCTTACAGGGTATGATAGGGTGAATGTAGATAAGGTGTTCCCCCTATCTGGCGTGTCTAAAACCAGGGAACATAATCTCAGGATGATGGGTAGGCCGTTAAAGTCCGAGATGAGGAACAATTGCTTCATTCAGAGGGTGGTGAACCTTTGGAATTCTCTACTCGAGGGCTGTGGAAGGTCAATCACTGAGTATGTCCAAGACAGAAATTGATAGATTTCTGGAGACTAATGACATCAAGGGATTTAGAGATAGTGCGGGGAAAAATGGTGTTTAGGTAGATGATCAGCCATGATCTAACTGAATGGTGGAGCAGGCTCAATGGCTTACTCATGTTCCCAAATTCCTAGGTCAAAATCCTGGAATTCCTTACCACAGCACCATGGGTGAATTATATACAGATGAATTGCAGAGCTTCAAGAAGGTGGCTCCCACCCGTTTCTCAAGGGCAATTAGGATGAGCAATAAATATTGGCCCTGCCTGCGATACCCACAACCAGAGAACAAATTTTTAAAGAACTCTCAGTCTTAGTCTTGATTTTGGTGCTCAGGTCTTGGAATGGGACTTGAAACCACAAACATTTGGCTCAACAAACACACTTCAAACTGCAAACAGACATCAGTGAATTCTATAAGCTCTGTACCTGCCCTGCTTAAAACCAGCACCGTCACTGTAAACAATTTAAACTGATTATGATCCATTTACCACACAGCTCTGGACGACTCAAAAAGGAATCCTAATGAATGAGCTGCAAGTTTGCGGTCAGTTACAAGAATTCTAAGCCAGCCACCCACCCAGTCACCTGAAATACTGGTGGCAATAGAAGCATTAGATTAATACAGCATTTACAAAACTGCTGGAAGCATTGATTAACAATTAGATACAAAAATCAAACAGGCTTATTGTATTTACTGCAAATTTCAATCTGGCAGAAGATGGTTTCTGCAACTTGCAAAGTACGGGTAACCACATTCAGTACACACATTTCTGTAATACATTTGTGACAACACAACTACTTTGCAATACAAAAGTACCAAATACACAAAGAAAAGAACAAAGAAGCACAGGAACAGGCCCTTCGGCCCTCCAAGCCCGTGCCGCTCTCTGGTCCAAACTAGACCATTCTTTTGTATCCCTCCATTTCCACTCCGTTCATATGGCTATCTAGATAAGTCTTAAACGTTCCCAGTGTGTGCAGTGAGTTGGTTATCTGGATTTCCCACTGAAACTGGCCGTCAAGCCAGAGGTCCCAAAGGGCAGGCGTCATGCCAAAGTTAATAGTTCAGGTTGATGATCTTTCATCAAAAACATTAGCCTCGTTTCTTTCTGCAAAGATGTTGCAAGGCCTGTTGAACATTTCCAGTATTTACTGCCTTTATTTCAGATTTCCAGTATCCAGTGTTTTTTTTCACTTTATGAAAGTCTGTGCCAGCATTTGTCTTTATGAGCTGTCGCACTTAACCCCACTCTCATCACTCCTCCGATCTTTTAATAATCAAACTATCTAATTTTCCGATAAAAAAGTTTCTGCTTCAACAGCTGATGGAGAACTTCACATTCTAACTCCCTCCTATCGAATGAATTTTAAACTCACCACTTCAAACCTCTTGTGGTGATTGAGATTAATTTGTTTTTTCATAACCGCCTCATTAACCAGTGGCAACAAGTAGTCACTATTCACACTTCATAATTTGAAGGCTTCTATCAGATTGCTCCAGAGCTTAAAACAATATTTTAAAGATGATCCAATTTACCTTTAGGTCAGTTTTTAGAATCCAAGGGACCTCCTTTCCTGTATCAGTACACTCACCCATTCCATAATGAAGCATCAGCCTCTTTCCCTAAAGCCCACCCAACACTTGCCATTGACCTGTGATCTTAAATTCACAACTCCGGTGCAAGGAACTGCTCCTCCAAAATATTCTTCTGTACATTGCCCCATGTTCCTGCTGTACTAGTTCATGGACTCTTTCTACACACAACAAAAAGTGGTTTCTTTCTCATGAAAGGTCACTTTAAATACATATTGTAGATGGAGGAAGTTTACAATTGTTCACCCGAATGGGAGAGCTTTATATTTAAGATAATGCACCAAAACACACCCAGCTTCCATTGATCTATTGACAGCTCCTTGCCTTCTTGATAATGAACTCAAAGCTGATGCCAGAACCTGCCAAAATCGGAGATATTTGATGCAAAGTTTTCAAAATTTGCATCACTGGAATACAGTCCGTTACTAAACACCACTCGGGCACTTAAATTTGGCTCCTGCAAACGCACATAACTGGATGGCTTCTCGGACATTTCATAGAGTGGCTAAGTGCCAGCTGTGGATTACAGCAGACAAGGATGGTTTGTGGAACCCTCAGGTCAAGGCATTTCAAATATTTCAACACATTTGCCTCCCAGTTGCTTGGACTCACTTGATAAAATGCTCACTTACACAGTAACGACAATGCTTATTGCATTCAAAGGTTTCAGTTACAACCTAGAGTGCTACGCAATAAGGATCTTAGCTCCTTAAATAGCAAAGACCAATCTTGTATTACTGTGCAGCAATCCAGACAAGGAATAGTTTAGAAATTGAATGGAATTACCAAAACAAAGAGTAACTATCGACCTTTTCCAGTCATGACATGGTCTAACAGAGCCGGCAGCAGTAAAAGACAAACAGTAGGGACTGTCTCAAATTCGATCAAACAGCAAGAAAATATTCCTAATGCGTAGCTATGATTATTCTTATATCTATGATTATTTTCAAAACATGTAAAGGCAATAAAATGCTGACATTTATAAAATGCTTCACTAGCAAGACCAAGACTGATTGCCCATTCCTGGTTGCCTGGTGTAGAACTTCAATATAACTGGATGGCTTCTCGGACATTTCATAGAGTGGCTAAGTGCCAGCTGTGGATTAGAGCAGGCAAGGATGGCAGATTTTCTTCTTTGAAAAGGACACTGGTCAACGTGTTGATTTTTTATGATAAGACAGTTTGAGGTCACATTTTTTATTTCTAGATTTTTAATCTAGCCGTACGGTAGCAGTGGTTAGCACTGCTGCTTCACAGCGCCAGGGACACAGGTTCGATTCCCAGCTTGGGTCACTGTCTGTGCAGAGTTTGCACATTCTCCCCATGTCTGCGTGGGTTTCCTCCGGGTGCTCCAGTTTCCTCCCACAGTCTGAAAGACATGCTGGTTAGGTGCATTGACCTGAGCAGGTGCCGGACTGGGGGAAATTTCACAGTAACTTCATTGCAATGATAATGTAAGCCTTACTTGTGACTAATAAAAAATAAATAGACTTTTAAAAATCGAGCTCAAATTCTCAAGTTGTCCTGGCAGGATTTTAAACTATGTTCTCGTGATTATTAACCCACATGTCTGGATTGCTAGCCAAATAATATAAGCATTACATCATCATAGCTCAAAGGTGGGTGCTTTGGCTTTCTTGAATCTTATGAGCAATGTTTAATGATAGACCGTTGCATACATCAGGCTACTGATGCTGAACCGTGTATTTGTTTTTAAAATAAAGATGTTTTTATTGGAAATTTTCTATTTTACATTTACCACAAGATGCAACAAATTCCCAAAATAGAGTACAGTAATTATTCCACATAAACATACAGAAAAGACCAGTGAATATTAATACAAATGACTCAAATTATTACAATTGCTGTAGTGGGATAACAGTAAAGCCATGAGTACATGGCCCCATGGTGCTCACCCTTTCCCACAAAGATAACAGAGACAGCTACACAACATACAGGATCCCTTGTGGGGTAACATAAAACAAACCAAGGTGTGGGATAGAGGGAAAGTTGGCCGATTGGATAGGTAACTGGCTGTCTGATCGAAGACAGAGGGTGGTGGTCGATGGAAAATTTTCGGATTGGAGGCAGGTTGCTAGCGGAGTGCCGCAGGGATCAGTGCTTGGTCCTCTGCTCTTTGTGATTTTTATTAATGACTTAGAGGAGGGGGCTGAAGGGTGGATCAGTAAATTTGCTGATGACACCAAGATTGGTGGAGTAGTGGATGAGGTGGAGGGCTGTTGTAGGCTGCAAAGAGACATAGATAGGATGCAAAGCTGGGCTGAAAAATGGCAAATGGAGTTTAACCCTGATAAATGTGAGGTGATTCATTTTGGTAGGACTAATTTAAATGTGGATTACAGGGTCAAAGGTAGGGTTCTGAAGACTGTTGAGGAACAGAGAGATCTTGGGGTTCATATCCACAGATCTCTAAAGGTTGCCACTCAAGTGGATAGAGCTGTGAAGAAGGCCTATAGTGTGTTAGCTTTTATTAACAGGGGGTTGGAGTTTAAGAGCCGTGGGGTTATGCTGCAACTGTACAGGACCTTGGTGAGACCACATTTGGAATATTGTGTGCAGTTCTGGTCACCTCACTATAGGAAGGATGTGGAAGCGCTGGAAAGAGTGCAGAGGAGATTTACCAGGATGCTGCCTGGTTTGGAGGGTGGGTCTTATGAGGAAAGGTTGAGGGAGCTAGGGCTGTTCTCTCTGGAGCGGAGGAGGCTGAGGGGAGACTTAGTAGAGGTATATAAAATGATGAAGGGGATAGATAGAGTGAACGTTCAAAGACTATTTCCTCGGGTGGATGGAGCTTTAAAACGGGGGCATAACTATAGGGTTCGTGGTGGGAGATACAGGAAGGATATCAGAGGTAGGTTCTTTACGCAGAGAGTGGTTGGGGTGTGGAATGGACTGCCTGCAGTGATAGTGGAGTCAGACACTTTAGGAACATTTAAGCGGTTATTGGATAGGCACATGGAGCACACCAGGATGATAGGGAGTGGGATAGCTTGATCTTGGTTTCAGATAAAGCTCGGCACAACATCGTGGGCCGAAGGGCCTGTTCTGTGCTGTACTGCTCTATGTTCTATGTCTAACTCAACATCCCAGAACCTCCAAGCAATAAAAGCAAAACTCAGAAAAAAGGGCAACATCAAAGATGTGACGTGTCAGCGTATGCTCTCATGCACAGGGACGAATAAGTCAAGGATTCATACACTTCACCTAGGCTCGCAACACAACAGAGCTCCCTCCTCTTCTGCCAAAGGCACTGATCAGGCTCCCCAGCACCAAAGAATTTAAACCATTCTCCACCAAGGAAACCCTACTGACAGAGAGGGGAAAAAACATCAAGGGGAGAGGTACGACCCTCCTCCTCCCGGCAAGAAAAGGGAAACCCACTCGGATTAACTATAACAAATCAGAGCCTATATCAACACTACACCTCCCCGGATAAAGAAAGGAAGCTCCTGAGAGGGGAGCATCAGGATTATCCAATAGACCCAGAGGCAGGTCTTTCAGCAAGCACTTTTGTAGGAAGGATACCAGGACAACAGTATAATCCTCACAAGCAACAGAATACTGCGTAGCCCCCCCCCCCCCCCCCCCATGAGGCAAACAGTCCAGAAGCACCCAGAATGGGACACCTTGGGGGAGGGCAACCTACTCCGCCATCTAACATATCCTCCAGCTGACCCGAACACAAACAGCCACTACCGCCCTAACCTGCTCAACGGGACACACTAAGGGCCAATAAGCCAAGAATATTCACATCACATTTGTACATTGCAAAAAAGCAAACTATCCCTTTCTCTAGGTACCGCAGAGGCACCGTTTATGCCCTGCTGGCTACGCAATTCGACCCATTTCGCCACATCAGACAAACCCTAACAACGGGATAATATACCCACCATGCATTTCATGAGTCAAGTAATCAAGTAACTATTGCCATCACTTACGCAGCCAAATCAAAGCAGAAGACCAACTTAACAAGGCTAGATGGCCAAGAATTTATCAGCTATAACTGGCATGCACCAGAACATAAATGCCCCATTCCAAAAATACCAGAAACACCAACAGTGTGGCATGGTGGCACAGTGGTTAGCACTGTTGCCTCAGTGCCAGGGACCCAGTTCAATTCCCGGCTTGAGTCACTGTCTGCGGAGTCTGCACGTTCTCCCTGTATCTGTGTGGGTTTCCTCCCACAGTCCAAAAGACTGGTTTGGTGCATTGGCCATGTTAAATTCTCCCTCAGTGAACCCGAACAGGCGCCGGAGTGTGGTAACTAGGGGATTTTCACAGTAACGTTCTTGCAGTGTTAATGTAAGCCTGTCTGTGACACAAATAAACTAAACTTGAAAACTTTCGTCAAAAACAAAGTCCACATGATCTGTCTGCACTCTCTCAGGAAACGAACAAGGATTCCGAAATCCCAGAACATCAAAATCACAACACCATCAATAAGGGATTCTTCTCACCCACAAGGACTTAAGGCCACACCAACCATCTCTGCACCAAACCACCTACCCACCACCCTGCTGTGGCACCATTTACCTTGCATATAAAGATAAAAGTACTAAAAATTGTACTCCCTCAGTGTAAATGCAAGGATTACAGCATATATAAAAAACAGGTAAATAATGCACAACCAATTCAGCATGTTCCTCAGCAGAAGGGAGACACAAACAATTAAACTACAGCCTCCCTCATTCCACCGCCAGAGCACGAACACCATCAGAAAGAAAAGACAGACAATCCTGATTTTCACAGTATAACAGGTAGCAAAATGCCTCTGTGCTCATACATTATACACCCTGTTGATTTGGAGAGGTGGTGCAGAAGCAGTGTGTCAAATTACACAAAAAACAGAAAATGCAGAGTGCTCTGACGAAGGGTCATCTACACTCGAAACGTTGGTTTTATTCTCTCCCCACAGATGCTGTCAGACCTGCTGAGATTTTCCAATATTTTCTGTTTCAGATTCCAACATCCGCAGTATTTTGCTTTCATCTTTTTTTCAATGTGTCAAATGACTTCCTTCGGTGCTGTAACAATTCTGTGACAGAGACAGACAAGTGCCAATAATCCAGACTGTGACAAGCAAAGTCTGCATTAATGCTTGAATAAAGGAAGCACTTGCCTGGATTTATATACTGTGTCACTTTGCAGTAAGGTCTTCCAGAAGCTGCTGGCGTGTGGTGATTAATAGAGGCAAAAAAAAACTGCCATTTTGTGTACATGGCTTGACAAAAATTTTGCATCCAATTGGCTACCTCACCCTGGATCCCATGAGATTTAACCTTATGCAACAACCTACCATTTTGACCTTGTCAAAGGCCTTGTTAAAGTCCATGTAGACATCAACTGCACTGCTCTCATCTACCTTCTTGGTTACCCCTTCACAAAAAAAAACACTGGCATGACAACTTGAAGGTGGTCGCTGATGACTGTGTTCACCATCAAGGAACAGATTGCTGATGACTGTGGAACCTGTTAATGTGAAGTTCTCAAGAACCTCTAGCATCACACTGTCTTTGCTAATAGATGGCAACATGAAAACTGCCTACATTATGACATTAGTCTTCCTGATGGTCAAACCAAACTCGAGGAATCAAACTGTGTATTTGCCACAGAGGGTGTTCCTTGGTTTGGAATGAGCGCGGCATTGTTGGTGTAAAGCAATTCGCTGATGGGGACTTGGTACACTTGTCTTAGACCTCTGGTGAACAAGGTTGAACAGCTCTGGCGTGAAGCCAGTTCTGGCATGTGGAGAACTTTAATAAAGGATGTACACTGTTCTGTTCACAAGTAGTGCTAATGGGTAAAGAAAAACCTTACATTTACATAGTATTTTTAGTTAGAGTAAAGCTGCTTCACACACGAGCAGAATCTGACCAAAGCTACCACCAAGCCAAAGGAGATTTAGGGGGATGGCTAGGAGAAATCATGAGTCAGAGTTTAAATGTGGAGAGCAAGAGATGTTTTAGGGATGGAATTCCATCATGGCCACCAGCGACAGAAAAAAAGAGACAGCTGCACAAGAGGGATGAGTTGATAGAACAAAGTAAAGTTTATTTATCAGTCATAAGTAAGGCTTACATTAACACTGCAATGAAGCTACTGTGATATTCCCCTAGTCGCCACAGTCTGGCACCTGTTCAGGTCAATGCACCTAACCAGCACGTCTTTCAGACTGTGGGAGGAAACCGGAGCACCCGGTGGAAACCCACGCAGACAGCGGGAATCGAACTCGGGTCCCTGGCGCTGTGAAGCAGCAGTGCTAACCACTGGGGGCGCGGGGGGGGGGGGGGGGGGGGGGGGGGGGGGAGGGGATTTTAAATTTGTAACTTTGGTGGATTGGGGGCCAATGTCAGCCAGCCAGCACATGGTGATGGAAACTTGGTGCGAGTTAGGATGACCTCAAGTTTATGGAAGGCAGAAAATGGGAAGCTGTCCAGAAGAAAAGTGTACAGGAACCATAGGATAACTTAAAGGAGAGTACAAAATGCACACAAAGGCTATCACTCAATTACAAAACTATGTTTCTACAAAACCCTCACATCATAAATTTAGTGCCCGATGCATTGTATCTGGTCAAAGTACTAAAAACTATTCAATTCAAGTTATGAAATGTTAATGTTTTGCGTTTACAGAAGGAAAGTTCCATTGGCACAAGTCAATTCAGACCGATGTGCTTCAGTGCAATGTTACATTGCTCAGATTCTTTGGTTCATTGAAACACTAATACAGATGCCTTTATACTCACAAGGAACTGATTGGGAGACTGGACACGTGCCTGTCAGTGGGATATTTTAAGTCACCCTAGACGCTCAAACTCCACACACAAAGGTCCTCAGTACTTGCTGCAGGAACATCGTGGTTGGATCACGCACAAGAAATACAGGAACAGTATTTATTGAAAGAATACAAATCTCTTTGGCAGCAGAAGCGGTCACTGCACAAAATGCAGCAAATAAAATGAAATAACTTTTGAAAAATTATTTGGATATCTTTCAGAGAGAGATTTTTGTTCAGAGGACCAAATGAAGAAAAATTAAGGAAAATACAGGCTTGAGATGTTGAACTTCACTCAGGATCCGAAGCATTCCATTATAGCATTTGAACAGCCAGTTTTTTGTCTTTATTTCCCAGCCAGGCAGATATTTTCAAGTATTTCTTCTTTGTAACAGCAGTTTGCATTAAGTTAATCTTCCATTTCCCCCACCCGCCTTCCCTGTATAGCTGGAAATTATAATTTTAAGTATAAAAGAAAAGGAGAAAATGCTGGAAGTACCTGGCAGATCTATAGAGGGAGGGAAAGAGATAACATTTTACCAGTTCCGGTTAAAAGTCTTTGACCTGAATGTTAAACTCTGGTCCTCTCTCTACAGGTGCTGACTAAACTGTTGAACATTTAACTGGAAGCAAAAACAAAGGAGCAGGACTCCAAAGAGGATTTTAAGAGGAGGGGGAGACAAGGAACAAAGATCCCAAAAGAATGTTGCATAGGACAATGATCAACTGGCTTACACTATTGTTATAGTGCAGTGACTGGCACATGTAAGGATAAAGGTCGGGACAACATTGTGAAAATGGCATAGAGCAAGATCGTGGCAGATGTTTAAAGCAAAATTTAAAAGCCAATTCATGGAGGCACACAACCCAATGTAATTATACTGTTTGGGGAATCTAATCAAAGAAACCATTAAGATGAATAAGAGGATTTATTTAGGACTAGTCAGAGGAGAGTGCAGCTTCATGTCAAGAGGGCATATTGTTACATGATTCAGTTACATGAGATCTGATGTGGAAAGAAATGCCTGCGTGTCATTACCATGTGGAGTCAGGTCAGGTATTAAAACCTCTACTGTAATGACAGCAGACAGTACAATCTGTGACAATCAGCATCTAGAGATGGGGAGCAAGACCCTTGGAGGAAAAGTAATCAAAATGAGTTAATTCTTGAAGCAATCGACAACTTGTCGGCTGCGACAGCTCAGTTAAAGTGATCACGGACAATCTCAAACAACATCAGGATTCAAGCCCCAGCTTAAGTGTCGAGACAATCACGGGAACTCCAGCAATGGGGAAATGACAATGACTTGAGCCAAAGATCAAATCAAACATCCAGAATAATCATGTGGGAGTTGTGTGAAATAGGGACGTTCCTTCATTGACTGCACAAGAAAGAATAAATCCAATCTCTCCCCACTCAGGAATCTTACAGCAAGGGTAGTTGAGAATAGGCCTAGCTGACAGTCGTTGACGCCCTACTTCAGAGTTTGATTGTTCTTTTCCCTATCCTCTCCGTAAACAATCAAGATGATTTATGCCACTTGTATAATCACACTAAATAACTATTCACATGAAACTATGTCAGAGCAATTTTAAAATCATATTTGCCAAATCAGCAAGAGACCCTGCACAAACATGCAAACCAATTATGTTTTTAAATTAATAATCCCTTTGCAGAATAAAAGGAAGGCCATTGCTGGCTACCTTCACTGTATAACCAAACCTAGCATGCTGCACATGATCCAATATAGAGGACGTGCAACTTAACCTTGTGAAGTTCAGCTGAAATTAGAAATAGAGCATGTTTTTAACCAAGCTCTAACACAACATTCACGCCTCTACACACAAAACACTGCAGCCTCTGAATCCTTGAAGGAATGCAACTAAAATCATTAAGGCAATGCAATATAAAACTAAATTATAATTACACAGATGCAAGTGCAGCATGGACAAAATAATTTGCGTTTTCCTATCAGATTTCAATTGCTGCAGTGAAGCAAAGTACACTTGAACTTTTGAAACAGAAAGTACTGAAGACAATTTAAATGGTTAAAGGTGTAACGTACTTTCATAAAATTATACATTTTGGGACTACTATAAATTCTTCCATCTTCACTTGTAAACTGCACAACAAAGGGCTAATGTCAGACACACGACCAGCGGGGTCGGCACGGTGGCACAGTGGCTAGCACTGCTACCTCACAGCACCAGGGACCCGGGTTCAATTCCTGGCTTGGGTGACTGTGTGGAGTTTCCACATTCTCCCCGTGTCTGCGTGGGTTTCCTCCCACACTTCAAAAATGTGCGGGTAAAGTTGATTTGTCATGCTGAATTGCTCCTTAGTGTTAGGGGGATGTCAGGGGGATTAGCAGGGTAAATGTGTGGGGTAACAGGGATAGGGCCAGGGTGGGATTGTTGTTGGTGCAGACTCAATGGGCCGAATGGCCTCCTTCTGCACTACAGGTATATGATTCTGTGAAATAGCCATGAATGAAACGACAAAAAATTTAGAAGTCATTGGCACTGAACATAGCAGCAATTAGCAAGGACGAAAGAAGTTTGAATTATGCAGCCAGAACAGAAGTCAGAGGAAGTTATGATCAAACTGCGTGATGAACATCATCTTCAGTTGGGTGCCTGGTTGCCAATAAACAGAACTCCCACTCACCTGATGAAGGGGCAGCGCTCCGAAAGCTAGTGGCTTATGATACCAAATAAACCTGTTGGACTTTAACCTGGTGTTGTGAGACTTCTTACTGTGCCAATAAACAAACATTGGAGGCAGTGCGGAAAAGAGCCACGAGGTTGACCACAGGTATCAAGAGCCCGAGGTACGAAGACAGGAGATTTGGGCTTTTCAGCCAAAAGAGACATCTAAGAGATGATTTTATGGAAGGATACAAACAATCTTCTCTTTAAGCTACATATTTGAGCAGCAATCCAAGGATTCCCAGATCCCAGCTCACACAAATGCCTGCCCCTCTTCAGTTACCATGCAACAAAAAAGAGGGAACACAAACTTAAACAAATTGCACATGCAATGCAAAAAAAAAAGATATATTGGATACAAGAGAGCACGGTTCCTAGAGAAATAGAATTGAAAAGCACACGTCATGTTATCGGTCAGAATATGCCTAAGAACGTCGTGCAGTGTTCTGGTCTCCGCATTACAAAAACAATGCAAGCATTGGAGAAAGTTGTATCTTCTACACTCTCAGTAAAGTCTGAGCAGGCTGGCATCCTTTTCTCTAGAAAAGGAAAAACTGCAAAGTGACCTTTAAAATGATGAAAGAGTGCAACAGAAAAGATGCTTCAACTTGACAGACAATTACTTACAAATCCAACAAGAATTTGAAACTCACTACCACACGGAATAATTGAGATGAATAGCATTTAAAGGGAGCTAGATAAGTCAGCGGGGGTGAAAGGACTCTAAAGATATATTGAAGGGTGAGATGAAATAGTACGGGAGGAGTTTTATGGACAGCGTGAACACCGGCATATACCGGTTGGCTTAAATGTGTGTTTACATCATACTTTACAGCAGGATGGGAACTGTAAAGATTAATTCTGAGAATTATGGGAGCAGAACAAATGACAGATTTAAACCAGTAACAATTAATTTTCGGACTGGCATGAGGAGCTTCTCAGAATAATTAATATTTGGAGCTTACTTTCTGGTGGTGAGGGAGGTGAAAACCCTTGTTATATTTTGGAAATCACTGGATGCTACATTCGGAACACTGGAGGGTGTATCTGAACGTTTAATACGGATTCAATGATCTTCCGTATTGATAATTATCCTTTAATCTCGTGATCAGTGAAATATGATACACTTAGGTTTCGTTTTGGCTTCAAAAAAAAACCAATGGAGGTGACTCATGCATTCCGTACTCAAGAATCCATCATGAAAGGAAGAATTGTATTTGAGTAACGCAGTACCGGATTTGTTTGGCATAAAGCTTACACTGATAGACGAGACCAGAATTTGAAATCAGTATTTATTTCTGAAAAGTGATCATTTTGTTAGATTTTCAAGGACAGTTGCAATCAAATTGTGGCACAGTGGTTATCACTGCTGCCTCTCCGCACCATGGACCCGTATTCAATTCCGGTCTTGGGTGACTGTGTGGAGTTTGCAGGTCCCCCCCCGCGCCCCCGTCACCATAGGTTTCCTCCCACAGTCCAAAGATGCGCAGGTTAGGTGGATTGGCCATGCTAAATTGCTCCTTAGTGTCCCAAGATGTGTAGGTTAGGTGGATTAGGGGCAAATACGTGGAGTTACGGGAATACAGTCTTGGTGGGATGCACTGTCAGAGAGTTGGTGCAGACACAGTGGGCCAAGTGGCCTCCTTCTCCACTGTAGGGATGGTATAAATTTTGAAGCAATGCACTCTGGGCAATTTTGTTGGCCTTTTTTAATAATGATGTATTGTAGTTGTTTACTGTTCAAAATTTTAACCATCTCCTTTTGTGCTGCAAGGCATGAACACGGTCTTTAGCAAGCCCTCCACTAATGCAGTGCTTCAGCCTGCCATGGGGAATTACAGAAAGCTGCCTAGATGGCCAGGCTCTGATTTCTTTTTCAAAAAAGGGCCAATTTTATAGTTTGCATCCTTAGTTATCAAATCTCTCCTTGGCCTTGACCCCTCCCTGACTCAGTAATCTCCTCCAGTCTGAGATCTCTTGTCGACATCACCCCTCTTCCAACTCTAGCTCCTTGTACATCCCTGATTTCCACTGCTCCACCATTGGCAGCCATACCTTCAGCTGCCTGCACCCCAAACCCTGGAATTCACTCCTTAAATCGCTTTCTCCTCCTTTAAGGCACGCCTTAAACCCTCCTTTTTGATCAAGCTCTCGGTCATCTGGCCAAAGATCTCCAACGTCAAATTTTGACAGCTAATGTCCTGAGCAATTTCGGGAAGTTATACAGTATTAAAAAGGTGTTAGATAAATGCAACTTGTTGAGATTAAATATTCACCCACGTCTCATTTGACAATGGCACAACACACCAACAACCTGCTCTCGCCATCTTGCGATCGCTCCTCAACCAGATCACTTCAATGGGCAGGAAAATATTGAATTGGGCTTTTCATTTATGCAACCACCCAGTCCATAATTGTATTTTAAAAAGGGAAATAGAATCTTTCTAAAGGGTTTCTTGGTATATGCATGATAAAAATGAATATGCTCACCCATTTGTATTAGACTCAGAGCTCCATATCGACTCTACAGCCTCCATTTTAGACTTCATTCTCATAGCTAATATTTATCTCCAACCAACATCAATAAAAAAAACTTGATCATTGTCTCATTTGCTGTCTATGGGAGCTTGCTGTGTGCAAACTGGCTGCTGCATTTTTCTATGCTACGAAAAGCATGTTTTTTCCTTTCTTAACAATGCTCAAAGAGATCTCAAAGTGTTCCAAAGTAATAATGTTTCAAAAACAGAATGCTCAATGGGTAACTGCTGCATAGAGATTTTCACTTTGCCCCGCGCCAAGTTAGCCAATTGTAGCCAGGGGTACTAAAATTGGCCTCATCAATCCTTGCCTTTGAGGGGCATGGGAGGCGGTGCGGGGTGGCGGAGAATTAGCTGCAATATATTAGCCCAGAGCAGGATATGAGAATCACTGCATCATTGTATTATTAGTTAAAACAGAACAGCTCCTTTACCAGCCAAGCAAAAACACAACTGCTCCTTTACCACCCAAGCAATGTTTCCTTTAAGTTGTGTGGCTATGCAACAACCCAAAAGACCTCACACGGGCCAGGCAGAGTCAACCATATGTGCAAAGAACATTTAAGGAGCTCATGCACTTAAAATGAATCACCCACACACACAAAATAAAGATCAGAGGGAACGTTGAGCTAAGTATAATTCAGTGAGCACAAGTCATCCTGCTGCTGAATCATGGGACTGACCATTTCTCACCTGAGCGTGACAGGACATTTGACTGTGGTGGGCATCATCTCAGATCCTGTCCACATTTGACTTTCATATTCTCACCTGGCAAGGGCACCAGATATAGATTAAGAGCAGGAATTCTACCTGATCTTGCTCTTCCTAACCAGATATAATGAAACAGATTGGAGTGCTCCAATTTCTGTCTAAGCTAATTTAGCACACAACTGACGAAATAAAGCCAACCTTAAGCCTGCATGACTGAATGGCATCTGAATCAAGATAGCCAATAAACAGAGAAGCAGCAAATAGGCCAAATCTACTTACCAATCCAGCTTTCCATTAGAAACTTACTCAGAGACAAAAACACCTGATTTCTCGAACAAAAATTAACATTCACCAGTGAACTAATATTGAAAAACAAACTGCAAATCGAAGACCTTGACCAAATGCATCCCTCCAAGAAAACAGGATCCCTTTTGTATGCAAACTGGTTGTCACATTTTCCTATATGACGACAGTCACCATTCATCAAATAGGATGTGAAATGCTTTGGACTTGGCATGAGGTACTTTATGAATACAGGTTGTTGCACATGGACAGATATTGACAAATGATGCACCCAGTCTGGAACTATTTACAGAACCTGAAAGTGTAGGAAGGCAATTTGTCAACCACCATAATTAAATGCCTCAATATTTTGGGAAGGATTGCGGTTTTACAAAAACCTACACAGAACAAACCTGACAGATTAGAGAATCGCAGGCTTTTTTGGAAAGGCTAACCAATTAGTCTCACCCCCCTACTTTTACCCCTGTAGCAATGCAATATTTTCCCTTTAAGTATTTATCCAATTCCCTTTTGAAAAAGTTTTAAATTGGCTTCCACTACCCACTTAGGTAATGCATTTCAAATGATAACAATTAGAGCCCATTTACTATACCCGCAAGGACCTAACTGCACATCAGCAGTGACAGGGGGCTGGGAAAGCACCAGGATGTGTTCACAGACATCCAGCACTGGGAGGTCAAATCGCCACCAGGGGAGTCAGCCAAATCGTAAAATATTACAAGTGCTGACATGCATCATGACAGCTGCTGGCTTGGATGGATTTAATTCACTGCAGAGTCTGCAACTGGGAAATAACTGCGACTTATTTTTGACGGCAGCCGTTTTGGAGGGGGGTTTGAATAATGCAAATTCTGTTCTTATCACAAGGGGAAGGCTGGGATGTTTAATTATTGGGGTGGCACAGTGGCTAGTACTGCTGCATCACAGTGCCAGGGACCCGGTGGGTTTGATTCCCAGCTTAGGTCACTGGCTGTGTGGAGTCTGCACGGGTTTCCTTCGAAACTTGGGCAGCACGGTAGCACAGTGGTTAGCATTGTTGCTTCACAGCTCCAGGGACCTGGGTTCGATTCCCGGCTTGGGTCACTGTCTGTGTGGAGTTTGCACATTCTCCTCGTGTCTGCATGGGTTTCCTCCGGGTGCTCCGGTTTCCTCCCACAGTCCAAAGATGTGCGGGTTAGGTCGATTGGCCATGCTAAAATTGCCCCTTAGTGTCCTGAGATGTGTAGGTTAGAGGGATTAACGGGTAAAATATGTAGGGATATGGGGGTAGGGCCTGGGTGGGATTGTGGTCGGTGCAGACGCGATGGGCCGAATGGCCTCTTTCTGCACTGTTGGGTTTCTATGATTTCTATGAGTGCTCCGGCTTCCCCTCTCAGTCTGAAGGACGTGGTTAGGTGCATTAACCCAAACAGGCACCGGAGTGTGACAACTTCATTGTAGTGTTAATGTAAGCCTTACTTAGAACATTACAGTGCAGTACAGGCCCTTTGGTGCTCGATGTTGCGCCGACCAGTGAAACCAATCTAAAGCCCCTCTAATCTACACTATTCCAATATCATCCATATGTTTATCCAATAACCATTTGAATGCTCTTAATGTTGATGAATCCACTACTGCTGCAGGCAGGGCATTCCATGTCCTTACTACTCTCTGAGTAAAGAACCTACCTCTAACATCTGTCCTATATCTCTCACCCCTCAATTTAAAGCTATGTCCCCTCGTGTTAGCCATCACCATCCGAGGAAAAAGGCTCCCACTATCCACTCTATCTAATCCTCTGATCATCTTGTATGCCTCTATTAAGTCACCTCTTAACCTTCTTCTCTCTAACGAAAACAACCTCAAGTCCCTCAGTCTTTCCTCATACGATCTTCCCACCATACCAGGCAACATCCTGGTAAATCTCCTCTGCACCCTTCCCAACGCTTCCACATCTTTCCTATGATGCGGCGACCAGAACTGTACACAATACTCCAAGTTCGGCCACACCAGAGTTTTGTACAGTTGCAGCATGACCTCATGGCTCCGAAACTCAATCCCTCTGCCAATAAAAGCTAACACACCGTATGCCTTCTTAACAACCCTATCAACCTGGGTGCCAACTTTCAGGGATCTATGCACGTGGACACCCAGATCCCTGTTCATCCACACTACCAAGTATCTTACCATTAGCCCAGTACTCTGTATTCCTGTTACTCCTTCCAAAATGAATCACCTCACACTTTTCCACATTAAACTCCATTTGCCACCTCTCAGCCCAGCTCTGCAGCTCATCTATGTCCCTCTGTAACCTGCCACTTCCCTCCGCACTGTCCACAACTCCACCGACTTTAGTGTCATCCGCAAATTTACCAATCCATCCTTCTATGCCCTCATCCAGGTCATTTATAAAAATGACAAACAGCAGTGGCCCCAAAACAGATCCTTGCAGTACACCACTAGTAACTGAACTCCAGGATGAATATTTCCCATCAACCACCACCCTCTGTTTTCTTACAGCTCGCCAATTCCTGATCCAAACCACTAAATCACCCTCAATCCCATGTGTCCGTATTTTCTGCAATAGCTTACCATGGGGAACCTTATCAAACGTTTTGCTGAAATCCATATACACCACATCAACCGCTTTACCCTCATCCACCTCTTTGGTCACCTTCTCAAAGAACTTGTGACTAATAAATTAACTCTACTGTAGGATTTCCATTCCACAACTCTTTCTCTGCAAATTGCCAAATAATTCTGCATATATCATTTCAGTTACAATGCAAAGGTGGTGAACAAGAGCCACTAGTTTGCTGCTTCAATGCAGGGGTACAAATTCTGTTTTCATTACATGGGGATGTTTGATCATTTTGAGGGATTTACTGGCAAATCTCCTCTGCACCCCTTTAGGAGGGGTCCCCCACCTCCTCCTAAACACTGGAAACCGAATAAGCTAGTAAACAAGAAAAGCAAAACACAGCGTATTCGGGAAGTCTGAAGCAGAAGATGCCTGCAATGTAAACTCAGCAGGTCAGGCAGCATCTATGGAGGGAGAAACAGATTTGAGGATTCAGGTGTTGATGACCTTTCTCATCGAAAGCTCCTCTGGTGAGAAAGGTCAATGACTAAAATGTTAACTTCTTGTTTCTTTCCCTCCAGAGATGCTGCCTGCCCTAATGGGCATTGCAAACATTTTCTGTTGTTATTACGCTTGCAAATAACACTTTGCAGTTTATAAGAGGTTGCAGTCTCCCCGAGTCCAGGACACAATGATGCTCTCTGCAGTGTGTGCCGGGCCCGCCCGCGCCGTTTTGTTTATTTTATCGCCCTCCCACTTCGCACTCACAGTTCTCTGACCCAGGCTGGAAGCTGCTGAGGGACGGCACTCGCCCGGTGCCTGCTGCAATCTACCAGGCCGTCGGCGCAGGTACACGGCGGAGGGCAAGCCGAGGAGGAGACGGCCAGGAGCAGGGCGGCCCACAGCAAGCGGAGACCGAGGCCAGGCGCCGCCATCTTAAACCCCACCGACCCAAACAAAACAAACCCAACCCGCCCGCCCGGCTCCAGCAGAAACCACACCGCCGCTGAACAATCACCCCCGAGCCCGGCCACCAGCTTCACTCCCACGCTCGGGGCCTCTCAGTGAACCGCGGCCGCCCGGAGCCCTGCGTCCCGCCGCCGACACAAAGCGCCCATTCTCAGCGGCGTCTCCCCCCTCCCCGCCCCCCACAAACCAGAGTCCCGCCCCCTCCAGGCCGCCATTGGTAAATCCTGGTCCCCGCCCCGGGTCTCCATTGGTCACAGCGGACGTCAATCTAATGACATCACCCAGATCCCGCCTCCGGGACCCGCCCCCCGCCCCGTGACGCAATCTAGATTCCGATTGGTCAGATTGCACGTCAATCATCCAACGGGCCCCGCCTTCTTAAAGGGGAATTACATATTTTCATGTTGCAGTTCATGAACTCAAATAGGAGCTGCACTGAGCTCATTCACGGCTAACCTTCCATCTCAACCGTACCATAGAATCCCTACAGTGCAGAAGGAGGCCCTTCGGCCCACCGAGTCTGCACCAACTTTCCAAGAGGGCAGGCATCTTCCCAGGCCCACCCCATTTTTGCACATTTAGCATGGCCAATCCACCCTAGTAAGAAGTTTAACAACACCAGGTTAAAGTCCAACAGGTTTATTTGGTAGCAAAAGCCACACAAGCTTTCGGAGCTCTTAGCCCCTTCTTCAGGTGAGTGGGAATTCTGTTCACAAACAGAGCATATAAAGACACAGACTCAATTTACATGAATAATGGTTGGAATGCGAATACTTACAACTAATCAAGTCTTTAAGAAACTAAACAATCCACCCTAACCAGCACGTCTTTCGGACTGTGGGAGGAAACCGGAACACACAGAGGAAACTCACGCAGACATGGGGAGAATGTGCTGACTCCGCACAGTAAGAAGTCTAACAACACCAGGTTAAAGTCCAACAGGTTTATTTGGTAGCAAAAGCCACTACCAGATAAAACTGTTGGACTTTAACCTGGTGTTATTAGACTTCTTACTGTGTTTACCCCAGTCCAACGTCGGCACCTCCACATCATGACTCCGCACAGACAGTGATCCATGACCGGAATTGAACCCAGGTCCCTTGCGCTGTGAATCAGCAGTGCTAAACACTGTGCCACCCACTGTGCTGCCTTGTACCTTCCATCGCTATTATTATGTCCTTTGATTCCCTTAGACAACTTCAGATTGGTTCAATGAATGTTGGGACCATGTCTCATTCTGTTATGTGTTGGTATTGGAGGAGATGCTGAAGGATGCTTTTCCTTGTGAGAAAGGCTGGAACTAAAGACACAGTTTGAATAAGTGACCTCCCATTTGAGATGGAGATGAGAAGAATTTTTCTTCCCAGAAGGTTGTCAGTCTTTTCTTCATCAGAGTGCAGTGGAGACAGAGTCATTGAATAATGTAAAGCAGAGAGAGATAGATTCTTGACTAGCAAAGAAGTCACAGGTGGATAGTTGGAATGTGGAATTAAGACCACAATCAGATCAGCAATGGTCTTATTGAATGTCAAGGCAGGCTCAAGGGGACAAAGGGCCTACTCCAGATCCTAATATGTGCATATCAGAGGTTGTTGGTCATTTTTATTGTGAGTGAGGTTGATGTATCTGAGTAAGGAAGTCTTGCTGCAATTATGTTGGGTTTTGCAGACACCACACCTTGAGTCCTGGATGCAATTTTGATCTTCTTATTGAAGGACATACTTGCCTTAGAGAAAAGAACACACCATTATTTAAAACAAAATTTTTTTTAATGAAAGGGAGAGCTGGCAAGATAATTATAATTCATTATATTGGTCTCATACTTGACTTGTTGGTGGCTCTCTTGTCTCTGCATTAAGAGGTTAAATCACACCTTACAGACTAGAGCCCAACCTTTGATTTGATTTATTATTGTCACATGTATTAACATACAGTGAAAAGTATTGTTTCTTGCGCACTATACAAAGCATACCATTCATAGAGAAGGAAAGGAGAGAGTGAAGAATGTAGTGTCACAGTCATAGCTAGGGTGTAGAGAAAGATCAACTCAATGCAAGGTAAGTCCATTCAAAAGTCTGACGGCAGCAGGGAAGAAGCTGTTCTTGAGTCAGTTGGTACGTGACCTCAGACTTTTGTATCTTTTTCCCGACAGAAGAAGATGGAAGAGAGAATGTCCAGGGTGCGTGGGGTCCTTAATTATGCTGGCAGCTTTGCCGAGGCAGCGGGAAATGTAGACAGAGTCAATGGATGGGAGGCTGGTTTGTGTGATGGATTGGGCTACATTCACAACCTTTTGTAGTTTCTTGCGGTCTTGGGCAGAGCAGGAGCCATACCAAGCTGTGATACAATCAGAAAGAATGCTTTCTATGGTGCATCTGTAAAAGTTGGTGAGAGCCGCAGCTGACATGCCAAATTTCCTTAGCTTCAGAGCATCATTGAGGGGGTGCTGCACTGCTGGAGGCACTGTTCTTGGGGTTAGGTGTTTAAACAAAGGTCCTGTCAGCACTCCTAGGTCACGTGGATGATGCTATAGCACTAATTTGAAGAAGAGCAGGGGAGTTATCCCCGTATCAAGATCAACATTTATCCTTCAACCAACATCACTGAAACAGATTGCCTAGTCATTCATATCATTGCTGTTTTTGCAGAAAGGCCTCTGCATTTCCCTGCATTACAATATTCAAAAACATGTCATTGGAGTTCAAGTGTCGATAAACCATGATCTGACTAAGCAATGTGTAGACTCGAGGGCTGTGTTGGGAGGGTGTTGGTTACAAACCAGTATGTCTTAAAGAATATCCATAGTCTTCTGTTGGTTAACTGTAAGTCTTTATGAACGACTAGAACTATTTAAACATGTACAGTAAAGTGTGCAGACTAAGCGTTGTCTCCATGCTGATGTCTATACCCATCTCTGCTCAACACCACACTGACTCAACGTCTGGGTAATATAACTTCTTGCATCATTGTGTGGGTGATATTGTACTCAGACTCATCTTAATCCTGTATGTGCCAGACCCTTAGACTGCAGGCCGAATGGCTTCCTCCTGTTCCTACTCGTCTACTGGTTGTAAAACATTTCAGGACATCCCAAAGTTTGTTCATTTCTTCATTCTGTCGGAGAGAGTGACTCTGGGAGTGAGTCTGGGAGTGACCCTGGGAATGTCTCAGAGTGACTGTGGGAGTGACTCTGGGAGTGACCCTGGGAATGTCTCAGAGTGACTGTAGGAGTGATTCTGGGAATGACTCTGGGAATGTCTCAGAATGACTGTGGAAGTCTCTCTGGGAGTGATTCTGACCCTCTATATTGCACCAAAACTGCACCAACATCTGATTTCAATAAATAATCTGACTGTCTACTTTTCATTATCATGTCTAAGAACTGGGTGGCACAGTGATGAGCTCTTTGATAACTGTTTAGGAACAGCTAACTCAGCACTGGGTCAGATACTGTCCTGACCGAGGTCACCACACTCCTTCCCAGCGTTAGGGCTTTGCTGTGGCTCAGTTACTGACGCTCTGTCCTATAAATCGGAGCCTGAAGCACATATTCTAATGCAGTACTGAGAGAATGCTACACTGTCAGAGGTGCAACCTTTCAGATGAGATGTTTGAGTGAGGCCCTGTCTACTCTTTCAGAAGGATGTAATTCTAAGAACTGTTTATTTATTTTCTTTGTTATTCATTAGTCACAAATAAGGCTTACATTAACATTGCAACGAGGTTACTGTGAAATTCCCCTAATCGCCACACTCTGGTGTCTGTCCGGGTCAATGCCCCTAACCAGCACGTCTTTCGGACTGTGGGAGGAAACCGGAGCACCCGGAGGAAACCCACGCAGACACGGGGAGAATGTGCAGACTCCGCACAGACAGTGACCCAAGCCGGGAATCAAACCCGGGTCCCTGGTGCTGTGAGGCAGCAGTGTTAACCACTGTGCCACCGTGCCGTTCTGGAGTGTTATCCTTGGTGATCTAGTTAATTTTTATCCCTGGTGTCCTGGTTAATATTTATTCCTCAACCAAGGTGGAAGAAACAGATTATCTGGTCATTGTAACATTGCTGCTTATGGGAGCTTGCTGTGAGCAAATAGGTTGCCACGCTCCCTACGTTATAATTACAAAAGTGACTACACTTCAAAGTGAACTGCATTGTCTGTAAAGTGCTTTGAAGAATGTGAAAGATGTGTTATAAATTTGTACTTTGAGAACAGGATCACAAATATTAACACAGCACTTTATACATCTGAATAAAGATGACATGAACCAACATTTAATTACATAACCACCAACATTCAGGGCATGATAATAATCCTCAGATTAGAGGGGAAGCGAAGGCCTAGTGGTATTATCGTTAGACTATTAATCCAGAAACTCAGCTAATGTCCTGGGGACCCAGGTTCGAATCCCACCACGGCAGATGGGGGAATTTGAATTCAATACAAAATATCTGGAATTAAAAATCTACTGATGACCATGAAACCATTATAGATTGTTGGAAAAACCCATCTGGTTCACTAATGTCCTTTAGGGAAGGAAATCTGCCGTCCTTACCTGGTCTGCCTACATGTGACTTCATGTAGAGAAAGATCAACTTAATGCAAGGCAGGTCCATTCAAAAGTCTGATGGCAGCAAGGAAGAAGATGGAAGAGAAAATGTCTGGGGTGCATGGGGTCCTTAATTATGCTGGCTGCTTTGCCGGGGCAGCGGGAAGTGTAGACAGAGTCAATGGATGGGAGGCTGGATTGCGTGATGGATTGGGCTACATTCACCACATTTTGTAGTTTCTTGCAGTGTTGGTCAGAGGAGGAATCATACCAAGCTGTGATACAACCAGAAAGGATGCTTTCTATAGTGCATCTGTAAAAATTTGTGAAAGTCGTAGCGGACATGCCAAATTTCTTTAGTCTTCTGGGAAAGTAGAGGCGTTGGTGGGCTTTCTTAACTATAGTGTTGTCATGGAGGGACCAAGACAGATTGTTGGTGATCTGGACACCTAAGACCTTGAAGCTCTTGACCCTTGCTACTTCGTCCCCGTTGATCTCCTTTACGCTTCATGAAGTCGATGACTATCTCCTTTGTTTTGTTGACATTGAGGGAGAGATTATTGTTGCTGCACCAGTTCACCAGACTCTCTATCTCATTCCTGTACTCTGTCTCGTCATTGTTTGAGATCTGACCCACTATGATGGTGTCGTCAGCAAACTTGAAAATCGAATTGAAGGGGAATTTGGCCACACAGTCATAGTGTATAAGGAGTATACACTATGGATGCGGTTGACAAAGGAAGGGCCGTGGATGTCGTCTATATGGATTTCAGTAAGGCATTTGACAAAGTCCCTCATGGCAGGTTGGTTAAGAAGGTTAAGGCTCATGGGATACAAGGAGAGGTGGCTAGATGGGTAGAAAACTGGCTTGGCCACAGGAGACAGAGGGTAACAGTCGAAGGGTCTTTTTCCGGCTGGAGGTCTGTGGCCAGTGGTGTTCCGCAGGGCTCTGTACTGGGACCTCTGCTATTTGTGAAATATATAAATGATTTGGAAGAAGGTGTAACTGGTGTTATCAGCAAGTTTGCGGATGACACGAAGATGGCTGGACTTGCGGATAGCGATGAACATTGTTGGACAACACAGCAGGATATAGATAGGCTGGAAAATTGGGCGGAAAAATGGCAGATGGAATTTAATCCACATAAATGCGAAGTGATGCATTTTGGAAGAACTAATGTAGGGGGGAGTTATACAATAAATGGCAGAGCCTCAAGAGTATAGAAACACAGAGGGACCTAGGTGTGCAAGTCCACAAATCCTTGAAGGTGGAGAAGGTGGTGAAGAAGGCATATGGTATGCTTGCCTTTATAGGACCGGGTATAGAGTATAAAAGCTGGAGTCTGATGTTGCAGCTGCATAGAACGTTGGTTAGGCCACATTTGGAGTACTGCGTCCAGTTCTGGTCGCCGCACTACCAGAAGGACGTGGAGGCTTTAGAGAGAGTGCAGAGAAGGTTTACCAGGATGTTGCCTGGTATGGAGGGTCTTAGCTATGAGGAGAGATTGGGTAAACTGGGCTTGTTCTCCCTGGAAAGACGGAGAATGAGGGGAGACATAATAGAGTTGTACAAAATTATGAAGGGTATAGATAGGGTGAACAGTGGGAAGATTTTTCCCAGGTCGGAGGTGACGATCACGAGGGGTCTCGGGCTCAAGGTGAGAGGGGCGAGGTATAACTCAGATATCAGAGGGACGTTTTTTACACAGAGAGTGGTGGGGGCCTGGAATGCGCTGCCAAGTAGGGTGGTGGAGGCAGACACGCTGGCATTGTTTAAGACTTACCTGGATAGTCACATGTGCAGTCTGGGAATGGAGGGATACAGATGAATGGTCTAGTTGGACCAATGAGCGGCACAGGCTTGGAGGGCCGAAGGGCCTGTTTCCTGTGCTGTACTGTTCTTTGTTCTTTGAGTATAGTAGGGGGTTGAGCACACAGCCTTGTGGGGCACCGGTGTTGAGGATGATTGTGGAGAAGGTATTGTTGCCTACGCTTACTGATTGTGGTTCGTAGGTTAAGAAGTTCAGGATCCAGTCGCAGAGGGAGGTGCCGAGGCCCAGACCACGGAGTTTGGAGATGAGTTTCGATGGAATAATGGTGTTGAAGGCTGAGCTGTGGTCGATAAATAGAAGTCTGACATAGGTGTCCTTGTTACCTAGGTGTTCCAGGGCTGAATGCAGGACCAGGGAGATGGCGTCTGCTGTGGACCTGTTGCGGCGGTAGGCAAACTGTAGTGGATACAGGTAGTCCGGGAGGCTGGAATTGATTCATGTCATGACTAACCTTTTGAAGCACTTCATCATGATGGATGTCAGAGCCACCGGCCGATAGTCATTAAGGCACGCTGCTTGGCTTTTCTTTGGTACCGGGATGATGGTCGTCTTCTTGAAGCAGATAGGGAGCTCAGCTTGTTGTAAAGAGAGGCTGAAGATGTCTGTGAATACCCCCGCCAGCTGATCTGCGCAGGATCTGAGTGCTTGTCCGGATACCCCATCCGGGCCAGTCAGTTTCCATGGGTCGACCTTCGAGAAAGCTGCTCTGACATCTGCAATGGTGACACCAGATACAGGTTCATCCAGAGCTTCCAGGGTGGAAGGCATGCTCTCGCTGACCTCTTGATCAAAACGGCCCTCAGCAGGCAGAGTAGGAGATAAAAAAGACTTGGATTTATATAGCGCCTTTCCTCAAACCTCAAATGTCTAAAACACTTTGCAGCCAATGAAATACTTTTGAAATGCAGTCACTCTTCCAAAGAGCCAAATGGGCACAGCAAGCTCCCACAAACTACGGCTTCGCCACCGTGTCATAAGGCTGCAGATTTAGACCCCACTTTGGAGGCTGGACCATATAATCCAGGTAGACAGTCCTGGTGCCTTACTGAGGGACTGCTGCACTGTTGAAGGTGCCAATGTCCAGATGACCAGATAAACTGAGGACTAGTCTGTCCTGTCGGATCAACCTACAAGACAGAATGATCCCATGGTGCTATTCAAAGACAAGCAGGAGAGTTCCTGGTACCTACCCCAAAATTCACCCCTTAACCAATATTATTTAAACAAAATATCTGGTCATTATGACATTTCTTAAAATTTCAAGTTTTTAGGTGTCCAGATCATCAACAACCTGTCCTGGTCCCCTCCATGCCAACACTATAGTTAAGAAAGCCCACCAACACTTCTATTTTCTCAGGAGGCTAAGGAAATTTGGCATGTCAGCTACAACTCTCACCAATTTTTACAGATGCACCATAGAAAGCATTCTTTCTGGTTGTATCACACCTTGGTATGGCTCCTGCTCTGTCCAAGACCGCAAGAAACTACAAAGAGTTGTGAACATAGCCCAGTCTATTACGCAAACCAGCCTCCCATCCATCGACTCCGTCTACACTTCCCGCTGCCTCAGAAAAACGGCCAGCATAATCAAGGACTCCACGCACCCCGGACATTCTTCCACCTTTTTTCCGTTGGGAAAATGATACAAAAGTCCAAGGTCACATACCAACCAACTCAAGAACAGCTTCTTCCCTGCTGCCAGCAGACTTTTGAATGGACCTACAATATAATAAGTGGATCTCTTCTACACCCTAGCTATGACCATAACACTACATTCTGCACCCTCTCCTTTCCTTCTCCCCTATATACTCTATGAATGGTATGTTTTGTTTGTATAGTGCGCAAGAAACAATACTTTTCACTGTATGCTAATACATGTGACAATAATAAATCAAATCAAATTGCTGTTTGTGGGATCTTGCTGTGTTATATTTTCTGCATTGTGAAAATGGTTACATTTAAATAATGCTTTACTATATGTTTCCAGGCTGCCAAATGCACGGTAGAAATATTGTTATTTATTTCCTTGTTCCATTTTATGTAAATGAGAACGATAATATACTTCTTGCATTCTTGGTGTTGTGCTGAATTTCAAACAAAGTGGCAAAGGATTAAAACTTTGCAAAGCACCCACGTAAGCCCATCACGCCAGCCACCACCAGCCCTTTGAAGAAGTGACCATTGACTCTGCAGATTATTTGTGTAAATCTCAGCCCCTCAGGTGATTCACGGAACCTGTCAGCGCTTCTCAAGTAGAGTTTTTGACAAATCCCTCTTTAATGCTCAGGGTCTGGGAAAGAGTGTGAGAATTAGGACACAGCGGCTGTGACCAGACTAACAGATAGGCCCACCACACGGATCAAACCAGCCTGGCAAGGACACTCTTCCCAAATCCAGAGATCTCGAAACTAGAAGCAGGAGGAGGCCCTTCGAGCCTGCTCCGACATTCATTTTGATCATGGATGATCATCAGATTCAATATCCTGATCCCCCTCTTCCCCTCATATCCCTTGATCCCTTTAGCCCCAAGAGCTGTATCTAATTTCTTCTTGAAATCAGACAACATTTTGGCCTCAACTACATTCTGTGGTAGTGAATTCCACACGTTCACCACTTTCTGGGTGAAGAAATTTCTCCTCACCCCAGTTATAAAAGGTTTACCCCTTATCCTCAAACTATGACCCCTAGTTCTGGACTCCCCCCACCATTGGGAACATTCTTTCTGAATCTACCCTGTCTAACCCTGTTAGAATTTTATAAGTTTCTATGAGATTCCCTCTCACTCTTCTAAACCCCAGTGAACATAATCCTAACTGACTTAACCTCTCCTCATATGACAGACCTGCCATTTCAGGAATCAGCCTGGTAAACCTTGGCTGTATTCCCTCTATAGCAAGGACACTTGGACAACAAGAAGGTGGGTACTGAGACTGAGGGAAACTGTGAAGAGGGTATTTAGAGTTAAGGGTTGCAGTGAGGAGGGTTGTTAAAGTTGAGGGTTAAAGTGAGGAGGGTATTTAGATTTGAGGGTTAAAGTGAGGAGGGTATTTAGATTTGAGGGTTAGAGTGAGGAGGGTATTTATTTTTGAAGGTTAAAGTGAGGTGGGTATTTAGTTTTGAGGGTTAGAGTGAGGGGGGTATTTATTTTTGAAGGTTAAAGTGAGGTGGGTATTTATTTTTGAAGGTTAAAGTGAGGTGGGTATTTAGTTTTGAGGGTTAGAGTGAGGAGGGTATTTAATTTTGAAAGTTAAAGTGAGGTGGGTATTTAGTTTTGAGGGTTAGAGTGAAGAGGGTACAGGGATTGGGCTGATCCAACATGAACGCTTTACTGTACCAGTTGTTGAAATCTGGCCCTTGAAAATCACACTGGAAATTGAGAAGTGCTTATCAGCAATTCACTCATTCACATTCAGCTCCTGTTAATCATTGTCTGGGAGCAGCAGGGTAAATCACCCCACAGAATAAAGTATACTTCCTCATGGCTCATTCACCAGCCAGGGCTGCTGATTAGGATATAGTGACGGTAAACAGTTAAATGTAACTTCAGAACTCGGTACGAATCCTCTCAGCAACTCTGGCCCGTGTTACCACACAGAGGTCACAAGCTGACAATCTCTTTGCCTGCACGCTAGACAGTGGGTGGGGATTTTCCAGCCCCGCTCACCCCAAGGCTGGACAATCCCACTCGAGGTCAATGGGCCTTTGCATGGTCCGTGTCCCATGGCGGGTGGGACAGGAAAATTCCGCCCACTGTGTCAATCATAAAATGTAGCACCCATTTTACAGAGTTTCACTGGGCACAAACCTACAATGTAATGAGAGATTTACCCACATGAATCTACCATTTACACCCCATTTTAAAGAGTTTCATTGGCCTTTCGGCTAAGATCAAGCATCAGGTCAAGCCCAGGATGGGGTGCAATGCCCCATCTTGGCAGCTTGGGTCTTGTTTGTCTCTCTTGTGGGGACTTTGAATTGGATTCAATTGGATTTTGAATTTGGTTTTTTGGATAAAGCAAGGGATGGGTTTGTATTTTCCCGATTCACTTTAACCACTGGCTTTGTAACTTTTAGGATGGAGTAAAAATGACTTTTTATAAGATCACTTTGAACCTATGATCTAAAGATCAGTTTCAAAGAGTGTGTTTAGTGTGTATATTCGATGTGACACCCCTGATCTGGATAAAAGCAAATTACTGCAGATGCTGGAATCTGAAAGCAAATGAGAAAACGCTGGAAAATCTCAGCGGGTCTGGCAGCATCTGTAAGGAGAGGAAAGAGCTGATGTTTCGAGTCCAGATGACCCTTTGTCAAAGCTCCCTGACCTGGAATACTGGAGCATGCTGCCAGGTAAACGGGGAGGTGATGGTATTATCGCTGGACTCTTAATCCAGGAACCCAGGGGACCCGGGTTCGAATCCCCGCCATGGCGGAATTTGAATTTTTAAAAAATCTGGAATTAAGAATCTACTCATGACCATGAAACCATTGTCGATTGTCGGAAAAACCCACCTGGTTCACTAATGTCCTTTAAGGAAGGAAATCTGCCGTCCTTACCTGGTCTGGCCTACATGTGACTCCAGAGCCACAGCAATGTGGTTGACTCTTAATTGCCCTCGGGCAACTAGAGATGGGCAATAAATGCCGCCCAGCCGGCGATGCTCATATCCCAGAAAAAAAACGCTCCCTTTACAGTTCAGTGACTGTTAATGAATTGAATCATTTGTCTTCCAAGGCAGAAGTTAATGATATCAGCACGCCTTTAATAAAACTCACACTTAGTCCAATCGTTTTAAACTGCTGAAAATATGAATAATTTCTTCTCCCTCCACAACAATTAGCTAATTGATTTTTAGTGATGATTAGTGTCAGTTAACAAGCGGGAGAGGAGCAGATGGACTTGTAACAACCAGTGGAGAACTGCAAAGGGACTCAGCTCCCATTAATTAACTTCTGTTCAGCATCTGCAACTAAAATCAGGTGAGTGGTTTTGTTTCAGAAAGGAAGCAGACAGTTCAGGGTCCGGGAGGAAGTTGGAGATTGCAGAAATGCTTCCATGGCAAATCCTGCCGACTTTCGGAATTGTGGAGTCATCCCGAATTTCTGGCTTGGACCGAGTGAGTGTCTGTTTTCCAGATAGCTGTGGCTCAGTGGGCAGTGCCCTCTCGCACCAGAGTCACGAGTTAATTTGTTCAGTAAGGGCAAAATACTGCGGGTGCTGGAATCTGAAACCAAAACAGAAAGTGCTGGAAAATCTCGGCAGGTCTGACAGTGTTTGTGGGGAGAGAATAGAGCCAACGTTTCGAGTCTGGGCGACCCTTCAGCAGAGCTTTGAGATTTTCCAGCATTTTCTGCTTTTGTTTCAGATTCCAGAAGAAAAAGATGGCGCCGGCGTGAGGCACCTTCTTGCAAGCTGTGCCCAGCGTGCCCTCTAATTCTATCTTCTACTCTCACTCGATGCTTTATTCTAACTCTTTTAAACTCTCTAACAATGCTATTACTGTAACACTCCATTCTGCACTCTCTCCTTTCCTTCTCTAAGTACACCATGATGTGTACTTCACCTGATGAAGGAGCAGTGCTCTGAAAGCTCATGATTCCAAATAAACCTGTTGGAATTCAACCTGGTATTGTGAGACTTCTTACTGTTCTGTAAGTACGCTATGCTTTGTCTGTTTAGCACGCAAGAAACAATACTTTTCACTGTGACAATAATAAATCAAATCAAAAGGCATCTGCAGTACTTTGCTTTTATCTTAGTGTTTATCTCACTGCCACTTCTCTTCTAGGAATGTTTTCCCAGACTAAGTGCTGCTCTTCTCTCCAATGGATTTCCATTTGTTTCTCTCACCCTGTGTGTGGTAAACTACTGTTAGCTTATTGCCTATGTGTGTGACATGCCTGAACACGTCCCTGCCGGCCCTGCCCGGGACTCGTCCCCGCCTGGGGGTCCAGGTATAAAGGCGACTGCTCCCCACCCCCCTGCCTCAGTCTCTGGACCAGTTCATCGGCATGGGTGTGCTCCAAGTCTTTTGCTAATAAAAGCCTATTTGTTCTTGCATACAAACTAGCCTTTGCTTGATTGATGGTGCATCACTGTGCACCATCACTGCTTTCCATTTCCCTCCTGATGTTTGACACGGTGTTTACCAAAACTCGCTTTCACCGCCATGTTTCCTTCCTCAGCGACTGTCTCCCTCTCCGACCTATCCCACGTGGATTCCAAGTGAAGTTCCGCCTTTCATCTTTCGGATCCACCCAGGGTTACAGGTACCTCCAGGATGTACAAATCTCCTCGGACTGCATCCTGAGATCCACGCTCAGTGCCACTCCCCGCCATATGTACACCCTCGATATATCTCTCCAGCAGCACTGACTCACTCTATCTCAAAGCTGTCCTTGCCCCCAGTTTCACTTCATTCTTCGTCTCATCCACACGGGGGCACAGTGGTTAGCACTGCTGCCTCACGGGGCCAGGGACCTGGGTTTGATTCCCGGCTTGGGTGACTGTCTGTGTGGAGTTTGCACGTTCTCCCCATGTCTTCGTGGGTTTCCTCCGGAAGCTCTGGTTTCCTCCCACACTCCAAAGATGCAGGTCAGGTGCATTGGCCATGCTAAATTCTCCCTCAGTGTACCCGAACAGGCGCCGGAGTGTGGCGACTAGGGGGTTTTCACAGTAACTTCATTGCAGTGTTAATGTCAGCCTTACTTGTGACACTAATAAATAAACTGAACTAAAGCATTAAGAAGAAACTTTTTCTCTTCCTTTCAGGTGTTAAGGGATGCAAGCTCCAACAACCCATCGATACCAACATGCAGGACCCCCCACCCCTTTCCATTCTTTGGACTCTATCCCTCCTAACCCCCAGCTCTTGCCGCTTATTTGCCATACCCTCTGACCTTTCCCTCTCTGAGGCTGAGCGAGCTTTACTCAGCAAAGGACTTGGCTTCGTACCCTTACGTCTTCACCTCAGTGAATTCCGGTCTCGACAAGATGCTCGTGTGTCCAAACCTGGTAACGGAAACATCAAGGTGGGAAATCCACGTTCCAGCACTGGGGGAGTGCTGCACTGTTCGAGGTGCTGTCCTTCAGATGAAATGTTAACTAAGGTTCTGCTTCTGTCCAGTCATGTGGATGTTAAAGAGTTTGGGGATTCTCCTCAGTGTCTTGGTGAATATTTATCCCACAGCTAACATTCACGAGTATCTGTCCATTATCACATTGCGTGGGTTTCCTCCGGGTCCGGTTTCCTCCCACAGTCCAAAGATGTGCGGGCTAGGTGGACAGGCCATGCTAAATTGTCCCTTAGTGTCCCAGGATGTGTAGGTTAGGGGGATTAGAGGGCTAAATGCATGGGGTTTAGGGGAGTGGGCCTGGGGAAGATGTTCTGTCAGAGAGTCGGTGCAAACTCAATGGGCTGAACGGCCTCCTTCTGCACTGTACGGATTCTATGTTCTAAAGATTGAGAGGTACTCTGTGATAAGGATTCTTAGCTCTTACTCTCCCCGGAGAGATGGTTAAGTCTGGACTGGCCTCTCGGGCCTCCCCACACAAGTTATTACATGAAATCATTGCCTGCAAACAAACAATTCCTATTCCTGTTAACAGAAGGAGTAAGAAGTTTAACAACACCAGGTTAAAGTCCAACAGGTTTATTTGGTAGCAAAAGCCACACAAGCTTTCGAGGCTCTGAGCCCCTTCTTCAGGTGAGTGGGAATTCTGTTCACAAACAGAACTTATAAGACACAGACTCAATTTACATGAATAATGGTTGGAATGCGAATACTTACAACTAATCCAGTCTTTAAGAAACAAAACAATGGGAGTGGAGAGAGCATCAAGACAGGCTAAAAAGATGTGTATTGTTTCCAGACAAGACAGCCAGTGAAACTCTGCAGGTCACCAAAAATGTATTCATGTAAATTGAGTCTGTGTCTTATAAGTTCTGTTTGTGAACAGAATTCCCACTCACCTGAAGAAGGGGCTCAGAGCCTCGAAAGCTTGTGTGGCTTTTGCTACCAAATAAACCTGTTGGACTTTAACCTGGTGTTGTTAAACTTCTTACTGTGTTTACCCCAGTCCAACGCCGGCATCTCCACATCATCAACAGAAGGAGTGCCTGGGAACAAACACATAATGAGAGTTTTGAAGAGTTGCCATCCTTTCTGATGTTGGAGCTCCACCTGGTGGTTGCACAAAGCTCCATCGATGGGCCCAGAATGGATCACATTTACCCAGTCAGGACAGACTTGTATTTCTGCGCACCTCGCACAATGCCAGGATGTGCCACAAGTATGGCAAATAAATTTCTCCTCACCTCAGTTCTAAAAGGTTTACCCCTTATCCTCAAACTATGACCCCTAGTTCTGGACTCCCCCACCATTGGGAACATTCTTTCTGAATCTATCCTGTCTACCCATCTGGCTCACCCGATGAAGGGGCAACGCTCCAAAAGCTCGTGACACCAAATAAACCTGTTGGACTTTAATCTGGTGTTGTGAGACTTCTTACTGTGCTTTCCCCAGTCCAACGCTGGCATCTCCACATCCTGTCTAACCCTGTTAGAATTTTATAAGTTTCTATAAGGTCCCCTTTCACTCTTCCAAACTCCAGCGCATATAATCCTAACCAACTTAGTCTCTCCTTGTATGACAGACCTGCCATCCCAGGAATCAGCCTGGAAAACCTTCGCTGCACTCCCTCTATAGCAAGGACATCCTTCCTCAGATAAGGGCACCAAAACTGCACACAGTACTCCAGGTGTTGCCTCACCAACGCCCTATACAATTGCAGCAAAGCATCGCTATCCCTATACTCAAATCCTCTCGCTATGAAGGCCAACGTACCATTTGGAGAGTTTAAATATTCAGAATGGTGTGAGAGTGAGATGCTGCTCCCAGTGTGTTGGAAACGGGAAGATTCCCTGACTGACCAGCTGGGGGAGCAGCTGCACAGCGAGAGAGAAATGGGAAATATTCCAGATTTATCTCATTGCCGAGTTGAGGATAAATTTCCCCACGCTGTCACTGCCCCCCTCCCCTCTCTCCATAATCCTCCAACTCCCCTGCGAACTATGACCCGTGAACCTGCAGCTCTGACTTCAGAGGATTCCGAAGCTCGAATCTCTCTCTGATGTTGGTTGTCAGTATTTGGCAAGTCCATCATCACAGAGTGACTGCATTAAGCTGCAGGGCCCTTGGCAGAGCTTTGTCAAAGTTTCTATCAACAGGCCAAGCTAAGAATATTCACTGCATTGCTGGAAGGTTCCGGAAGCCTCCAGTGTGGGCAGTCTGGTCCAGCCTATGTTATTAAAATTGATTCATAGAATCATAGAATCATAGAAACCCTACTGTGCAGAAGGAGGCCATTCGGCCCATCGAGTCTGCACCGACCACAATCCCACCCAGGCCCTACCCCCCACATATTTACCCGCTAATCCCTCTAACCTACGCATCTCAGGGGCAATTTTAACCTGGCCAATCAACCTAACCCGCACATCTTTGGACTGTGGGAGGAAACCGGAGCACCCGGAGGAAACCCACGCAAACACGAGGAGAATGTGCAAACTCCACACAGACAGTGACCCGAGCCGGGAATCGAACCCGGGACCCTGGAGCTGTGAAGCAGCAGTGCTAACCACTGATTCCCTGAGCATTGACCCGTCCATTCTGTGTCAAGAGTTGTAAACCACTTTGTCCTGTGGAGGGATGAGTGTGAATCCATGAGATGCCTCAGAAGCAATTCTGCTCCAAAAATTTTTCACCTTCAATTATTCCACTGGATTTCTGCACTCCATACTCTATCTCCCTCTCTGTCAATTTCTAAGTTGATTGGGTTTTATCAGTGTGTGTGGGACCCGTACCCCAGTGAGAGTCAGTGTGTGTGGAACCCATACCCCAGTGAGAGTCAGTGTGTGTGGGACCCGTACCCCAGTGAGAGTCAGTGTGTGTGGAACCCGTACCCCAGCGAGAGTCAGTGTGTGTGGAACCCGTACCCCAGTGAGAGTCAGTGTGTGTGGGACCCGTACCTCAGTGAGAGTCAGTGTGTGTGGAACCCATACCCCAGTGAGAGTCAGTGTGTGTGGGACCCGTACCTCAGTGAGAGTCAGTGTGTGTGGGACCCGTACCCCAGTGAGAGTCAGTGTGTGTGGGACCCGTACCCCAGTGAGAGTCAGTGTGTGTGGAACCTGTATCCCAGTGAGAGTCAGTGTGTGTGGGACCTGTACCCCAGTGAGAGTCAGTGTGTGTGGAACCTGTATCCCAGTGAGAGTCAATGTGTGTGGGACCTGTACCCCAGTGAGAGTCAGTGTGTGTGATACCCATACCCGAGTGAGAGTGAGTGTATGTGGAACCTGTACCCCAGTGAGAGTCAGCGTGTGTGGAACCCATACCCAGTGAGAGTCAGTGTGTGTGGAACCCGTACCCCAGTGAGAGTCAGTGTGTGTGGGACCCGTACCCCAGTGAGAGCCAGTGTGTGTGGAACCCATACCCCAGTGAGAGTCAGTGTGTGTGGGACCTGTATCCCAGTGAGAGTCAGTATTTGTGGAACCCGTACCCCAGTGAGAGTCAGTGTGTGGGGGACCCGTACCCCAGTGAGAGTCAGTGTGTGGGGGACCCATACCCCAGTGAGAGTCAGTGTGTGTGGAACCCGTACCCCAGTGAGAGTCAGTGTGTGTGGGATCCGTACCCCAGTGAGAGTCAGTGTGTGGGGGACCCGTACCCCAGTGAGAGTCAGTGTGTGTGGAACCCATACCCCAGTGAGAGTCAGTGTGTGTGGAACCCATACCCCAGTGAGAGTCAGTGTGTGTGGGACCTGTACCCCAGTGAGAGTCAGTGTGTGTGGAACCTGTATTCCAGTGAGAGCCAGTGTGTGTGGAACCCGTACCCCAGTGAGAGTCAGTGTGTGTGGAACCCGTACCCCAGTGAGAGTCAGTGTGTGTAGAACACGTACCTCAATGAGGGTCAGTGTGTGTGGAACCTGTATTCCAGTGAGAGCCAGTGTGTGGAACACGTACCTCAGTGAGAGTCAGTGTGTGTGGAACCTGTATTCCAGTGAGAGTCAGTGTGTGTGGAACCCGTATCCCAGTGAGAGTCAGTGTGTGTGGGACCGATACCCCAGTAAGAGTCAGTGTGTGTGGAACCCATACCCCAGTGAGAGTCAGTGTGTGTGAGACCCGTACCCCAGTGAGAGTCAGTGTGTGTGGAACCCGAACCCCAGTAAGAGTCAGTGTGTGTGGAACCCGAACCCCAGTAAGAGTCAGTGTGTGTGGAACCCATACCCCAGTGAGAGTCAGTGTGTGTGCGACCTGTACCCCAGTGAGAGTCAGTGTGTGTGGAACCCGTACCCCAGTGAGAGTCAGTGTGTGTGGGACCTGTACCCCAGTGAGAGTCAGTGTGTGTGGAACCTGTACCCCAGTGAGAATCAGTGTGTGTGGAACCCGTACCCCAGTAAGAGTCAGTGTGTGGGGGACCCGTATCCCAGTGAGAGTCAGTGTGTGTGGGACCCGTACCCCAGTGAGAGTCTGTGTGTGTGGAACCCGTACCCCAGTGAGAGTCAGTGTGTGTGGGACCCGTATCCCAGTGAGAGTCAGTGAGTGTGGGACCCGTATCCCAGTGAGAGTCAGTGTGTGGGACCCGTACCCCAGTGAGAGTCAGTGTGTGTGGGACCCGTACCCCAGTGAGAGTCAGTGTGTGTGGGACCCATACCCCAGTGAGAGTCTGTGTGTGTGGAACCCGTACCCCAGTGAGAGTCAGTGTGTGTGGGACCCGTATCCCAGTGAGAGTCAGTGTGTGTGGGACCCGTACCCCAGTGAGAGTCTGTGTGTGTGGAACCCGTATCCCAGTGAGAGTCAGCGTGTGTGGGACCCGTACCCCAGTGAGAGTCAGTGTGTGTGGAACCCGTACCCCAGTGAGAGTCAGTGTGTGTGGAACCCGTACCCCAGTGAGAGTCAGTGTGTGTGGGACCCATACCCCAGTGAGAGTCATCTGAGATGCTGGGGACCACTGGAGGAGGCTGAGATGGATCAACCTCTCGGTACTTCTGGCTGAAGATTGCTGCGAATGCTTCAGCCTTATCTTTTGCCCTGATGTGCTGGGCTCCTCCATCATTGAGGACGGGGATATTTGTGGAGCCTCCTCCTCCAGTGAGTTGATTAATTTTCCACCACCATTCTCGACTGGATGTGGAAGGACTGCAGAGCTTGGATCTGATCCATTGGTTGTGGGATTGCTTATTTCTGTCTTTTGCCATTTGGCAAGCAAGTATCCCTGTTTGGTAGCTTCACCCATTGACACCCCACTTGTTTGTAGTATATGTAAATGAGTTGGAGGAAAATGTGGGTGGTCTGATTAGTAAGTTTGTGGATGACGCGAAGATTGGTGGAGTTGCTGATAGTGCCGAGGATTGTCAGAGGATACAACAGGATAAAGATCGATTGGAGACTTGGGCACAGAAATGGCAGGTGGAGTTTAATCCGGACAAAATGCAAGGTGATGCATTTTGGAGGATAAAACTTAGGTGTGAATTATACAGTAAATGGCAGAACCTTTAGGAACATTAACATACAGAGGGATCTGGACGTGAGCGTCCACAGTTCCCTAAAAGAGGCAACACACGTGTCCAAGGTGATTAAGAAGGCATACGGCATGCTTGCCTTCATCAGTCGGGGCATTGAGTACAAGAGTTGGGAAATCATATTCCAGCTATATAAAACCTTGGTTAGGCTGCATTTGGAGCATTGCGTGCAGTTCTGGTCACCACACTATCAGAAGGACATGGGAGCTTTGGAGAGAGTGCAAAGAAGGTTCACCAGGATGTTGCCTGGTCTCGAGGGTGTTGGCTATGAGGAGAGGTTGAATAAACTAGGGTTGTTTTCACTGGAAAGACGGAGGTTGAGGGGAGACCTGATAGAGGTCTACAAAATTATGAGAGGCACAGACTGGGTGGATAGTCAGAGGCTTTTTCCCAGGGTGGAAGTGTCAATTACAAGGGGGCACAGGTTCAAGGTGAGAGGGGGGAAAGTTTAAGGGAGATGTGCGGGGGAAGTTTTTCACGCAGAGAGTGGTGGGTGCCTGGAACGCGCTGCCAGAGGAGGTGGTGGAAGCAGGCACATTAGCAACATTTAAGAGGCATCTGGATGGGTCCATGAATAGGGAGGGAATAGAGGGATACGGACCGAGTAAGGGCAGAAAGTTTTTTTTCGTTTAGTTAGGACATCATGATTGGCACAGGCTTGGAGGGCCGAAGGGCCTGTTCCTGTACTTTTCTTTGTTCTTTGTTCTCTTTGATTTCAACTTTCCCCCAGATACGAAAGATCCAGGTTGAAGTCCAACTGGCTTATACCTCGTGCTGTGAGACTTCTTACCGTGCATATCCAAGTCCAACGCCGGCATCTCCACATTATGAAAGATCCCACAGATACTATTCTGAAGAAGTGAGGGAGGTATTTAACCCTGTATCCTGGCCAATTCCTATCTCAATACAACCAAAAGTCTGGATGCTTCCCCTTGTGGGGCATTCTGGGAAGAGAGTTCATAGTCTGAGGATAAGGGGCAGCAAATTTAAAACAGAGTTGAGGAGAAACTACTTCTCCCAAAGGGTTGTGAATCTGTGGAATTCGCTACCCCAAAGTGCAGTGCGGTGCAGTGAGTAAATTTAAGGAGGAGTTAGACAGATTTTTAATTGGGAATGGGTTGAAGGGTTATGGGGAGAAGGCAGGAAAATGGGGATGAGGAGCATATCAGCCATGATCGAATGACGGAGCAGACTCGTTGGGCCGGATGGCCTAATTCTACTCCTATATCTCATGAACTTATGAACATTGTAATTGCTGTTTGTGGGATCTTGCTGTGCACCGATTGGCTGCTGAGCTTCCTACATGCTCACACTGAGGTCAAAACATTGTGTGTGATTTCAAGAAGAAATTAGATATCGCTCTTGGGGCTAAAGGGATCGAGGGATGTGGGAGGAAGGGGGTGGATCAGGATATTCACAGAAATCATAGAAACCCTACAGTACAGAAAGAGGCCATTCGGCCCATCGAGTCTGCACCGACCACAATCCCACCCAGGCCCTATCCCCATATTTACACATTTACCCACTAATCCCTCTAAGCTACGCATCTCAGGACACTAGGGGCAATTTTAGCATGGCCAATCAACCTGACCCGCACATCTTTGGACTGAATTGAATTCGATGATCAGCCACGATCAAAATGAATGGCGGAACAGGCTTGAGGGGCTGAATGGCCTCCTCCTGCTTCTAGTTTCAATGCTTCTATGTTACTATGACTTCACTTCATTGGCTAGTAAGCACTGTGGGTCATTCTGACTACCTTTGCGAGTATCTGTTGGTTCAAATTTCAGCATGAACATGAGTAATTACACTGAAATTCCGTGTGATATTAATTACTAAGTATTCCAGCCCCTCCGGGTATAACAGAAAGCTGATGAAGGAATTTGGAAATGCGCCGGGGAGACGGAGAGGTGACTAATTATGTGTTTTTAATTACCCTGAATTAAAACCAGTGAGATCGGTGGGAATTCAGAGTTGTTGTGAGGAGATGAATTCATGCAATTAGTGCAGGGTTGTACGTCGGCTTAGACAGTAAGATAGAAAGCAGACACAAGGCTGCATTCAAATTAAGTGTCGAACTAACTCACTGCTGGAATTAGATGAGGGGTATGTCCAATTGAGGGGAAACTAGCAAAACATGAGGGAGAAAGGAATGGAATGAGAGTCAATGATCAGGGCAGCTGATGGAGTTAACCCAAGGGGCAGCACGGTGGCACAGTGGTTAGAACAGAATCCCTACAGTGCAGAAGGAGGCCATTCGGCCCATCGAGCCTGCACTGACAACAATCCCATCCAGGCCCTATTCCATTCACCCCACTAATCCCCCTGATGCGAAAGGGCAATTAAGCATCCACCTAACCAGCATGTTTTACAGACTGTGGGAGGAAACCCACGCAGGCACAGACTCGCTCCGCACAGGCGTTGACCCAAGCTGGGAATCGAACTCGGGTCCCTGGCGCTGTGAGGCAGCAGTGCTAACCACTGTGCCACCCTGCTGCCCAAGTTAGCACTGCTGCCTCACAGCGCCAGGGAGCCGGGTTCGATTCCCAGCTTGGGTCACTGGCTGTGTGGAGTTTGCACATTCTTCCCATGTCTGCGTGGGTTTCCTCCGGGTGCTCCGGTTTCCTCCCACAGTCCCAAAGATGTGGTGGTTAGGTTGATTGGACATGCTAAATTGATCCTAGTGCCAGGGGAATTAGCAGGGTAATTGCTTGGGGTTACGGGGATAGGGGCTGGGTGGGATCGTGGTCGGTGCAGACTCGATGGGCCTACGATATGCAGATTCTATGATATGCAGATAGGGTGAGATGAAGTAGGGTGGGAGGAGGCTCATGAACACCAGCAGGGACCTGTTGGGCCAAATGGTCTGTTTCTGTGCTGTGTAATTACTCAGCAGCAAGACAATGGCACTGGATCACTCCGGATGCAAGAGGTTGTAGGATATATACAGATATATCCAGCCACGCCCAGCTTCATTATCTGTACAACTGAACAAAGAACAAAGAACAAAGAACAGTACAGCACAGGAAACAGGCCCTTCGGCCCTCCAAGCCTGTGCCGCTCCTTGGTCCAACTAGACCAATCGTTTGTATCCCTCCATTCCCAGGCTGCTCATGTGACTATCCAGGTAAGACTTAAACGATGCCAGTGTGCCTGCCTCCACCACCCTACTTGGCAGCGCATTCCAGGCCCCCAGTTAAAGAGGGTACACTGTTCGGGTACACTGAGGGAGAATTTAGCATGGCCAATGCTCCTAACCAGCACATCTTTGGACTGTGAGAGGAATCCGGAGCACCCGGAGGAAACCCACGCAGACACGGGGAGAATGTGCAAAGTCCACACAGACAGTGACCCAGTTAAAAAGACCAGTTAAGGCTGGTTCATAAATCCCTGTCCTATCCGACATCTGCAAACAATCAACTCCTTCCCTTGGCGCTCCCTCACAGCCTCAATCCCTGAGGAAAAGGAAAAATACATTCATTCAGAATTGCTGCAGAACAGAATCAGTCGCTGCAATTAACCTGATAAATCACCGGGAGCTCAGCTGGAGCACTGTGTCCAACACTGAGCATCACACTTTCGGAAGGATGTGAAGGCCTTGGAGAGTGGGCAGAGTGATGAACGATGTTGGGAACAGTTTGGGATGTCTTATTAGGTTATTTGTAGTCTTAAGTCGTTCATCAGTGAGTCATAGAGTCATAGAGTTTTACAGCATGGAAACAGGCCCTTCGGCCCAACTTGTCCATGCCGCCCTTTTGTTTTAAACCCCGAAGCTAATCCCAATTGCCCGCATTTGGCCCATATCCCTCTATTGTAAGTATTTATTATCTACTCGAAACTCAATGTGCAGGTACAGGGGAGAGTCAATGGTCAGGGTACCTGAGGCATTGCCTGATGCAATTTGGCCTTTTGGCTCAGGTGAGATGTCTGATCAAGCCTAAGATGGGGCTATAATGCCTCACCTTGTCAGCTTGCATCTTGTTTGTTCCTCTCATGGGGACCATGAATTGGATTCAATTTGAATTTGGTTTTATGGATGGAATAAAAATTTAAAGAAAGCTACAGGAAAGGCCCAAGGTAGGAGCTCTCCATAGAATTCCCGCCAATGCAGAAGGTGGCCATTCAGCCCATCAAGTCTGCACCAACTCTCCAAAACAACAGCTTACCCAGGCCCACTCCCCACCCTCTCCCCACAACCCCATGCATTCACCAATGCTAATCTCCCTAACCTACAAATCTTTGGACTGTAGGGCGGCATGGTGGCACAGTGGTTAGCACTGCGGCCTCACAGCACCAGGGACCCGGGTTCAATTCCGGACTCAGGTCACTGTCTGCGTGGAGTTTGCACTTTCTCCCTGTGTCTGTGTGGGTTTCCTCCCACACTCCAAAGATGTGCGGGTGAGGTTGATTGGCCATGCTCAACTGACCCCAGTGTCAGGGGATTAACAGGTAAATATGTGAGGTTACAGAATAAGATCTGGATGGGGATTCTGGTCGATGCAGACTTGATGGACCGAATGGCCTCCTCTGCACTGGAGGGATTCTATGATTCTATGAAGCCGGAGCACCCGGAGGAAACCCACGCAGACACGAGGAGAATGTGCAGACTCCGCACAGACAGTGACCCAAGGCTGGAATCTCCATGCTAGCTTCTACACATGGCTCTGTCCAACTCTATACCGACCCCCTAGGTGTGGGTCATGTGTTCTCTTACATCACTGTGTGGTCCCACTTTAACCCTATACGTGCCAGAAGACCCTTACACTACACAGAGGAGATCCACTGGAACGGTATGGGGGATGAGGGATGTCAGTTATATGGACAATCTTGAGACACTGAATTTACTCTCCTTCGAGCAGAGAAGGTTAAGGGGAGAATTGAGAGAAATGTTCAACGCTATGAGATGTTTCAACAGAGTAAATAGGAAAGGTTTCCATTGACTGGAGGGTCAGTAACCAGGGGTCACACATTTTAAGAAAGCTGTCAAAAAAGACTACAGAGGGGGAGATTTCAAAATGAAAATGGTTAAATTAGTTAAAAGGAAACATTACAGGGCCATGGAGATAAGTTTAAAGTTTATTTCTTGGCCACAAGTAGGCTTACATTAACACTGCAATGAAGTTATTGTGAAAATCCCCCAGTCGCCACACTCCGGCACCTGTTCGGGTACACTGAGGGAGAATTTAGCATGGTCAATGCTCCTAACCAGCACGTCTTTGGACAGTGGGAGGAATCCGGAGCACCCGGAGGAAACCCACGCAGACACGGGGAGAATGTGCAAAGTCCACACAGACAGTGACCCAAGCCGGGAATTGAACCTGGGTCCCTGGGGCTGTGAGGCAGCAGTGCTAACCACTGTGTCACCGTGCCATAAAGGAGGGGGAATGGGACAGATTGGCCTTTTCAGAGAGGTATGATGGGTTGAAAGGCCTTCTCCTGTACTGCATCATTTACTGAATACTAGGAGCGCTTGTCACCGATTCCAGCCTTTTGTCCTGCACTGTCCCAATCAGGGAGTTTCTCCCTGTGTGGGGGATGTTTACCCTGTGCCTCCTTGTTCCAATGGCAGAGTTGAGTTGGAAGCGCTGTGCGCTTCACAGACTCTTTCAGAGGTCTCTGCAGTCACAGACACTCCTCTTCCAGTATGGGGAAGCCAGGCCTCTTCACCCATTTCCCCGCTCCCAATTCAGTCTGACCCCAGGGAGGTGTGGGAGGTTGGAATGATAAACGGGTAGATGTGAAATGGGGAATTAAAGGCTGAAAGTGAAATAAAAGGGGAATTCTGGACACGTCGGAGTTAGGATAGGGGTGGAAATGGGAGCAGCATTTAGTGGAGAATCGAGAGGGTTCGCTTAATTGGGGAGAAGAGGTGGAGGTAAAATCAACTGGGGGAGTGAGAGGGACACTGAGAACACTGGAGAAGAGAAAATCCCTGTGACAACAATGGGAGTCATGGGTAACAGAGAGTGTGTGTGTGTGTGTGTGTGTGTGTGGAATTGGATGGGGCACAGTGTGTATGTGAGGGTGGGGAGTTGGATGGGGTACAGTGTGTGTGTATGTGAGGGTGGGGAGTTGGATGGGGTACAGTGTGTGTATGTGAGGGTGGGGAGTTGGATGGGGTACAGTGTGTGTATGTGAGGGTGGGGAGTTGGATGGGGTACAGTGTGTGTATGTGAGGGTGGGGAGTTGGATGGGGTACAGTGTGTGTATGTGAGGGTGGGAAGTTGGATGCGGCACAGAGTGTGTGAGGGTGGGGAGTTGGATGGGGTACAGTGTGTGTGTGTGAGGGTGGGGAGTTGAGTGGGATGCAGTGTGTGTGTGTGTGAGGGTGGGGAGTTGGATGGGGTACAGTGTGTGTGTGAGGGTGGGAGTTGGATAGGGTACGGTGTGTGTGTGAGGGTGGGGAGTTGGGTGAGGTACAGTGTGTGTGTGTGTGTGTGAGGGTAGGGAGTTGGATGGGGTACAGTGTGTGTGTGAGGGTGGGGAGTTGGATGGGGTACAGTGTGTGTGAGGGTGGGGAGTTGGATAGGGTACAGTGTGTGTGTGTGAGGGTAGGGAGTTGGATGGGGTACAGTGTGTGTGTGAGGGTGTGGAGTTGGATGGGGTACAGTGTGTGTGTGAGGGTGGGGAGTTGGATGGGGTACAGTGTGTGTGTGTGTGTGAGGGTAGGGAGTTGGATGGGGTACAGTGTGTGTGTGAGGGTGGGGAGTTGGATGGGGTACAGTGTGTGTGTGTGTGTGAGGGTAGGGAGTTGGATGGGGTACAGTGTGTGTGTGAGGGTGGGGAGTTGGATAGGGTACAGTGTGTGTGTGTGAGGGTGGGGAGTTGGATGTTGTACAGTGTGTGTGTGTGTGTGTGTGAGTGTGTGTGTGTGTGAGTGTGCGTGTGAGTGAGTGTGTGAGTGAGTGTGTGTGTGTGTGTGTGTGTGTGTGTGTGTGTGAGTGTGTGTGTGAGTGTGAGTGTGTGTGTGTGTGAGTGTATGAGTGAGGGTGGTGTATTGGATGCCTTCCACATAGAAAGGTGTGCAACGCCTAAGGATGAGTAATTCAGAAGCCATGTTGTCTCTGTACCCAGGAGAGACGGTGAAGACGGTCAGGTCAGTTACAGTAACAGAGTCCGACAGAAACCAAACAGCACAATTACCTGTTCCAGTGATTGTGGATCACAGACCTTAGCCGGAATTCTCCGACCTCACAGAGTCATAAAGGTTTACAGCATGGAAACAGGCCCTTCGGCCCAACCTGTCCATGCCGCCCTTTTTTTTTAAAAACCCCGAAGCTAATCCCAATTGCCCCCATTTGGCCCATATCCCTCTATACCCATCGTACCCATGTAACTATCTAAATGCTTTTTAAAAGATAAAATTGTACCCGCCTCTACTACTGCCTCTGGCAGCTTGTTCCAGACACTCACCACCTTCTGTGTGAAAAAAATTGCCCCTCTGGACCCTTTTGTATCTCTCCCCTCTCACCTTAAACCTATGCCCTCTAGTTTTAGACTCCCCGACCTTTGGGAAAAAGATATTGACTATCTACCTTGTCTATGCCCCTCATTATTTTATAGACCTCTATAAAGTCACCCCTCAGCCTCCGATGCTCCAGAGAAAAAAGTCCCAGTCTCTCCAGCCTCTCCTTATAACTCAATCCATCAAGTCCCGGTACCATCCTAGTAAATCTTTTCTGCACTCTTTCTAGTTTAATAATATCCTTTCTATAATAGGGTGACCAGAATTGCACACAGTATTCCAAGTGTGGCCTTACCAATGTCTTGTACAACTTCAACAAGACGTCCCAACTCCTGTATTCAATGTTCTGACCAATGAAACCAAGCATGCCAAATGCCTTCTTCACCGCTCTGTCCACCTGTGACTCCACTTTCAAGGGGCTATGAACCTGTACCCCTAGATCTCTTTGTTCTCTAACTCTCCCCAACGTCCTACCGTTAACTGAGTATTTCCTGCCCTGGTTCAATCTACCAAAATGCATCACGTCTCATTTGTCTAAATTAAACTCCCTCTACCATTCGTCAGCCCACTGGCCCAATTGATCAAGATCCCGTTGCAATTGGAGATAACTTTCGTCACTGTCCACTATGCCACCAATCTTGGTGTCATCTGCAAACTTACTAACCATGCCCCCTATATTCTCATCCAAATCATTAATATAAATGACAAATAACAGTGGCCCCGCCCGCAGCTTGGATTCTCCAGTCCCACTGCAGCGAATGGAGATTTGACCGAGCGCAAATTCTCCATTCTCTCTGGCAGTGGTAGCGGGATGTGCGAGACTGGAACATTCCGGCTCTTCTCTCCTGGGTCGAGACTGATTGAAGCAGATAAAAGTACCGCAGCTGGGGATATTGAATATTCGGGATGGAGATTTTCAGGAGCTACTGTGCAGATACTCGGAGGTTTTCCAGAAGAAACTGGGATGAATAAAAGGAGCTAAAGCCAACATTTATTTGAAGACCAAGGCAGCACCAACATTTTTTCAGGTCTGCCCAGTGCCTCATGCACTTCATCGTAAAGTAAATGTGGAGTTAGGAAGAATGGAAAATTTAGGTGCCATAAAAGCTGTTTTCTGAATGGGCTGCGCCGATAGTCACCACATTGAAGCCAGATTGCACCGTGAGAATCTGTGGGGATTATAATTAACTGTAAATCAAGGAGCTCAGCTAGATAGACATCCCATTCCGAAAATTAAGGAACTCGACACAAAATTAGCAGAGGGCCTTAAGTCCACCAATTTGGATCTCAGTCACATCTACCAGCAGCTGGAGTTGGATGAAGATTCCCAGCAGTTATTTACTATCAACACCCACAAGGGGTTATTTATACCAGTGCACTCATAGAATCATAGAATCCCTACAGTGCAGAAGGAGGCCATTTAGCTCATCGAGTCTGCACCGACCACAGTCCCATCCAGGCCCTATCCCCGCAACCCCACGTATTTACCCAGCTAGTCTTCCTGACACTAATGGGCAATTTAGCATGGCCACTCAACATAACCAGCACGTCTTTGGACTGTGGGAGGAAACCGGAGCACCCGGAGGAAACCCACGCAGACACGGGGAGAACGTGCAGACTCCGCACAGACAGTGACCCAAGCCGGGAATCGAACCCGGGTCCCTGGCACTGTGAGGCAGCAGTGCTAACCACCGTGCCATTCATTTAGCCTTTGCAATCTCACCGGCCTGTGCCATTTTCCAGCGTACAATGGAAAGTTTATTGCAAGGCGTTCCTAACGTAGCGGTGTACCTGGAGGTGTCCTCATTACTGCATCATCCCCTGGGGAACACAGGGCAAACTTAGAAGAGGTCCTACATCGATCTAAAGAAATGGGTGTCTGTTTAAAATGGGAGAAATGCACTTTCCATGTAGATGAAGTTATATGTTTGGGTTTCGTGGTAGATACTAAAGGCCTACATCCTTCGGAGGATAAAGTCAAAGCCATCAAGGAAGTACCACAGCCTAAAAATGTATCAGTTAAAATCATTCCTTGGAATGGTGAATTATTAGGGCAGATTCTTACAAAACATGTCTACAATTTCAGCCCCACTTCACCTGCTTTCGAAGAAGCATCAGCGACGGAAATGGGGAGAATCACTAAAGAGGCGATTGCTATAAAAAGCAAACCTTACAGTCATCGACGCAGCTTGTATACTCTGATCTAACCAATCCACTGGCAGTTCCAGTGATGCATCATCATACGGAGCAATCATTTCCCATATGATGTCAGGCGGAATAGAGAGGCCAATTGGAATTGTGTCAAGAACATTATCAGAGGCTGAGAAAAAGTATTTTCAGAGAGACAAGAACAGTCTGGCGGTAGTTTATATGATGAAGAAGTTTCCTCAATATAGTTACATAGTAGACATTTCACCAGATTAGCTGTTTGATTTGATTTGATTTGATTTATTATTGTCACATGTATTAGTATCCAGTGAAAAATATTGTTTCTTGTGCACTATACAGATACAGACAAAGCATACCATTCATAGAGAAGGAAAGGAGAGAGTGCAAAATGTAGTGTTACAGTCATAGCTAGGGTGTAGATAAAGATCAACTTAATGCAAGGGAAGTCCATTCAAAAGTCTGACAGCAGCAGGGAAGAAGCTGTTCTTGAGTCGGTTGGTATGTGACCTCAGGCTTTTGTACCTTTTTCCCAATGGAAGAAGGTGGAAGAGAGAATGTCCGGGGTGCGTGGGGTCTTTAATTCTGCTGGTTGTTGGGTTTATTCCGAGAGGATAAACCAATGCCACTAATTGCCTCTGTGAGGGAGCAGAAATGGGCCCTATTGCTAGCTGCGTACAGCTACACATTTCAGCATTGATCAGGGACGCAAATATCGAATGCAGCATGCTCAGCCTCTGCTGCAGACAGTACCGTCACCGCCTGTACCATCACCGCCTGTACCATCACCGCCTGTACCGTCACCGCCTGTACTGTCACCACCTGTCCCGTCACTGCCTGTCCCATCACCGCCTGTCCCGTCACCGCCTGTCCCGTCACCACCTGTCCCGTCACCACCTGTCCCGTCACCGCCTGTACGGTCAGCGCCTGTACCATCACCGCCTGTCCCGTCACTGCCTGTACTGTCACCGCATGTACCGTCACCGCCTGTGACCTTCACCACCTGCATCGTCACCGCCTGTACCGTAACCGCCTGTACCATCACCACTTGTACCATCACTGCCTGTACCATTGACACCTGCACCATCACTGCTTGTACTGTCACCGCCTGTACTGTTATCGCCTGCACTGTCACCACCTGTACCATCACCGCCTGCACCATCACCGCCTGCACTGTCACCGCCTGCACCATCACCGCCTGCACCGTCACCGCCTGTACTGTCACCGCCTGTACCGTCACTGCCTACACCATCACTGCCTGCACCGTCACTGCCTGTACCGTCACCGCCTATACCGTCACCACCTACACCATCACTGCCTGTACCGTCACTGCCTGTACTGTCACCACCTGTACCATCACCGCCTGTACCATCACCGCCTGTACCATCACTGCCTGTACCATCACTGCCTGTACCGTCACTGCCTGTACTGTCACCGCCTGTACCATCACTGCCTGTACCATCACCGCCTGTACCGCCACCGCCTGTACCGTCACTGCCTGCACCATCACCACCTGCACCGTCACCGCCTGCACCATCTTTACCTGTACTGTCACCGTCTGTATCACAAGAAATAGTATTGGCGTTACATCTGATAGAGACTTTGCTGGTCTCAGCTGCTCATAGAAAAACCTGGGCAGAAAGTGACCCAGTGCTATCAAAAGTAAAGAGGATGGTGATTCAAGGTTAGTGCTATGATGGTTCAGAGCAAATCAGACCTGGCCTGCAACGTAGGATGGAGATGAGATGTGGGGACAGCATGTTATTGTGGAGGCTCGTGTTATAATGCCACCCCAGGGGCCACGGCTTTTACAACAGGAGTTGCACAATGCACACCCCAGACAAACGGATGGAAACACTCGCCCACAGTTATGTTTGATGGCTGGGTGTTGATAAAGAAATGAAAAGAATAATTTCCCAGCAGCCATTGCTGCCACCGCCAAATAAGCATCTCGGGGAGTGGCCGTGTCAGCCCTGGTCAACACTGCACACAGACTTCACAGGATCATTCATGGGACATGCCTTCCTCTTCCTGCCCGATACTCAGTCTCAATGGCCAACTGACGAAGTCTACAATGGCAGCAGCCACCAGTGACAAGTTGCGGCAGATTTTTTGCCATCCAAGGGCTTCCCAGAAGTCAATGACACAGATTTAAATGGAGAAGTCTAGAAAATTTGTTAAACCACAGTATTCGCCAAATCCGGTCAGCCCCTTGCCACCCAGCTTCCACTGGGTTAGCGGAACGAACCGTACAGACGTTCAAATCATCTATGAGAAAGTAAGTTCACAGGCCACTGCCTTTACATTTGGCAAGTTTCTTGTTATATGCTACCTCACTGAATGCACCCACAGAGGTTACATCAGCTGAGTTATTAATGGGACGCTGCCCATGAACCCTCTTGGATTTAGTATTTCCAGATTTGGCAGGAGGGTGGAGGCCAGATAAGCCTCCCAGAACAAAACACCACGACTCCAGAGAAAGGACCAGAGTTTTCCAGGTTGATGATTTAATTCTGGCCAGGAATTTTAGTGGAGGATCGACCTGGGTGGCCGGTAAAATTGTGGAGAGAACGGGACCTGTCTTTTACGTTGTACAAGGTCACTGTGTAAAAAAAAAAGGATAATTTGAGGAATAGTTGGGAAAGTTGGACCTGATCCATGGGTGTGCCCACCGCTGGACGTAGCCATGCCAGCTACTGACCCACGGTTCCTGCGGTTAATGTAGAGTTGAAGCAACCCGCGGTTTCAGGAGCTGAGGAGGCGGGAGCTACTGAGGGGGACGTTGAGCCTGGATTGATGAGTTTGCCTTTTGTATCTGCCGGCCCGGATTCTATACTCACTGAAAGACCCAGTGCCGAGCGGAGATGTTCTCCCAGAGTTCGGAAGATTCCAGACTGATTGACTTTGTGAATGAACTTTTTCTCTGGGGTGTCCCTGACGTGTTAATGTGTCATGTATGCCTGTGATTATCATAGAATCCTGACAGTGCAGAAGAAGGCCATTTGGCCCATCAAGCCTGCACCAACAACAATCCCACCCAGTAACCCCATGTATTTAACATGTATAACCCGCACTTTTTGGACTGTGGGAGGAAACCAGAGCACCCGGAGGAAACCCATGCAGACACGGGGAGAACATCTGATTAGCAAGTTTGCGGATGATATTAAGATTGGCGGAGTTGCGGATAGTGATGAAGATTGTCAGAGAATACAGTAGGATATAGATAATCTGGAAAATTGGGCAGAGAAATGGCAGATGGAAATTAATCCGGACAAATGTGAGGCGATGCATTTTGGTAGATCCAATTCAGCTGGGAGCTATAAAATAAATGGCAGAACCATCAGGAGCGCAGACACACAGAGAGATCTGGGAATACAGGTCCACAGATCCTTAAAAGTGGCAGCACAGGTGGAAAAGGTGGTGAAGAAAGCATATGGCATGCTCGCCTTCATCGGACAGGGCATCGAGTATAAAAGTTGGCAAATTATGTTACAGTTATATAAAACGTTGGTGAGGCCACATTTGGAACACTGTGCCCAATTCTAGTCACCACACTTCCAGAACGATGTGGAGGCTTTGGAGGGAGTACAGAAAAGGTTTACCAGGATGCTGCCTGGTATGGAGGGTATTAGCTATGAGGAGAGATTGAATAAACTGGGATTGTTCTCCCTGGAAAGACGGAGGCTCAGGGGTGACCTGATAGAAGTTTATAAAATTATGAGGGGTTTGGATAGGGTGAACAGTTGGAAGCTTTTTCCCCAGGGCAGAAATGACAATTACAAGGGGACACAAGTTCAAGATAAGGAGGGAAAGGTTCAGTGGAGATGTGCGGGGGAAGTTTTTTACACAGAGGGTGGTGGGGGCCTGGAATGTACTGCCAAGTGAGGTGGCTGAGACAGTTACGTTAGCCACATTTAAGACTTATCTTGATAGGCACATGAACAGATGGGGAATAGAGGGATACAGGCAGTTGGTTTAGATAGGACTATATGATCGGTGCAGGCTTGGAGGGCCGAAGGGCCTGTTGCTGGGCTGTACTGTTCTTTGTTCATTGTTTGTTCTTTGTAACATGCAAACTCCACACAGACGGTCACCCGAGGCTGGGATTGAACCCGGGTCCCTGGCGCTGTGAGGCAGCAACGCTAACCACTGTTTTCATTCATAGCTGGCCTCAGGAATGAGGGGGATGCGGGAAGGAATGTGCTAATGTGGCCTCTTTAATGGGTCGATCCTTTGAGGACCATGTGATCGGGTCCGACTCTATGGAGTGGGAAGTCGAGCCAATCAGGAGTGAGGGCGTAAATCCTGGGAGAGGGAGGAACCTCAGTTGGAGCCAGAGAGGAGACTGTGTATTAGCTCTGTCAGACCCTCATCTGATTTGATTTGATTTATTATTGTCACATGTATTAGTACACAGTGAAAAGTATTGTTCATTTAGAAATCCAACAGTGCAGAAGGAGCCATTCGGCCGATTGCGTCTGCACCGACCACAACCCCACCTTGGCCCATAACCCCACATATTTCCCTCTAACCTACGCATCCCGGGGCACTAAGGGGCAATTTAGCACGGCCAATGCACCTAACCCGCACATCTTTGGAGTGTGGGAGGAAACCGGAGCACCCGAAGGAACCCCACGCAGACACGGGGAGAATGTGCAAATTCCACACAGACAGTCACCCAAGCCGGGAATCGAACCCAGGTCCCTGGCGCTGGGAGGCAGCAGTGCTAACCACTGTGCCACCATGCCGTGGTTCTTTTGGTGTCTTGATTTCAGAAAGCTTTTGGAAGAGTCAGGATCGTGCCATTGAAAGATAATACTGAGGCTGTTTTGTTGTGGCTACACTAACTGTTGAATTGTATGTGCTGTGTTTGAGTTTCCCAGTGGATTAATGTGGGTGCTGGGTACATGGTTCAATTCCTGTCACTGCCTGCACTAATGATGTGGAGATGCCGGCGTTGGACTGGGGTAAACACAGTAAGAAGTCTAACAACACCAGGTTAAAGTCCAACTGTTGGACTTTAACCTGGTGTTGTTAGACTTCTTACTGCCTGCAATCCCCAGGAGAGGGAGCTGTTGACACACACTTCACAGCACCTTCCACGACCTCAGGACGTCTGAGGCTGCCTTCCAACCAATTCAATTCTTTGGAAACCTAGGCACTGTTGTAAGGTAAGAGAAAACAACAGACAACTTGCACACAGCAAGATCCCACAAACAGCAATCAGATAAATGGACAGCTTCACCATTTCAAAGATGTTGATCAAGGGGTAAATGGTTGGTCTGGAAACCAGGGAGAATTAAAATAAAAGCAAAATATCACGGACGCTGGAATCTGAAACAAAAACAGAAAAAAGATGGAAAATCTCAGCAGGTCTGACAGCGTCTGTGGAGAGAGAATAGAGACAACGTTTCATCCAGACTCGAAACGTTGGCTCAATTCTCTCTCCACAGATGCTGTCAGACCTGCTGAGATTTTCCAGCAGGGAGAATTATCCTGCCCTTCTTCACAATAACGCCACAGGACCTTTTCATAGAATCCCGACAGTGCAGAAGGAGGCCATTTGGCCCATCGAGCCTGCACTGACAACAATCCCACCCAGGGCCTATCCCCATAACCCCACCTATTTACCCTACTAATCCCCCTGACATCCCCCTAACACTAAGGAGCAATTCAGCATGGCCAATCAACCTAACCCGCACATCTTTGGACCATAAGGCCATAAGACATAGGAGCAGAATTAGGCCACTCGGCCCATCGAGTCTGCTCCGCCATTCAATCATGGCTGATATTTTTCTCATCCCCATTCTCCTGCCTTTTCCCCTTAACCCCTGATCCCCTTATTGATCAAGGACCTATCTATCTCTGTCTTAAAGAACACTCAATGATCTGGCCTCCACAGCCTTCTGCGGCAAAAAGTTCCACAGATTCACCACTCTGGCTGAAGAAATTCCTCCTCATCTCTGTTTTAAAGGATCCTCCCTTTAGCCTGAGGCTGTGCCCTCTGGTTCTAGTTTTTCCTACTAGTGGAAACATCCTCTCCACATCCACTCTATTCAGGCCTCTCAGTATCCTGTAAGTTTCAATAAGATCCCCCCCTCATCCTTCTCAACTCCAACAAATACAGACCCAGAGTCCTCAACCGTTCCTCATACGACCAGCTCTTCATCCCAGGGATCGTTCTTGTGAACCTCCTCTGGACCCTTTCCAAGGCCAGCACACCCTTCCTTAGATACGGGGATCAAAACTGCTCACAATACTCCAAATGGTGTCTGACCAGAGCCTTATACAGCCTCAGACTGTGGGAGGAAACCAGAGCACCCGGAGGAAACCCACGCAGACATGAGGAGAATGTGCAAACTCCACACAGACAGTCACCCAAGCCGGGAATCGAACCCGGGTCCCCGGCGCTGTGAGGCAGCAGTGCTAACCACTGTTTTTATGTCACAGTCCAAGCGAAAGCACCTCTGACATCACAGCACTCCCTCAGCACTGTGCCCGGACTGTCTGACTGGGTCATGTGTTCAGGTCTCTGGAGTGGGATTTGAGCCTATCGACTTCGGAGGGGATTGGGCACCTCACTGAGCCACAGCTGACACTTTCTGTTCACTGACAGAACAAGCTTCAATTTACAAATGCATTTTCTCCCCGGTGTAAATCTCCCCCCGGCCACAGTTCATTCAGTGCGTCGGCTACAGGCACTGAGATCCTCTCTTAGCTCAGGAAAAACAGGTCTGAGGTTGTACATTTCCTGCTTGAGTGAACTCACAGTTATAATGCAGATAAAGTGGTTGGGTCCCCTGTGGCTGTGGTACCGAGCTAGCAATTCAACACATCGAGTTCAAATCCCAATGCAGAGGTTGTAAAATTGAGTTCTGTAACACCTGGAATAGAAAGTTGAATTGCTGCAAAATCTCAAATAATTCACTCTTTATTCAGAGTGGACTCTCTCACCTTTACTGGGTCAACTCCTACACGCAACCCCTGTCACAGACTCTGTAGTTTCCTCTGTATCCCCTCAAATCAACTAGGGATGGATAGATGTTTACAGCATGGAAACAGGCCCTTCAGCCCAACTTGTCAATGCCACCCTTTTTTTTAAACCCCTAAGCTAATCCCAATTGCCCGCATTTGGCCCATATCCCTCTATACCCATCTTACCCATGTAACTGCCTAAATGCTTTTTAAAAGACAAAATTGTACCCACCTCTACTACTACCTCTGGCAGCTTGTTCCAGACACTCATCACCCTCTGTGTGAAAAAATGGACCCTTTTGTACCTCTCCCCTCTCACCGTAAACCTATGCCCTCTAGTTTTAGACTCCCCTACCTTTGGGAAAAGATATTGACAATCTAGTTGATCTGTGCCCCTCATTATTTTATAGACCTCTATAAGATCACCCCTCAACCTTCTACACTCCAGAGAAAATCTATCCAGCCTCTCCTTATAACTCAAACCATCAAGTCCCGGTAGTATCCTGGTAAATCTTTTCTACACTCTTTCTAGTTTATAGATGATAAGCGTTGTCTCATTTCTAGGCCCCCAGCAATCAATTTGTGCAGAGTAAGCTCCCACAAATAGTCAAGAGTGCAGACCCAGTGGTCATATGATGACACAGATACTTAGAGAATTATACGTCGGAGCATGGCAGAGTGGCAGCAGGTAAGAGCTGCTTAGAGTATTGAATAAACTGTTGGTGTTACGCATTCTTAGTCACAAGTCATTGGGAACCCAGCACTTCTACATGGTGTCAGGCGTTGGCAGTGGGGCACAAGGACTTCACTGCATCAACCTGCTCATTCGAAAAGGAGTGGCTTAGCATTGCTGCCTCACAGCGTCAGGGACCTGGGTTCAAATCCCGGCTTGGGCCACTGTCTGTGTGGAGTTTGCACATTCTCCTCGTGTCTGTGTGGGTTTCCTCCGGGTGTTCCGGATTCCTCCCACAATCCAAAGATGTGCAGGTTAGGTGGATTGGCCATGCTAAATTGTCCCTTTAGTGTCAGAGGAATTAGCAGGGCAAATACGTGGGGTACAGGGATAGGGTGGGATTGTTGTTGGTGCAGGCTTGATGGGCCGAATGGCCTCCTTCTGCACTGTAGGATTCTATGATTTTATGTAAAATTCGTACCTTATCATCCATCAACCAATGAAAGATTTGTACAACCCTTGAAGCAATCTTTAAAAGCTTTTTGAGAGCAAGGTTCGTTATCACGTCATGTGATTAGCTTTTTGGCAACTTATAGGAACACTATTCATGCGACTACCTAAAGTTTACCTGCATAATTACTCTTAAAGAGAAAGTTGGGAGCTCCGTTTGATTTGTTGTTACCTGCAGAAGCTTCAGAGATAGTAGAGCGTCAACAACAATCTCAAGTTGCTTGTTGAGATGTGAAGGCAAAACAATGCTGATTCCAGTAATTATGTTACAAATGAGAAATGGGAACCAGTTTTTAGTAAACACAGGCACAATTACTTACACAGTTCAAACTGAAGACTAACTAGTTTTGGCGACTCTGTGCTGACCAATTGTTCTCGTCTCGAAATGATTTCTCAGCATAATTTCCAAAAATACCAACTTCGTTAGTACCTAGTGTTGTCAATACGACCACGGAAGACTTAGTTGAATCTGAGTTGCCTGATGCTTGTGTCTTTGGTACGATACACCGTGAGAATGATGCAGAATTGGTACCAAGAGGAGAAGTGTCTAATGAAGGGGTGGCATTGGTGGCACAATGGTTAGCACTGCTGCCTTCACAGCTCCAGGGACCCGGGTTCGATTCCCGGCTTGGGTCACTGTCTGTACGGAGTCTGCACGTTCTCCCCGTGTCTGCGTGGGTTTCCTCTGGGTGCTCCGGTTTCCTCCCACTGTCCAAAGATGTGCAGGTTAGGTTGATTGGCCATGCTAAATTGCCCCTTAGTGTCCTGGGATGTGTATGTTAGAGAGATCAGCGGGGTAAATATGTGAGGTTGCGGGTGTAGGACCTGGGTGGGATTGTGGTCGGTGCAGACTCAATAGGCCGAATGGCCTCCTTCTGCACTGTAGGGATTCTATGATTTCTATGATTCCATGAAGCTCCAAATCATACTTCTATGGTCAAGGACAGCCAAATCCCAGAATGTCGTATACAACCAAAGAGGAATGCACATCCTCCTGATCGACTTTCCTATTGACCGTGTATAATGATTAATGGTGCACAGTGCGGTATCTAGAGTGTTAGAATGTAACCGGTGACAACTTTGTAATGTGACCAATGTAATGTGTCAGCTGACCCAGTAAACCATGGAACCAATTGTAGAGTGATGGAATAGTCAGCTGACTCACTATAAATAAGAACCTGTTTGGAATTGTGGGGAGCTTGGAGTGGCCCAGGGCGAGGCCTCAAGTTTGGAGTCATGATGTTTCTTTATTAAACCCTTTCTTTGATTTATAACTTGGAGTAAGTTTAGTTCTGTTGTCTGCATTTGAAGAGTTATTTCTGAGAAAACATAGAGTATTATTGGCCCTGTATCTTAGCAATTTGCTGTCATGACCACAGAAGTGAAGAGGGAAGGATGTTTTATATTTAAGTAGTTGCATGATTGCTTTAAGAGCCAGTCACATGATTTAATGGTGATGTCATTAGGATGTTGCACAGGCTCTTGTTTCGCGTTTCAGTTTCTCTCTGTCCAGGCAATATCTCTGAGAATAAATCTGTTGTCGTTAGTTTGAAACTACATTGTGCAAACCATAGCTTTTCTTTGTTTAAAATCTACAACCCTGAACATAATTAGAACATTACACCTGCCCACTAAAGGCCAGGCAGATCGTGAGGAAGTCATAGACATCATGACAATAGAGGCGTTTTCCTCTCGTTCACTCCAAGAACTCAAAGACGCCTCACAGGCGGACATCACATGCAGACTTCCCCACATCACCATGAGGAGCTGGCCAGAATCCTCCAGGGAGCTTCCCCAGAAACTCTGCACATTCTTCACCAGCTGAGATGAGCTGACCGCACAGGATGGGCTGGTACTGCATGGCCAGCGATTCGTCACGCCTACTTCTCTCAGAGGTACTGCACATAGCAACTTCACAAAGAATACCCAGGGTTGGAAGCAACTGGATACAGGGCCAAGGAGTCACTGTCCTGATCCTCCATGTACACCAACGTGGAGAGGGAAGTTTCCAGATGTGCAGCATATGATGCACTCGATCCGCATCAAGCAAAGAAACGTCTGCATCTACATGAGGTCCTGGAGTTCTCATGGTCATTTACACCAGCTGACATTCTCGAATGGAATGCTAAAAACATTTAACTGACTCATGTTCTGGGTGGTTTGAACTCAGTTATCTGCCAAACATGATGAGTAACACACCCGATCACCTTAAAGCGTTGACATGGAATCTTTTACATTCACCTGATACGACATAGAAGCTCTCAGATCAACAGCTCGTCTGAAAGAAAGCACTTCCGACACTGCAGCACTCTCTCAGCGGTGATGAGATTTGGATCCACAGTCCTTATTATGAACATAACTGAGAGACAGTTCACTCGGCCCAATGGCTCCACGCTGGTGTTCACGCTCTACAGGGGCCTCCTCCCATCCTCTCTTTATCTCATCCTATCAGCACATCCTCCTATTACTGTCTCCCCCGAGTGTTTATCCTGCTTCCCCATAATCCCTTTCGCCTTCTGACTCAGAAAAGACTGTAGCCAAAAAGAGAGAAGTCGGCAGATCTGAGTGGGCTTGAGAGGTGTGTTTACAGACCACACCGTTTATTCTCCCAAGGTGGACAAGTATCTTCCTGGAGTTTGATAGGGTGATTACCTAGTCTCTCCCACCTACCCCACCCCACCCACCCCCCACTCCAAGCAATCAATACACACACACACACACACACACACATACACACACAGTCTCACACACATACTCACACACACATGCATACACACTCCACAATCTGTGCAGTCCAGGCCTGGATCTGAGTGAAACAAGACAGGAAGTCTTCAATTCACATTGCTGTCCAGGCTGCTATTAACATCAGGGTCTGGTATATATACAGGGTTAATGTGCGACTGCGTACAGTAGCACCCACACACTGAGGTAAGAAGGCACAGGATCTAGAGACTGGGGTCAGTGTGGTGTTGAGCAGAGAGACCTGTTAAGATGTATGGTGATAACTGTGCCCTTTACTGTTTATTTGTATACGGTTACAAGCAGGTTAACAGAGACCTGCTGTTAACATACAGAAAGATGGTGCAGATTTCGTTAACAGACGAAGACGCGGAATTTACCAAATCTCCGTTCACTGCGACGGCGCCGGAGAATCCCACAGAAAAATTCCGGGCACGTTCTGTAGCTAACACCATTTCAGCAGAGCAGGGTGGGGATCTCCAATCCACTGGGAGCGGAATCATTGACCTTTTTTTTCTGATAAAACCTTTCCGTATCCAGCAAGGATAACGTGTCTGATAACCGGGCAACTTGATTTTTACAACTCTAAGTTCTGCTTTAGAATCAGAGAATCCTACAGTGCAGAAGGAGGCGATTCGCCCCATCGAGTCTGCACCGCCCACAATCCCACCCAGGCCCTATCCCCATAACCCCATGCATTTTACCCTAGCTAGTCCCCCTGACACTAAGGGTCAATTTAGCATGGCCAATCAACCTAACCCGCACATCTTTGTGGCTGATCATTATTCTTCCTGTACGCTTTGGTGGGGTGCTGTGAGAGGGTAGCGTGTGTGCTCAGAGGAACTTTCCAGTGAAAGATTTTAAAAAACGTAAAAGATGCATTTATGAAACTCCAGGTTAAGTGAACAATAGAATCTCCGCTCCCGCCTGCAACCCTTCCATGTTAAATGAAAGTGTCTGTGTGGGTTTCCTCCGGATGCTCTGGTTTCCTCCCACAGTCCAAAGATGTGCGGGTTGGGTTGATTGGCCATGCTAAATTGACCCTTAGTGTCGGGGGACTAGCAGGGTGAATGGGTGGGTTAGGGGAATAGGGCCTGCGTGGGATATGGTCGGTATAGACTCGATGGGCCAAATGGCCTCCTCCTATACTGCAGAGATTCTATGATTCTATGATTCTAATTGCAGGATTGCACAATACAGTATTTAAAGAAATCTTTTTTTGAATCAGGGAGGCGATGGCCTAGTGGTATTATTGCTGGACTATTAATCCAGAAACTCAGCTAATGTTCTGGAGACCTGGGTTCGAATCCCGCCACGGCAGATGGTGGAATTTGAATTCAATAAAAAAAAATCTGGAATTAAGAATCAACTGAAACCATTGTCGATTGTCGGAAAAACTAATCTGGTTCACTAATGTCCTTTAGGGAAGGAAATCTGCCATCCTTACCTGGTCTGGCCTAGTATGTGACGATGTGGAGATGCCGGCGTTGGACTGGGGTAAACACAGTAAGAAGTTTAACAACACCAGGTTAAAGTCCAACAGGTTTATTTGGTAGCAAAAGCAAATTGTGTGGCTTTTGCTACCAAATAAACCTGTTGGACTTTAACCTGGTGTTGTTATATCTTACTACTATGTGACTCCAGAGCCACAGCAATGTGGTTGACTCTCAATGGCCCTTGGGCAACTAGGGATGGGCAATAAATATTGGCCCAGCCAGCGACACCCGTGTCCCACAAACTAAATTTTATAAAAAGGTGTTAAACCTGCTCTCTCTCAGGTGGAATGCCGGATGGATCCCACTGCACTATCTTAAAGACGAACCGGGAACTTCCCCCCAGTATCCTGGTCAATATTTATCTGCTAACTAATGTAATAATAATGATCCGGCCATGACTGTGTTGCTGATTGTGGGAGCTTGCTGTGCACAAATTGGCTGACGCATTTCCTAATTTACTTCAAGAGTGGCTTGATTGGCTGTGGAGTGCTGCTCGATGAACTGTGGTTGTGACAGGCACTATATAAATTCAAGTCCTTCCTTTAATGTATTTATTGCTCTCTATTGCTGGTACTGGGCAAGAGGGGACTCATTAACTGTATAAGCTCGTTAGACACATTCTGATCTCAAGTGTCGGAGAATGATTTGATGTTGTAATTGGATTTATTAAATTTGCAATGGAGTAAATGTTTATAAATATATTGAGTTTGGTTTATTTTCTCTCCATAGATCCTTCACACGCCAGTGAAGCATCCACTACAATCACCCAGCCAGCTGAAAGCAAATATTTGAATGGCACCTCCGGTGTGGATTGTCCCTATTCTGTACAATGTCCCCCTGGAGTGTCATAAATCTGGACTATCTGACACTGCTGTCTCCCCGGGAAGAACAATAAAACACAGCTGTCCCTGTCCCGAGACCGCTCACATTCCAGAAACTACCTCAGCAAGTTGCTAATAATGACTGCGACATTCTGTAGGTGCTGTACGTCCCACCACAGTGCAATGCCTCATATATATAGTCCCACGCTGTGCAGTGCCTTGTGTATATCCACATAGTACATTGCCCTGTGTGTACCCACACACTGTACAGTGCCCCTGTGGTACCCACACACTGTACAGTGCCCCTGTGGTACCCACACACTGTACAGTGTCCCTGTGTGTACCCACACACTGTACAGTGTCCCTGTGTGTACCCACACACTGTACAGTGCCCCTGTGGTACCCACACACTGTACAGTGCCCCTGTGGTACCCACACACTGTACAGTGTCCCTGTGTGTACCCACACACTGTACAGTGCTCCTGTGTGTACCCACACACTGTACAGTGCTCCTGTGTGTACCCACACACTGTACAGTGCTCCTGTGTGTACCCACACACTGTACAGTGCCCCATGGTACCCACACACTGTACAGTGTCCCTGTGTGTACCCACACACTGTACAGTGCCCCTGTGTGTACCCACACACTGTACAGTGCCCCATGGTACCCACACACTGTACAGTGCTCCTGTGTGTACCCACACACTGTACAGTGCCCCTGTGTGTACCCACACACTGTACAGTGTCCCTGTGTGTACCTGCACACTGTACAGTGCTCCTGTGTGTACCCACACACTGTACAGTGTCCCTGTGTGTACCTGCACACTGTACAGTGCTCCTGTGTGTACCTGCACACTGTACAGTGCTCCTGTGTGTACCCACACACTGTACAGTGTCCCTGTGTGTACCTGCACACTGTACAGTGCTCCTGTGTGTACCTGCACACTGTACAGTGCTCCTGTGTGTACCTGCACACTGTACAGTGCTCCTGTGTGTACCCACACACTGTACAGTGTCCCTGTGTGTACCTGCACACTGTACAGTGCTCCTGTGTGTACCCACACACTGTACAGTGCTCCTGTGTGTACCCACACACTGTACAGTGTCCCTGTGTGTACCCACACACTGTACAGTGCCCCTGTGTGTACCCACACACTGTACAGTGTCCCTGTGTGTACCCACACACTGTACAGTGCTCCTGTGTGTACCTGCACACTGTACAGTGCTCCTGTGTGTACCCACACACTGTACAGTGTCCCTGTGTGTACCCACACACTGTACAGTGTCCCTGTGTGTACCCACACACTGTACAGTGTCCCTGTGTGTACCCACACACTGTACAGTGTCCCTGTGTGTTCCCACACACTGTACAGTGTCCCTGTGTGTACCCACACACTGTACAGTGTCCCTGTGTGTACCCACACACTGTACAGTGCTCCTGTGTGTACCCACACACTGTACATGCCCCTGTGGAACCCACACACTGTACAGTGTCCCTGTGTGTTCCCACACACTGTACAGTGTCCCTGTGTGTACCCACACACTGTACAGTGTCCCTGTGTGTACCCACACACTGTACAGTGCTCCTGTGTGTACCCACACACTGTACATGCCCCTGTGGAACCCACACACTGTACAGTGCTCCTGTGTGTACCCACACACTGTACATGCCCCTGTGGAACCCACACACTGTACAGTGTCCCTGTGTGTACCCGCACACTGTACAGTGCTCCTGTGTGTACCCGCACACTGTACAGTGCTCCTGTGTGTACCTGCACACTGTACAGTGCCCCTGTGGAACCCACACACTGTACAGTGTCCCTGTGTGTACCCGCACACTGTACAGTGCTCCTGTGTGTACCCATACACTACACAGTGCCCCTTTGTGTACACTATACAGTGCATTTGTGTGTACCCACACACTGTACAGTGCCCCTGTGGTACCCATACACTGTACAGAGCATTTGTGTGTATCCACACACTGTACAGTGCCTGTGTGTATCCGCACACTGTACAGTGCCTGTGTGTATCCACACACTGTACAGTGCCTGTGTGTATCCACACACTGTACAGTGCCTGTGTGTATCCACACACTGTACAGTGCCTCTGTGTATCCACACACTGTACAGTGCCTCTGTGTATCCACACACTGTACAGTGCCTGTGTGAACCCACAAACTGTTCAGCATTCCAAACATATACCCACACACTGTACAGTTCAGTTATGTATACCCACACACTGTATAGTGCCTCTGTATACCCACACACTGAGCTGTGTCCCCACTATATACCCACATATACATTGCCCTGTATGTATCCGCACACCATGCATTGCCCCCATAGGTATCTACAGAGTGTACAGTGCTCGGTACAGCACACACAGGATTATACATGTGGTGTGGTGTGTTTCTGGTGTAAGGGGTATGATCACACTGACTCCTGTATTCACAACTCTGTTCAATCCTGAGCTTCTGGCCTCCTCTCCGTATCATTCAGAATAAATCAAACCTGTTGCTTCAGCAAAGCTGTGACATCCCCGAGGGAATTTGTCAGAAAGATCTGGAAATAATCGGTGCAGGTGGAGACATGGTCACAATGCGATAAGTATGGGCTGGATCCACAGGACATCTGGCTTAGCCTGTCTCCCTGCCATGTCTATGATTTCTGTCTAAACCAGTTGGATTCAGTGACTGTATCGTGTGTTACAGGTAGTGCGTCAGTCTCTGGTCAGGAACACTCCAGATGTTTAAATTTGGCATGTCAGCTACGACTCTCACCAACTTTTACACATGCACCATAGAAAGCATTCTTTCTGGTTGTATCACAGCTTGGTATGGCTCCTGTTCTGCCCAAGACCGCAAGAAACTACAAAAGGTCGTGAATGTAGTCCAATCTATCACACAAACCAGCCTCCCATCCATTGACTCTGTCTACACTTCCCGCTGCCACGGCAAAGCAGCCGGCACTATTAAGGACCCTACGCACCCCGAACATTCTCTCTTCCACCTTCTTCCGTCGGGAAAAGGATACAAAATTCTGAGGTCACGTACCAACCGACTCAAGTTCAGCTTCTTCCCTGCTGCCGTCAGACTTTTGAATGGACCTACCTCGCATTAAGTTGATCTTTCTCTACACCCTAGCTGTGACTGTAACACTACATTCTGCACCCTCTCATTTCCTTCTCTATGAACGGTATGCTTTGTCTGTATAGCGCGCAAGAAACAATACTTTTCACTGTATGTTAATCCATGTGACAATAATAAATCAAATCAAATCAAATTCTGCTTGCTGTTTGTTTTCTGGTGGGCTGTTGGCGGAAGCCTCATTGTGACTGATAATTTAACACATACGGGCTGTATCCCTGGTGCCCCGCAAATCCTAGTGTGGCACGGATTGGCGTGATGTCACTGCCACATGTGTGTAGACTGCGTGTACATGTGTATAGTGTGATGATCTGTACACAGAAAGTGACATGTCGTTAGTGTGGGAGTTCTCAGCGGCGTTGGCTGCACACTCAGCAGGTAGGAGCTGCTAAAACACTCAAAATAACCCATTTAAAATGCCTGTCATTTCTACACAACCCAGCAACTCCAAAGCAGTGTGTACATGTGTGTATGGAACACAGAACACTACAGGAGAGCAGAATCGTATCTTAAAGCTTTCCTTTCCAACATCCTGGGCACCTCCACAATTTGATTTTATGTAAGCACCTTTAATTTGACACCAATTTATTTTTATTCATTCATGGGATGTGGGCCTCACTGGCTGGCCAGCATTTATTGCCCATTCCTAGTCGCCCTTGAATTGAGTGGCTTGCTGGGCCATTTCAGAGGGCAGTTGAGGGCATAGGTTTAAGGTGCGAGGGGCAAAGTTCGAAGGAGATGTACGAGGCGAGTTTTTTTTACACAGAGGATGGTGGGTGCCTGGAACTCGCTGCCGGGGGAGGTAGTGGAAGCAGATGCTATAGTTACTTTTGAGGGGGAACCTTGACAAATACATGAATAGGATGGGAATCCTATTCATGTATTTGTTAAGGATGGAGAACATGCCCTTGTCTACTTCGTGTGGAGATGCCGGCGTTGGACTGGGGTAAACACAGTAAGAAGTTTAACAACACCAGGTTAAAGTCCAACAGGTTTATTTGGTAGCAAAAGCCACACAAGCTTTCGAGGCTCTGAGCCCCTTCTTCAGGTGAGTGGGAATTCTGTTCACAAACAGAACTTATAAAGACACAGACTCAATTTACATGAATAATGGTTGGAATGCGAATACTTACAACTAATCCAGTCTTTAAGAAACAAAACAATGGGAGTGGAGAGAGCATCAAGACAGGCTAAAAAGATGTGTACTGTCTCCAGACAAGACAGCCAGTGAAACTCTGCAGGTCCACGCAACTGTGGGAGTTACAAATAGTGTGACATAAACCCAATATCCCGGTTGAGGCCGTCCTTGTGTGTGCGGAACTTGGCTATCAGTTTCTGCTCAGCGACTCTGCGCTGTCGTGTGTCGCGAAGGCCGCCTTGGAGAACGCTTACCCGAATATCAGAGGCCGAATGCCCGTGACCGCTGAAGTGCTCCCCAACAGGAAGAGAACAGTCTTGCCTGGTGATTGTCGAGCGGTGTTCATTCATCCGTTGTCGCAGCGTCTGCATAGTTTCCCCAATGTACCATGCCTCGGGACATCCTTTCTTGCAGCGTATCAGGTAGACAACGTTGGCCGAGTTGCAAGAGTATGTACCGTGTACCTGGTGGATGGTGTTCTCACGTGAGATGATGGCATCTGTGTCGATGATCCGGCACGTCTTGCAGAGGTTGCTGTGGCAGGGTTGTGTGGTGTCTTGGTCACTGTTCTCCTGAAGGCTGGGTAGTTTGCTGCGGACAATGGTCTGTTTGAGGTTGTGCGGTTGTTTGAAGGCAAGAAGTGGGGGTGTGGGGATGGCCTTGGCGAGATGTTCGTCTTCATCAATGACATGTTGAAGGCTCCGGAGGAGATGCCGTAGCTTCTCCGCTCCGGGGAAGTACTGGACAACGAAGGGTACTCTGTCCACTGTGTCCCATGTTTGTCTTCTGAGGAGGTCGGTGCGGTTTTTCGCTGTGGCGCGTTGGAACTGTTGATCAATGAGTCTAGCGCCATATCCTGTTCTTATGAGGGCATCTTTCAGCGTCTGGAGGTGTCTGTTGCGATCCTCCTCATCCGAGCAGATCCTGTGTATTCGGAGGGCTTGTCCGTAGGGGATGGCTTCTTTAACGTGTTTAGGGTGGAAGCTGGAGAAGTGGAGCATCGTGAGGTTATCCGTGGGCTTGCGGTACAGTGAGGTGCTGAGGTGACCGTCCTTAATGGAGATGCGTGTGTCCAAGAATGCAACCGATTCCGGAGAGTAGTCTATGGTGAGTCTGATGGTGGGATGGAACTTGTTGATGTCATCATAGAGTTGTTTCAGTGATTGTTTCAGTGATTGGTGAACAATCACTGAAACAACTCTATGATGACATCAACAAGTTCCATCCCACCATCAGACTCACCATAGACTACTCTCCGGAATCGGTTGCATTCTTGGACACATGCATCTCCATTAAGGACGGTCACCTCAGCACCTCACTGTACCGCAAGCCCACGGATAACCTCACGATGCTCCACTTCTCCAGCTTCCACCCTAAACACGTTAAAGAAGCCATCCCCTACGGACAAGCCCTCCGTATACACAGGATCTGATCGGATGAGGAGGATCGCAACAGACACCTCCAGACGCTGAAAGATGCCCTCATAAGAACAGGATATGGCGTTAGACTCATTGATCAACAGTTCCAACGCGCCACAGCGAAAAACCGCACCGACCTCCTCAGAAGACAAACACGGGACACAGTGGACAGAGTACCCTTCGTTGTCCAGTACTTCCCCGGAGCGGAGAAGCTACGGCATCTCCTCCGGAGCCTTCAACATGTCATTGATGAAGACGAACATCTCGCCAAGGCCATCCCCACACCCCCACTTCTTGCCTTCAAACAACCGCACAACCTCAAACAGACCATTGTCCGCAGCAAACTACCCAGCCTTCAGGAGAACAGTGACCAAGACACCACACAACCCTGCCACAGCAACCTCTGCAAGACGTGCCGGATCATCGACACAGATGCCATCATCTCACGTGAGAACACCATCCACCAGGTACACGGTACATACTCTTGCAACTCGGCCAACGTTGTCTACCTGATACGCTGCAAGAAAGGATGTCCCGAGGCATGGTACATTGGGGAAACTATGCAGACGCTGCGACAACAGATGAATGAACACCGCTCGACAATCACCAGGCAAGACTGTTCTCTTCCTGTTGGGGAGCACTTCAGCGGTCACGGGCATTCGGCCTCTGATATTCGGGTAAGCGTTCTCCAAGGCGGCCTTCGCGACACACGACAGCGCAGAGTCGCTGAGCAGAAACTGATAGCCAAGTTCCGCACACACAAGGACGGCCTCAACCGGGATATTGGGTTTATGTCACACTATTTGTAACTCCCACAGTTGCGTGGACCTGCAGAGTTTCACTGGCTGTCTTGTCTGGAGACAGTACACATCTTTTTAGCCTGTCTTGATGCTCTCTCCACTCCCATTGTTTTGTTTCTTAAAGACTGGATTAGTTGTAAGTATTCGCATTCCAACCATTATTCATGTAAATTGAGTCTGTGTCTTTATAAGTTCTGTTTGTGAACAGAATTCCCACTCACCTGAAGAAGGGGCTCAGAGCCTCGAAAGCTTGTGTGGCTTTTGCTACCAAATAAACCTGTTGGACTTTAACCTGGTGTTGTTAAACTTCTTACCTTGTCTACATCAACAGGGATGAAGTTGAAATGGTCAGGAGCTTCAAGGTTTAAAGTGGCCAGATCACCAACAACCTGTCCTGGTCCCCCCCATGCCAACACTATAGTTAAGAAAGCCCACCAACGCCTCTACTTTCTCAGAAGACTACGGAAATTTAGCATGTCCGCTACGACTCTCACCAATTTTTACAGATGCACCATGGAAAGCATTCTTTCTGGTTGTATCACAGCTTGGTATGGCTCCTGCTCTGCCCAAGAGCACAAGAAACTACAAAAGGTTGTGAATGTAGCCCAATCCATCACGCAAACCAGCCTCCCATCCATTATACACTTCCCGCTGCCTCGACAAAGCAGCCAGCATAATTAAGGATCTCACAAACCCCGGACATTCTCTCTTCCACCTTCTTCCGTCGGGGGAAAAAGATACAAAAGTCTGAGGTCACGTACCAGCCGACTCAAGAACAGCTTCTTCCCTGCTGCTGTCAGACTTTTGAATGGACCTACCTTGAATTATGTTGATCTTTCTCTACACCCTAGCTATGACTGTAACACTACATTCTGCACTCTTTTGATTCCTTCTCTATGAACGGTATGCTTTGTCTGTATAGCGTGCAAGAAACAATACTTTTCACTGTATGTTAATACATGTGACAATAAAAATCAAATCAAATCAAAGAATAGAAGGATATGGTCCCCGAAAGGGTAGGAGTTTTTAGTTCAGACGGGCAGCATGATTGGTGCAGGCTTGGAGGGCTGAAGGGCCTGTTCCTGTGCTGTGATTTTCTTTGTTCTTTGAGAGTCAACCACATTGCTGTGACCCTGGAGTCACATGGAGGCTAGACCAGGTAAGGACGGCAGATTTCATTCCCTAAAGGACATTAGTGAACCAATCCACATAGGGAGATATGAGCATAGGTAACCTGAAGCTTGCTCAAAGAGGTAGACTGTTAGCAGCATCTTAAAGGCGGAAAGGTGTTGAGAGGTGGAGGGGTTTAGGGAGGGAATTCCAGAGCTTAGGGTCTGGCCAACTGATGGTACAGCTACAAATGGGGGAGGAAGAAGGGATGGGGACAAGGGGGAGGTGGAGTGGTTGAAATTGGGGGATGCTGAAGCGGCCTGAATTGGAAGAGTGCAGAGATCTAGGAAGGCTCGCCGAATCACAGATTTGTTACCGTGCAGAGGAGGCCATTTAGCCCATCGTGTCTGCACTGGCTCTGCAAAACTAGCATCAAGGCTTGGTGCCATTCCTCCACATTTTCCCCGTACTTCTGTCTTGAGGAGATTATAGAGATAGGGAGGAAGGAGCGAGGCCATGGAGGGATTTGAAAACAAAGGTGAGAATGTTAAATTGGAGGCATTGCCAGACCTGGAGCCCATTAGGTCAGTGAACATGTGGTGAACAGGATCGGGAATGGGTTGGAATACAAGCAGCAGAATTTTGGATGAGTTTAAACTTAACTTTCTCAACAATTCCCCAAAATGAGGGAACATATGGGTGCCCACCTCCTGTAATCTCACAGCCTGGCCTACATTCCCTGTCCCTGCTACTTCTGAGAAAGAGTTGCCAAGACCTAAACAAGAGTTGTATTCATTGCAATGCAGAAGGTTAAGACATCTGATTTGATTGAAGTTTTCAAGACATTAAGAGAAGCAGATCGGGCAGATAGAGACTGGGGAGGCGATGGCCTAGTGGTATTATCGCTAGACTATTAATCCAGAGACCCAGCTAATGTTCCAGGGACCCGGGTTTGAATCCCACCACAGCAGAAGGTGGGATTTGAATTCAATAAAAAAATACCTGGAATTAAGAACCTACTGAAGACCATGAAACCACTGTCGATTGTCGGAAAAACCCATCTGATTCACTAATGTCCTTTAGCGAAGGAAATCTGCTGTCCTTACCTGGTCTGGCCTACATGTGACCCCAGAGCCACAGCAATGTGGTTGACTCTCAACTGCCCTCAGACAACTAGGGATGGGCAATAAATGCTGGCCAGCGACGCCCATGTCCCACAAATGAATTAAAAAATAAATTCCACTGGTGGGAGAATTGAGGGAAGAATGTGAAAACTGGAGACAAACCTTTCACGGGTGGAACTAGGAAACATTTCTTTGTGCAAAGGGTCTGCAGGGAAAATTTTGTAACTGTCCTCTGTTGTTTCTTAACCAATTGTTAATTTTAATTCTAAGATAGATCGACTTTTGTTAACCAAAAATATTAAGGGATATGGGGCAATGATATATGGAGAAAGATCACAAATCAGTCATGATCTCATTGAATGGCAGAACAGGCTTGAAGGGCCGAATGGCCTCCTCCTGTATTCCTTGTGGTGGGCTCCTCTCCCTCTCCAATCTTGTCCTCAATGACTTTGGTCTCAGTATCTGTTGAGATGATCCCACTCCAGCACGGCCATTCCCGAGGGATCGATACTCCCTCTTGGTGGCGGGAATTGCTTCACTGATCCTAAATGGAACTAAAGTCCCAGTTAGGGATTCCATCAGAACCGTGAGGGAAACCATAATGGGGGCCGGGGTTATCATCCAGCACACGGTCAAGACAGGATCATTCTGTACACAGGAGTAAGATGGCGTGGGAGTGCAGGGGCATGAGTTGGAGGAGGGGGTATGGGGGGCAAGTGGTTAGCGTGGCATAGGAGTATGGGGACATAGTAGTACAGGGGCACTGGGGTAAGGTGGTATGTTTTCTTGTGGGAGACTGAGGCTGGGATTATAGAATTATAGAATTACAGAATCCTACAGTGCAGAAGTAGGCCATTCGGCCCATCGAGTCTGCACTGACCACAATCCCCCAGGCCCTATCCCCATAATCTCACGCATTTACCCTAGCTAGTCCCCCTTGACATGAAGGGGCAATTTATCATGGCCAATCCACCTAACCCGCACATCTTTGGACTGTGGGAGGAAACCGGAGCACCCGGAGGAAACTCACGCAGACACGAGGAGAATGTGCAAACTCCACACAGACAGTGACCCAAGGCTGGAATTGAACTCGGGTCCCTGGCGCTGTGAGGCAGCAGCGCTAACCACTGTGCCACCATGCTGCTTTGGCACCCGTTCAGGCCCCGTTGTGGCGGGTTGTGCCACGGGAGATTTGCAGCCTTGCCAAAAGCACAGTGACACCCAGCAGCGCTGGAAAATCCCACACATCGACATTTAAATAACCTAAAATGTCAAACTGGGCGTATTTAAGTCTGACTCTTGACCCTGCCTCCTGCTGGTCAGTCACACACCCCCTGCTGGTCAGTCACACACTCCATGCTAGTCAGTCACACACGCCCTGCTGGTCAGTCACACACGCCCTGCTGGTCAGTTACACACTCCCTGCTGGTCAGTAATACACTCCTTCCTGGTCAGTCACTCATTCCCTGCTGGTCAGTCACACACTTCCTGCTGATCAGTCACACACTCCCCGCTGGTCAGTTACACTCCCTGCTGGTCAGTCACTCGCTCCCTGCTGTTCAGTTACACACCTTGCTGGTCAGTCACACACTCCCTGCTGGTTAGTCATTCGCCCCCTACTGATCAGTCACACACTCCCTGCTGGTCAGTCACACACCCTGCTGGTCGGTAGCATAGCCCCTGCTGGTCAGTCACACATTCCCTGCTGGTCAGTCACACACTCCCAGCTGGTCAGTCACACCCTCTGCTGGTCAGTCACACACTCCCTGCTGGTCAGTCACACAATCCTTGCTAATCATTCACACACTTCCTGCTGGTGAGTCACACACTTCCTGCTGGTCAGTCACACACTCCCTGCTGGTCAGTCACACACTCCCTGCTAATCAGTCACACACCCCCTGCTGGTCAGTCACACATTTCCTGCTGGTCAGTCACACACTCCCTGCTGATCAGTCACACACTCCCTGCTGGTCAGTCACACATTCCCTGCTGGTCAGTCACACACTCCCTGCTGGTCAGTCACACACTCCCTGCTGGTCAGTTACACTCCCTGCTGGTCAGTCACTTGCTCCCTGCTGTTCAGTTACACACCTTGCTGGTCAGTCACACACCCTCTGCTGGTCTGTCACACGCCCCCTTCTGATCAGTTACACACTCCCAGCTGGTCAGTCACACCCCTGCTGGTCAGTCGCACACCCCCTGCTGGTCAGTCACACACTCCCTGCTGGTCAGTCAGACACTCCCCACTGCTCAATCACACACTCCCAGCTGGTCAGTTACACCCTCTGCTGGTCAGTCACACACTCCCTGCTGGTCAGTCACACACTCCTTGCTAATCAGTCACACACACTCTGCTGGTGAGTCACACACTTCCTGCTGGTCAGTCACACACCCCCTGCTGGTCAGTCACACACTCTCTGCTAGTCACTTATACACTCCCTGCTGGTCAGTCACACACTCTCTGCTGGCCAGTCACACACTCCCTGCTGGTCAGTCACACACTCCCTGCTAGTCACTTATACACTCCCTGCTGGCCAGTCACACACTCCCTGCTGGCCAGTCACACACTCCCTACAGGTCAGTTACACACTCCCTGCTGGTCAGTCACACACTCCCTGCTGGTCAGTCACACACTCCCTGCTGGTCAGTCTCACACTCCCTACTGGCAGTTATACACTCCCTGCTGGTCAGTCATACACTCCTTTCTGGTCAGTCACACATTCCCTGCTGGTCTGTTATACACTCCCTGCTGGTGAGTCACAGACTCCCTGCTGGTCAGTCATACACTCCTTGCTGGTCAGTCATACACTCCCTGCTGGTCAGTCACAAACTCCCTGCTGGTCAGTTGTACACTCCCTACTGGTCAGTCACACACACCCTGCTGATCAGTTACACACTCCCTGCTGGTCAGTTACACATTCCCTGCTGTTCAGTTACACCCTCCCTGCTGGTCAGTCATACACTCTCTGCTGGTCAGTCACAAACTCCCTGCTGGTCAGTTGTACACTCCCTGCTGCTCAGTCATACACGCCCTGCTGGTCAGTGACACACTTCCTGCTGGTCAGTCACACACTCCCTGCTGGTCAGTGACACACTTCCTGCTGGTCAGTCACACACTCCCTGCTGGTCAGTGACACACTTCCTGCTGGTCAGTCACACACTCCCTGCTGGTCAGTTGCTGTCTCTCTACTGTCAGTTTCAGACTTCCTGCAGGGACTCTGTTCCGCTGAACTGAGACGGGGCTGTTCTGAAACTGCCTTGTACCTCTCTCCAAATATAAACCGATCCCTCACTTCGAAAGCCACTCAGTTTCCATTTCTTTACCAAGTTTGGACACTATCCAGTTATCTGCGGAGATGTGTTTAAAGGTCAAAGCTGTCACTAGGTAGGTATGATCAACTGGGATTGGAAAGCCTCAGGAGCAGAGATCATAAGAGCAGGCGTAGCTGTTATGTTAATGGCATTTGGTGCAATAGATGTTACAATTAGTAGTGCGTGTCAGCATCTGTTTATTGTAGTCAGCAGAATATTAATCAGCTATTCTGGAAAATAAATTCTCTTAGTTATTTATAAACTGGAACCATCTCCAAAAAGACTGTTAGGAATGTTCCACTTGAAAACAGAACTCACCAACACATTGAATAACACACTAACTGAATACAGGGAACCAGTACTGGTGGGGAAGCGTCTGTCGCTGTACAACACCGGGGTACAGTACTGGTGGGGACGGGTCTGTCACTGTATAACACCGGGGTACAGTACTGGTGGGGACGGGTCTGTCACTGTATAACACTGGGGTACAGTACTGGTGGGGACGGGTCTGTCACTGTATAACACTGGGGTACAGTACTGGTGGGGACGGGTCTGTCACTGTATAACACCGGGGTACAGTGCTGGTGGGGACGGGTCTGTCACTGTATAACACTGGGGTACAGTACTGGTGGGGACGGGTCTGTCACTGCATAACACTGGGGTACAGTACTGGTGGGGACGGGTCTGTCACTGTATAACACTGGGGTACAGTACTGGTGGGGACGGGTCTGTCACTGTATAACACTGGGGTACAGTACTGGGGGGACGGATCTGTCGCTGTATAACACTGGGGTACAGTACTGGGGGGACGGATCTGTCGCTGTATACATAGAACATAGAACAGTACAGCACAGAACAGGCCCTTCGGCCCACGATGTTGTGCCGAGCTTTATCTGAAACCAAGATCAAGCTATCCTACTCCCTATCATCCTGGTGTGCTCCATGTGCCTATCCAATAACCGCTGAAATGTTCCTAAAGTGTCTGACTCCACTATCACTGCAGGCAGTCCATTCCACACCCCAACCACTCTCTGCGTAAAGAACCTACCTCTGATATCCTTCCTGTATCTCCCACCACGAACCCTATAGTTATGCCCCCTTGTAATAGCTCCATCCACCGAGGAAATAGTCTTTGAACGTTCACTCTATCTATCCCCTTCATCATTTTATAAACCTCTATTAAGTCTCCCCTCAGCCTCCTCCACTCCAGAGAGAACAGCCCTAGCTCCCTCAACCTTTCCTCATAAGACCTACCCTCCAAACCAGGCAGCATCCTGGTAAATCTCCTCTGTACTCTTTCCAGCGCTTCCACATCCTTCTTATAGTGAGGTGACCAGAACTGCACACAATATTCCAAATGTGGTCTCACCAAGGTCCTGTACAGTTGCAGCATAACCCCACGGCTCTTAAACTCCAACCCCCTGTTAATAAAAGCTAACACACTATAGGCCTTCTTCACAGCTCTATCCACTTGAGTGGCAACCTTTAGAGATCTGTGGATATGGACCCCAAGATCTCTCTGTTCCTCCACAGTCTTCAGAACCCTACCTTTGACCCTGTAATCCACATTTAAATTTGTCCTACCAAAATGAATCACCTCACATTTATCAGGGTTAAACTCCGTTTGCCATTTTTCAGCCCAGCTTTGCATCCTATCTATGTCTCTTTGCAGCCTACAACAGCCCTCCACCTCATCCACTACTCCACCAATCTTGGTGTCGTCAGCAAATTTACTGATCCACCCTTCAGCCCCTTCCTCTAAGTCATTAATAAAAATCACAAAGAGCAGAGGACCAAGCACTGATCCCTGTGGCACTCCGCTAGCAACCTGCCTCCAGTCCGAAAATTTTCCATCGACCACCACCCTCTGTCTTCGATCAGACAGCCAGTTACCTATCCAATCGGCCAACTTTCCCTCTATCCCACACCTCCTTACTTTCATCATAAGCCGACCATGGGGGACCTTATCAAACGCCTTACTAAAATCCATGTATATGACATCAACTGCCCTACCTTCATCAACACACTTAGTTACCTCCTCAAAAAATTCAATCAAATTTGTGAGGCACGACTTGCCCTTCACGAATCCGTGCGGACTATCCCGGATTAATCTGCATCTTTCTAAATGGTCGTAAATCCCATCCCTAAGGTCCTTTTCCATCAATTTACCAACCACCGAAGTAAGACTAACCGGTCTATAATTACCTGGGTCATTTCTATTCCCTTTCTTAAACAGAGGAACAACATTCGCCACTCTCCAGTCCTCTGGCACCATCCCCGTGGACAGTGAGGACCCAAAGATCAAAGCCAAAGGCTCTGCAATCTCATCCCTTGCCTCCCAAAGAATCCTAGGATATATTTCATCAGGCCCAGGGGACTTATCGACCTTCAGTTTATTCAAAACTGCCAGTACATCCTCCCTCCGAACATCTACTTCCTCCAGCCTATTAGCCTGTAACACCTTCTCTTCCTCAAAAACATGGCCCCTCTCCTTGGTGAACACTGAAGAAAAGTATTCATTCATCACCTCGCCTATCTCTACTGACCCCATACACAAGTTCCCACTACTGTCCTTGACCGACCCTAACCTCACCCTGGTCATTCTTTTATTCCTCACATAAGAGTAAAAAGCCTTGGGGTTTTCCTTGATCCGACCCGCCAAGGACTTCTCATGTCCCCTCCTAGCTCTCCTAAGCCCCTTTTTCAGCTCATTCCTTGCTAACTTGTAACCCTCAATCGAGCCATCTGAACCTTGTTTCCTCATCTCTACATAAGCTTCCCTCTTCCTTTTCACAAGACATTCCACCTCTTTCGTGAACCATGGTTCCCTCACTCGGCCATTTCCTCCCTGCCTGACAGGAACATACCTATCAAGGACACCCAGTATTTGTTCCTTGAAAAAGTTCCACTTTTCATTAGTGCCTTTCCCTGACAGTTTCTGTTCCCATCTTATGCCCCCTAATTCTTGCCTAATCGCATCATAATTTCCTCTCCCCCAATTGTAAACCTTGCCCTGCCGTACGGCCCTATCCCTCTCCATTGCAATAACAAAAGACACCGAATTGTGGTCACTATCTCCAAAGTGCTGTCCCACAACCAAATCTAACACTTGGCCCGGCTCATTTCCCAGTACCAAATCCAATGTGGCCTCACCTCTTGTCGGCCTATCCACATATTGTGTCAGGAAACCCTCCTGCACACACTGCACAAAAACTGCCCCACCTGAACTATTTGACCTACAAAGGTTCCAATCAATATTTGGAAAGTTAAAGTCCCCCATGACAACTACCCTGTGACCCCCACAACTATCCATAATCTGCTTAGCAATTTCTTCCTCCACATCTCTATTACTATTTGGGGGCCTATAGTAAACTCCTAACAACGTGGCCGCTCCTTTCCTATTTCTAACTTCAGCCCATATTACCTCAGTGTGCAGATTCCCCTCGAAGTGCCTTTCCGCAGCCGTTAGACTATCCTTGATTAACAATGCCACTCGTCCACCTCTTTTACCAGCTTCCCTACACTTACTGAAACATCTATACCCCGGAACGCCCAACACTGTATAACACTGGGGTTCGTCACTGTATAATATTGGGGTAGAGTACTGATGGGGACGGGTCTGTCACTGTATAACACTGGGGTACAGTACTGATGGGGACGGGTCTGTCACTGTATAACACTGGGGTACAGTACTGGGGGGACGGATCTGTCGCTGTATAACACTGGGGTACAGTACTGGTGGGGACGGGTCTGTCACTGTGTAACACTGGGGTGCAGTACTGGTGGGGACCGGTCTGTCACGGTATAACACTTGGGTACAGTACTGGTGGGGACGGGTCTGTCACTGTGTAACACTGGGGTGCAGTACTGGTGGGGACGGGTCTGTCACTGTATAACACTGGGGTACAGTACTGTTGGGGATGGGTCTGTCACTGTATAATACTGGGGTGCAGTACTGGTGGGGACGGGTCTGTCACTGTGTAACACTGGGGTGCAGTACTGGTGGGGACAGGTCTGTCACTGTATAACACTGGGGTACAGTACTGGTGGGGATGGGTTTGTCACTGCACAACACTGGGGTACAGTACGTGGGGATGGGTCTGTCACTGTATAACACTGGGGTACAGTGCTGGTGGGGACGGGTCTGTCACTGTATAACACTGGGGTACAGTACCGGTGGGAATGGGTCTGTCACTGTATAACACTGGGCTACAGTGCTGGTGGGGACGGGTCTGTCACTGTATAACACTGGGGTGCAGTACCGGTGGGAATGGGTCTGTCACTGTATAACACTGGGCTACAGTGCTGGTGGCGACGGGTCTGTCACTGTATAACACTGGGGTACAGTACTGGTGGGGATCAGTCTGTCACTGTATCACACTGTGGTACAGTACTGGTGGGGACGGGTCTGTCACTGTATAACACTGGGGTACAGTACTGGTGGGGATCAGTCTGTCACTGTATCACACTGTGGTACAGTACTGGTGGGGATGGGTCTGTCACTGTATAACACTGGGGTACAGTACTGGTGGGGACGGGTCTGTCACTGTATAACACTGGGGTACAGTACTGGTGGGGATCAGTCTGTCACTGTATAACACTGGGGTACAGTACTGGTGGGGATCAGTCTGTCACTGTATAACACTGGGGTACAGTACTGGTGGGGACGGGTCTGTCACTGTATAACACTGGGGTACAGTACTGGTGGGGACGGGTCTGTCACTGTATCACACTGTGGTACAGTACTGGTGGGGACGGGTCTGTCACTGTATCACACTGTGGTACAGTACTGGTGGGGATGGGTCTGTCACTGTATAACACTGGGGTACAGTACTGGTGGGGATCAGTCTGTCACTGTATCACACTGTGGTACAGTACTGGTGGGGATGGGTCTGTCACTGTATAACACTCAGGTATCAATCAACTTCTATCTAATTGAATGGTCGAAGATCCCTGATGGGCTCAATGGCTGTTCCCTGGTCCTATGTTGCTGAATATTGATCTGATTCACAGTTTCTGTGTGGCCGTGTTCTCACCGTGGACTCACTCTCTGCTCAATTCTCCACACCTCCTGGTCTTGTACTTTATGCTCCAGTGTTGAGCCTCCCGTTCCCAATTTCAACGGGGAATCAGACTGGGAAATGACGCCAGGAAGTGAAATTCTGTTGTGTTCCTCATAAATGCTTTAATTAGACACAAAGATCCACTTCCCAAAGGATCATCCATCTGGAGCAGCTGGTTCCTCAGGGAACTCCTCCGCCATCACCACTGAGAATTTGCTGGTTCCGTCATGGCCATGATTTGTAATTCTGATTGTGAGAATTACCTCAGCCTGGGACCACCACCCTACTGACGTCTCAAATAACCCTTCTACCGCCCACCCCCCCCACCTCGGTTTCTATGGGGCCCCACCCTCAGCTTAATTTCTGTGCTGCCATCACTCCCCTCCTCCAATGACATCACACCCTCTCCAATGATGTCACAACCCGCCCAGTGACATCACACCCCTCCACCCAATGATGTCACACCTATCCCAATGACATCACACCCTCCCCAATGATGTCATGTCCCCCATGCCGCTCACAAAGCCACAAAATTGCACAAATCGATGACTGCTTTTTAACTTGTAAAAACACGACTGTATGGATAATGACTGAATTGAAATCCAAGCTTACCTCTTGTCGGAGTGACAGTAAAGATGGTCAGTTTTGTGATGTGTGAGCACACATGGAACTTGCTGATGAGCAACGAGATGGAATAATCAGCCAAAGACATTTGAGGGCGGCACGGTGGCACAATGGTTCAAACTGCTGCCTCATAGTGCCAGGCACTCAGGTTCAATTCCTGGCTTGGGTCACTGTCTGTGTGGAGTCTGCACGTTCTCCCCGTGTCTGTGTGGGTTTCATCCCACAGTCCAAAGATGTGCGGGTTAGGTGGATTGGCCATGCTAAATTGCCCCTTAGGTGTCAGGGGAACTAGCTAGGGTTAATGCATGGGGTTATGGGGATAGTAAAGTAAAGTTTATTTATTAGTCACAAGTGAGGCTTACATTAACACTGCAATGAAGTTACTGTGAAATTTGCCACAGTCCGGCACCTGTTTGGGTCAATGCACCAAACCAGCACGTCTTTCAGAACGTGGAGGAAACCGGAGCACCCGGAGGAAACCCACGCAGACACGGGGAGAACGTGCAGACTCCACACAGGCAGTGACCCAAGCTGGGAATTGAACCCGGATCCCTGGCGCTGTGAAGCGGCAGTGCTAACCACTGGGCTACCGTGCCGCCCCATAGGGATAGGGCCTGGGGGATTGTGGTCAGTGCAGGCTCGATGGGCCGAATGACCTCCTTCTGTACTGTAGGATTCTATGATTCTATGACACCACTGCAGTATAGGCCGATGCAGGACAGAATGAGCCAATCCAGCGCAGGAGCAAATGCTCCAATCAGCAAGATGTACACGCTGCCATTCTGTCTATTTCAGGGTCTCATTCAGTTTAAAAAATAAAATGTAACTTCTTCTCACAAAATCAAGGACGTTATTGCCATAAATTCACGTGAGTGGAGTGTCCAGTGAGTCCAAGTCCAATATCAGTAGTTCTGTCTGGCAGGATTCCATTCTTTGTCCTAGAGACTTTCTGAAGGCCAGTCTTGAGAGTGATAGTGGTTACAACTCCCAGCATGTGACCAGCTGCAGCCTTTATATCAGAGCAGCAATTTAGATAGTTTTTCTCCCACACTTTTCTTTTAGAAAGTCAACAATTAAATCATTGTAGGTAAAATCTTGTAAAGACGCACATTCAATCATCAATATTGCTGAACTTGTCAATGGGTCCTGATTCATTGTACGTCATAATTAATGATGAACTCTTTTCAAGACAGGAAAATAACATTCACCGGAAGCTTTTGTGACAGGTATTGTTAAAAATATTTTCAGAATGGTTTCCACATTTGGAAAGATTGCCTGCAAACCATCAGGTACAAATCTGTACAAATCAGCTGGTGATCTCAAAGCAAAGAGCTCATCATTATTAGCGAAGACTTGGATGGATTGCTTTCCTTCATCTTCAAGAAGATTTGTGTTTAAAGACCTCCCGGTAAAATTTACTTAATTTCTTACTGATGTGGCTTTTAGCATCCTCATCCAAATTTATGTCAAAAAGCACACAAAATAAACCAACAATTTTCTTCAGAGATTCACTTCTACTCAAAATAAGGGGAAGCAGATTTAGGACTGAGTTGAGGAGGAAGTTCTTTGCACAAAGGGTTGTGAATCTGTGGAATTCCCTGCCCAGTGAAGCAGTTGAGGCTACCTCACTGAGTGTTTTTAAGGCAAGGATAGATAAATTTTTGAACAGTAAAGGAATTAAGGGTTATGGTGAGCGGGTGGGTAAGTGGAGCTGAGTCCATGAAAGGATCGGCCATGATCTTGTTGAGGGGCTCGAGGGGCCAGATGGCCTACTCCTGCTCCTAGTTCTTATGGTCTTATGTGCTCTGCAATAGCACCATTATTGTATCACAAATAACATTGACAGTCCCAAAGATGATCTTCTCTTTCCCTTTTAAAGTAATTTCATTGTCTTTAGTTTCACTGAAAAATAACTTCCTGCATCTTGTATGCTTCTCCTCATCAGAGGGATCTGGATTTTTTGTTAGTGTTGGTGTCTCTGCTTCCACCGACCTACACTCATTTCAAACTTCCATGACAAAACTTTCAACGTTTTGCAGCGGTTTGCTGACAGTGTTGATTCTTTGATGTAGACAGTTCCACAAAAGAATAAAAGCAGCAAAATCATACTTTGCAAACTTCTCTGCGAAAAGGTTTTCCTTCAGCTTGTACGTGTGGTTTTTCTGAATTTGATGTGGTTATGTCTGATATCCTTTATATCAGCAATGTTTAGTTTCAAAGCCAAAAACAACATTTGCATGATCTGGCCACCTGGTGTCACAAAATCTTTTAACTGTCAAATGTTTTCCAAGCGTGATTGCAACCGATGCGAGGAAACCGAAAAAAGGCATACAAGATTTGAAGAAAGTAAAAAAAACACGTACACCTGCCTCACATGATTCAGCTGCAGATTAAGTTCAAGGAGTGACTGGAACCTGGGATGAATAATGCACAGGGACTTGCATTGTTCAGTCTTGCTTACAGCCCTGATTATTTTCCTGCTACATTTGTGGCATTATCGAAGCTCTGCCCAGGACAATTTTTGATGTCCAAACCTAAATCTGCAAAGATTTCCAAAACAGTTTTCTCCAAACACTCAGAAATGTGGGATTGCAGCTGGACAAAACAGAGAAATCGCTCTACAAACGTCACCATCGCTGGTCAGATATCTTTAAATTAATGTTAGTTGGCCCATTTAACTCACATCAGGTGTTGAATCAACTGTTATGGAATAGCTTTTGGCATTTTTTACTTCATTAGTGAGTTGGTTTCTGAGTCGCTCTGCCACTATCGTGATGAAGTCTTCGTAAGTTCTGTGCATTAAAAAGTTGGTCTTCCCCGAGCCACAATATTGATAGCTTTCCAACTGCTCTTTTGAAAAGCTTATTAAATTCACTGAGATGCTCAAGCAGGCAAAACAATTACCTCTTCGAGTTGACACGGATGACTCATCATGTCCTCTTTGAGGTAGGTCCAAGGAAAACAGCTGTTTATGGCTACAACACATCTCAGTATATTCCTCCAGTAAGAACATTCCTTTCCTTACTGGGGATGGCACGGTGGCACAGTGGTTAGCACTGCTGCTTCACAGCGCCAGGGACCCGGGTTCGATTCCCGGATTAGGTCACTGCCTGTGTGGAGTTTGCGCATTCTCCCCGTGTCTGCATGGGTTTCCTCCGGGTGCTCCGGTTTCCTCCCACAGTCCAAAGATGTGCGGGTTAGGTTGATTGGCCATGCTAAAATTGCCCCTTAGTGTCCTGAGATGCGTAGGTTAGAGGGATTAGTGGGTAAATGTGTAGGGATATGGGGCATATGGCCTGGGTGGGATTGTGGTCGGTGCAGACTCGATGGGCCAGATGGCCTCTTTCTGCACTGTAGGGTTTCTATGATTTCTATGATTTGGCCCATATCCCTTTATACACATCTTACCCATGTAACTGTCTAGATACTTCTTAAAAGACAAAATTGTATCCGCCTCTACTACTACCTCTGGCAGCTTGTTCCAGACAATGACCACCCTCTGTGTAAATAAATTGCCCCTCTGGACACTTTTGTATCTTTCCCCTCTCAACGTAAACTTATGCCCTCTAGTTTTAGACTCCCCTACCTTTGGGAAAAGATATTGACTATCTAGCTGATCTATGTCTCTCATTATTTTATAGACCTTGATAAGATCCCCACAAAGCCTCCTACGCTCCAGAGACAAAAGTCCCAGTCTATCCAGCCTCTCCTTATAACTCAAACCATCAAGTCCCGGTAGCATCCTAGTAAATCTCTTCATAACAGTGACTACATTTAAAAGCACCTGTCTCTATGGCAGCTTCAGGATGGAATGAATCATTAGATTGCACTGTGCCGAAACGCACACTCATCATAGCATTGCTGCATGACCCCATGTAAGCTTTCAGGGGAGTATTGAATATTCGGTTTTGAGAGGGACGATTTTAAGCTCACTGCAAATTCCCTCGGACTCCTCTTCCATTCCTGTGAGCAGCCGGGAGATTGATGTTGGATCCTTGGAGGATAACTCAGGTCAACAGTTGACAAACTAATTCAGAGCCTTTGGGAGCAGAGGAGAAAATGAGAAAAACTTGCATTTATGAGTTGCATTTACGTAACCACAGACATTCCAATTGCAGCCAATGGGCGACTTTCGGAATGGAGTCATTCCTGTAGTGGAGGAAACACGACAGCCAAATTATGCAGAGCAAGATCCCACAGCCAGGAACATGATAGCACCGTAGGGGTCAGATCTCCAACAGTGACGAGACAGAGTACAGGAATGAGACAGAGAATCTGGTGAACTGGTGCGGCAACAATAATCTCTCCCTCAATGTCAACAAAACGAAGGAGATTATCATCGACTTCAGGAAGCGTAAAGGAGAACATGCCACTGTCTACATCAACGGGGATGAAGTAGAAATGGTCGAGAGCTTCAAGTTTTTAGGTGTCCAGATCACCAACAACCTGTCCTGGCCCCTCCATGCCGACACTATAGTTAAGAAAGCCCACCAACGCCTCTACTTTCTCAGAAGATGAAGGAAATTTGGCATGTCAGCTATGACTCTCACCAACTTTTATGGATGCACCATAGAAAGCATTCTTTCTGGTTGTATCACAGCTTGGTATGGCTCCTGCTCTGCCCAAGACCGCAAGAAACTACAAAAGGTCGTGAATGTAGCCCCATCCATCACGCAAACCAGCCTCCCATCCATTGACTCTGTCTGCACTTCCCGCTGCCTCACAAAGCAGCCAGCATAATCAAGGACCCCACACACCCCGGACATTCTCTCTTCTGCCTTTTGTCGAGAAAAAGATACAAAAGTCTGAGGTCACGTACCAACTGGCTCAAGAACAGCTTCTTCCCTGCTGCCGTCAGACTTTTGAATGGACCTACCTCGCATTAAGTTGATCTTTCTCTACACCCTAGCTTTGACTGTAACACTACATTCTGCAGTCTCTCGTTTCCTTCTCTATGAACGGTATGCTTTGTCTGTACAGCGCGCAAGAAACAATACTTTTCACTGTGTGTTAATACATGTGACAATAATAAATCAAATCAGATCAAATCAACGAGACAGCCTGTATTCACGGAGGGAAAGGTCTTGTCCGAGACATTGGGAGAACTCTCCCAAGTACAGCCAAGAGGGCCGAGAGTGCCTCACTGCAATGTTTTAGCCAAAAGGCTGCACGTCTGACAGTGCAGCACTCACTCAGCACTGCACTGCACACATCAGCCTGCATTTTTATACTCATTTTTCTGCAGAAAGGTATGAGCCTTCTGAATCTGGATGGGGCAAAGTTGGCAAGGATTCAAGAGCACTCACTGCAAAGTCAAATATTTCAGTGACACAGAGGGAGCGGGGGTGCCTGTTTTGGAAAAGCAGCTCCCTTTAATTACTGGTTGAGACTGAGTTGCTGCGAAGATAGTATCTCCGTCCAGCTGAAACCAGAACTGATGACACACAGTAACCGCACTCCAATTAACACACTGCATTCAGCACAGGGAGAGGAAACCAGGCTCCAAAACTCGGAACTTTGCTTTGGAGAGCAGAGTAAGACTTCTGGAAGTAAAGTGGCTGTCAACAAGGCAGCTTGAAATCACAAGGGCTCATTGGGGTTGCAAAGTGGACAGTAAATTGTAGCTGTCAGTGTGTGAAATCTGTACACGGTGTCCTCCAGCTGTGAAATCACTCGAGAAATTTATAAACTCTCTCACTGCAAGCTATGTCTGGAGAGATGTCACCTAAATAATGGGGATGGGTCTGTCACTGTATAACACTGGGGTACAGTACTGGTGGGGACGGGTCTGTCACTGTATAACACTGGGGTACAGTACTGGTGGGGATGGGTCTGTCACTGTATAACACTGGGGTACAGTACTGGTGGGGACTGGTCTGTCACTGTATAACACTGGGGTACAGTACTGGTGGGGATGGGTCTGTCACTGTATAATACTGGGGTACAGTACTGGTGGGGATGGGTCTGTCACTGTATAACACTGGGGTACAGTACTGGTGGGGATGGGTCTGTCACTGTATAACACTGGGGTACAGTACTGGTGGGGACGGGTCTGTCACTGTATAACACTGGGGTACAGTACTGGTGTGGACGGGTCTGTCACTGTATAACACTGGGGTACAGTACTGGTGGGGATGGGTCTGTCACTGTATAACACTGGGGTACAGTACTGGTGTGGACGGGTCTGTCACTGTATAACACTGGGGTACAGTACTGGTGGGGACGGGTCTGTCACTGTATAACACTGGGGTACAGTACTGGTGTGGACGGGTCTGTCACTGTATAACACTGGGGTACAGTACTGGTGTGGACGGGTCTGTCACTATATAACACTGGGGTACAGTACTGGGGGGGGGACACATCTGTCACTGTATAACACTGGTACACCACTGGTGGGGACGGGTCTGTGTTTTTGCCAATTTGCATACATCAAACGCCCCAAACAAGAATAGGATGACGACCGCATACTAAGATTACGTGATGTTGATTTGTGAAGGAATATTATCCCAGGACATAGGAAGGAACTCACCTTCTCTTCAAATAGGTTTTTGAAGATTAGGCAGTTTAGGAAGATTAACATCTCATTGGAAAGACAGAGCGATTCGAGAGTGCCGCATTCCCTCTGTGCTAGACCCAAGTGTCGATTGTACAATGAAGTCTCAAGAACATGAGCTTGACTCCAGGACTAAGTCTATAATGGAACATTATGCACTAAGCCAAGCCTGATGTTTCCATCACTCCCTATCCATTGTATCGAGCTTTCTGAACCCATTAACCATCTCCCCCACCATCTTAATGTAGGGCAGGAAAAGACCTGCCATCTTTAAGGGCTTCAATTGTGCCACCATGTCTCTGCGGTAAAGCGAATACAAGATGCAGGGCACACATTGGGACCATTTCCCACCTAACATGTCAAACAAAAACAGGCCTGTAACTGGACCTAAGACCCTCGCCTCCCCTCACACAATTTAATGGACCAAACACCAGATTCAGGCAGGAACCTGAATCAATATGGACTGGACTGGGCCCTGTTGGATCTCTTTCGCTGTCTATTTAGATGAAAAACCAAGCTGCCCGAGTCAAATCTCAGTGTCTTTGCTGTCTTAACCAGGAATCCCGATAGTTTAGGAAATAAATGAGGGCTGCCTCTGGATAATCAGTGTCCCTGTGCTGTTAATGCTGCCTCCAAACTTTGACTTGGCAGCAGAATTATAACACATTCTGATTTTCTTTCCATGAGGCTCTGGAATAGCGGGCTGCAGTGAACACTTGGGAGTCTGTTCCTGAGGGGTGGGATTTCACTGAGTGTGTGTAGTTTAAACATTGCCTGATTGGTGGAGGGTGGGTTGAGCTGAATCTGTCTTCTCCCCAAGCAAACAGCCGACCCTCTTTTGGAAAATTGCATCAGACTGTGAGTCGGAAGTGAGTTTGTTTAACCAGTTCTAAACCCGGCACCACGAGGATTTACCAAGAAGTCAGAGATTGCTGTACCCTGGAGTCAGTTACACACAGACACTTCCAAATTTTTGAACTCCTGCAACTGAAACCAGTCTGAATACTGAAGGGGCATTTTGGACTTCCACTCGAGCAGGTACAGTGTGTTTTGGGGGTTGTTGGGTTATGAGAGTCAGTCAAACAGCTACTGGACATTTTGTTGCAGGCACAGGCATTCCAAGTGAAGCCTTGGGTTTTGGCACTAGTTGCTTCTCTAGTGCTCATACACATGGAGCTTGGCCACACTGCTAGGTTGAATGGGGTCAGATGCAGTTTCCTGAAACTCACATCCTGAGCTGCTGCCTTGCTGGAAGACCAAGGGAAGAGTCAGTATGCACATTCCCAGAGGATTTTAAAGTGCTATTGATAGCCAGAATATCCCCGTCCCATAGGATACTGTCCTGAGCGAGAGGCAGTTGTAACTTGTACACAAGTGACAGGATGAATGTACTGGGTCCATGATAAAATATGATCGAGAATGGGACCCTGACTCACAGGTGTGAAGAGAAGGAGAAGGAACCATAGAATCCCGACAGTGCAGAAAGAGACTATTCGGCCCATCAGGTCTGCACCCACTCTCCAAAAGAACATCCCACCCAGGCCCTCCACTCCACCTTACCCCTATTACCCCACAAATTTACCCTCCACCTAACCTACACACCTTGGGACACTAAGAAGCAATTTAGCATGGCCAATCCATCTAATCTACACATCCTGGGACATTAAGGGGCAATTTAACACGGCCAATCTACCTAACCTGCACCTGGGGAAACAGTTTGCATTTATATAGCGCCTCTCATGGCTTCAGGACATCCCAAAGCACTTTACAGTGACATACTTCCAAAGTGCAGTCACTGTTGTGATGGAAGAAACATGGCAGTCGATGCGTGCACAGCAAGATCCCATAAACAGCACTGTGATAATAGAAAGAAAACATAGAAAAACTACAGCACAAAACAGGCCCTTCGGCCCCACAAGTTATCTGGATAATGTCCAGATTATCTTCTCATTCATGGTGTTAGGGGTTGGAGGATGAACATTGGATCAGAGCATGGGCAGAACTCCCCTATTCTACTTCAAAAGAATGGTGTGGAGTCTCTAATATCTATGAGGGGGCAGACAGGCGTGGGTTTGCAGTGTAGCGTAGCTATGCTTGTGTTCTGTGGCCGGGTTGGAGTTGCTGACTGGGTACGGCTGATCGGTTGCGCTGTCCTATAGGCCGCTGCTCATGGTGTTGGACACATTGCCATTCCATAAGACCATAAGACCATAAGACATAGGAGCGGAAGTAAGGCCATTCGGCCCATCGAGTCCACTCCACCATTCAATCATGGTTGATTTCAACTCCATTTACCCGCTCTCTCCCCATAGCCCTTAATTCCTCGAGAAATCAAGAATTTATCAATTTCTGTCTTGAAGACGCTCAACGTCTCGGCCTCCACAGCCCTCTGTGGCAATGAATTCCACAGACCCACCACTCTCTGGCTGAAGAAATTTCTCCTCATCTCTGTTCTAAAGTGACTCCCTTTTATTCTAAGGCTGTGCCCCCGCGTCCTAGTCTCCCCTGTTAATGGAAACAACTTCCCTACGTCCATCCTATCTAAGCCGTTCATTATCTTGTAAGTTTCTATCAGATCTCCCCTCAACCTCCTAAACTCCAATGAATATAATTCCACGATCCTCAGACGTTCATCGTATGTCAGGCCTACCATTCCTGGGATCATCCGTGTGAATCTCCGCTGGACCCGCTCCAGTGCCAGTATGTCCTTCCTGAGGTGTGGGGCCCAAAATTGCTCACAGTACTCCAAATGGGGCCTAACCAGTGCTTTATAAAGCCTCAGAAGTACATCCCTGCTTTTGTATTCCAAGCCTCTTGAGATAAATGACAACATTACATTTGCTTTCTTAATTACGGACTCAACCTGCAAGTTTACCTTTAGAGAATCCTGGACTAGGACTCCCAAGTCCCTTTGCACTTTAGCATTATGAATTTTGTCACCGTTTAGAAAATAGTCCATGCCTCTATTCTTTTTTCCAAAGTGTACGACCTCGCACTTGCCCACGTTGAATTTCATCAGCCACTTCTTGGACCACTCTCCTAAACTGTCTAAATCTTTCTGCAGCCTCCCCACCTCCTCAATACTACCTGCCCCTCCACCTATCTTTGTATCATCGGCAAACTTGGCCAGAATGCTCCCAGTCCCGTCATCTAGATCGTTAATATATAAAGAGAACAGCTGTGGCCCCAACACTGAACCCTGCGGGACACCACTTGTCACCGGTTGCCATTCTGAGAAAGAACCTTTTATCCCAACTCTCTGCCTTCTGTCTGACAGCCAATCGTCAATCCATGTTAGTACCTTGCCTCGAATACCATGGGCCCTTATTTTACTCAGCAGTCTCCCGTGAGGCACCTTGTCAAAGGCCTTTTGGAAGTCAAGATAGATAACATCCATTGGCTCTCCTTGGTCTAACCTATTTGTTATCTCTTCAAAGAACTCTAACAGGTTTGTCAGGCACGACCTCCCCTTACTAAATCCATGCTGACTTGTCTTAATCCGACCCTGCACTTCCAAGAATTTAGAAATCTCATCCTTAACGATGGATTCTAGAATTTTGCCAACAACTGAGGTTAGGCTAATTGGCCTATAATTTTCCATCTTTTTTCTTGTTCCCTTCTTGAACAGTGGGGTTACAACAGCGATTTTCCAATCCTCTGGGACTTTCCCTGACTCCAGTGACTTTTGAAAGATCATAACTAACGCCTCCACTATTCCCTGCATGAATAGCTAGGAAATAAAACCCAGGTGTCCTACAAGAAGCCTGACCGCCCCCCCTCCCCCTCGCTGCCACCGCGCCCCCCCCCCCCCCCCCCCACCCCCAGGCTGTAGCTGCTGTTTTTAAAAATTTCATTTACAGGATGTGGGTGTCGCTGGCCAGGCCAGTGTTTATCGCCCATCGCTGAAATAAAACAGACAGCCTGGGAGCTCCTCTGCCCTAAGACTTGTTTTCAAATGCTGACCAGTCCTGAATGGGATCCTTAGTGCTGATGTGATTCCAGACACGAACACTGTCGAAACAGGATTCGTCATCCCAGTTAGCTCCAGTCACAAGGCCTCGCTCCCAGGAGGAAGCGACATGCTTTTATCAAAGTTACGAAGGATTCTAGCTCGCAAAGCACAACAGAAATGCTGCTTCAGCAACCTCTCTGCTTCTGGTTGACCTTCCTGTGGAAGCTATGGTCACGCTCGCAGCCATTCTCCATTTAACCCCGTTCCAGCACTGCGGGGGACTGTTTACATTAGAAAATAAGGAAGAGGAGCAATAGGCCATTTGGCCCCTCGAGCCTGTCCCACCATTTCATAATACCATGGCTGGTCTTTTACCTCAACTATCCCCATATCCCCGATTCCCTCCATGTCCAAAAATCTATCCATCTCTGTCTTGTAAGTATATTTTAGTGAGACTTAGGAACAGGAGGAGCCCATTAAACTCTTTGAGCTTGTTTCACCGTTCAATTAGATTGCTAACGCTATCCTAATTGTATCGTAACTCCATTGGTTCCATAAACCATAATGCCTTTCACCAACCACAATCTCTCAATCCAAGTTGTGAAATTTTGTATTGATTCTTAGCTCTTTGGGGGCAGAAAATAAGGGCCCGGATAGCTCAGTCAGTAGTGCATCAGGCTTTTAATCTGAGGGTTCAGGGTTCAAGTCCCTGTTCGGGCATTCATTTTATGGATGGCACAGTGGCACAGTGATTAGCACCGCTGCCTCACAGCTCCAGAGACCTGGGTTCGATTCCCGGCCTGGGTCACTGTCTGTGTGGAGTTTGTACGTTCTCCCTGTGTCTGCGCGGGTTTCCTCCGGGTGCTCCGATTTCCTCCCACACCCCAAAGATGTGCAGGGTTAGGTGCATTGGCTGTGCTAAATTGCCCCTTAGTGTCCCGGGATGCGTAGGTTAGAGGGATTAGCAGGTTTAATATGTGGGGTTACGGGAATAAGGCCTGGGTGGGTTTGTTGTCGGTGCGAATGTGATGGGCCAAATGGCCTCCTTCTGCACAGTAGGGTTTTGATGATTCTATGATGAATTCCAGGTTTTCTCTCCGCTTTGTGTGATGAAGTGCTTCCTGACATCATCCGTGACGACCTGCCTGGAATTTTAAGATGAAATCCCTAAACTCCCCAATTTAGAATATTTCTTAGCAACTTCCAGTCCGGCTGGTGGAAGTTTTGAATGTGGGGGACCTCCACATCACCTGACTAATACTTTGATTCATTTGTGGAAATGTTTAAAATTGAACAGGTGTATGCTATTAAACCATGCAGTCTGCGGTTTAGAATGAGACCAATGGGTCCTGGCAGCATGTAATACATAACAGATTGTCTTAGGATGTTTAACAGCATCTGTACCGGGGTATATGAGGGGTCTGTACCAGGGTATATGAGTGGGTCTGTACCAGGGTATATGAGTGGGTCTGTACCAGAGTGTATGAGAGGATGTGTACCAGGGTATTTGAGAGGGTCTGTACCAGGGTGTATATGAGGGTTGGTACCACAGTGTATGAGAGAATCTGTACCAGAGTATTTAAGAGGATCTGTACCAGGGTGTAAGGAGGTTCTGTTGCAGGGTATCTGAGTGGGCCTGTACCAGGGTGTACAAGAGGGTCTGTACTGAGATATTTAAGAGGGTCTGTAGCAGAGTGTAACGAGGTTCTGTATCGGGGTATTAAAGAGGGTCTGCACCAGGGTGTAAAGAGGGTCTTTACCAGGGTATCTGAGTGGGTCTGTACCAGGGTGCACAAGAGGGTCTGTACCACGGTGTAATGAGGTTGTTTACCAGGGTATTTAAGAGGGTCCATACCAGGATGTGAAGAGGTTCTTTATCAGGGTATCTGAGTGCTTCTGTACCGGGGTATTTAAGAGGGTTTGTACCAGGGTGTGAAGAGGGCCTTTACCAGGCTATCTGAGTGCTTCTGTACCAGGGTGTAACGAGGTTCAGTACCGGGGTATTTAAGAGGGTTTGTACCAGGGTGTGAAGAGGGCCTTTACCAGGCTATCCGAGTGGGTCTGTACTGGGGTGTAACGAGGTTTTTTACCAGGGTATCTGAGTGGGTCTGTACCGGGGTGTAACGAGGTTCAGTACCAGGGTATCTGAGTGGGTCTGTACTGGGGTGTAACGAGGTTTTTTACCAGGGTATCTGAGTGGGTCTGTACCGGGGTGTAACGAGGTTCAGTACCAGGGTATCTGAGTGGGTCTGTACTGGGGTGTAACGAGGTTTTTTACCAGGGTATCTGAGTGGGTCTGTACCGGGGTGTAACGAGGTTCAGTACCAGGGTATCTGAGTGGGTCTGTACTGGGGTGTAACGAGGTTTTTTACCAGGGTATCTGAGTGGGTCTGTACCGGGGTGTAACGAGGTTCAGTACCAGGGTATCTGAGTGGGTCTGTACCGGGGAGCATGAAGTGAGGAGGGAGGTTTGAGATTGTGACATGTTAAGCAGGTCTTAACTTGTGGTAAACATTAACGATGGAGGAGGTATCTGTGTTGAGAGGAATCAGTGAATCAGCAGAATCTTTGGGTTTGCAAATTCCCAGCATGCCAGATGTTAAATAACCTTGGGGCCAATATTTTCAGTCTCCCACAGAACTGAGGCCAGACAGGTTTGTAAAGTCGAGAAGAAATTGTAAAACCTCAGTAAATGAAGGGAGGGGAATTACTCCATTATCAGTACTTGTGTTTTTTCTGTTTTATTTTTAATGAAAAGGCAGTTTGGAAACTTTTGTAAGCAGGAGGTGAGCAGCGAGTGATCTTCAGTGAAGTCAGTCAGCTCCAGTATCCTGGCCGACAAGACTGAGGGAGTGCTGCACTGTCACCGCAGGCAACTTTCAAATGAGGTGATGAACCAAGGCCCTGCCTTCCCTCTCAGGGGAGCAGGAGAGTTCTCCCTCGTGTCCTGGTTAATATTTATCCCTCAACCAACATCACTGAATCTGATTATCTGGTCACTATCACATTGCTGTTAGTGGGATCTTGCTGTGTACACATTGATTACTGCATTTCCTACAGTGACTTCAAGAAGGTACTTTATTGGTTGTAAAGTGCTTTGGGACGTCCTGAGGTTATGGAGCATGCTGCATAGATGCATAACAAGTGATAAGGCTATTTAAAAGAAGCATGTGGGATACCGAGCATGAACAAAGAACAAAGAAAATTACAACACAGGAATAGCCCCTTCGGCCCTCCAATCCTGCACCGACCATGCTGCCCGACTGAACTACAACCCCCTACCCTTCCGGGGACCATATCCCTCTATTCCCATTCTATTCATGTATTTGTCCAGACGCCCCTTAAAACTCACTGTCGTATCTGCTTCCACTACCTCCCCCGGCAGCGAGTTCCAGGCACCCACCACCCTCTATGTAAAAAACTTGCCTTGTACATCTCCTTCAAACCTTGCCCCTCGCACCTTAAAACGATGCCCCTTAGTAATTGACTCTTCCACCCTGGGAAAAAGCTTGAATAGATGAATAGAGAGATAGAGTACGAAACAAGGAAGTTATAATCAACCTTTATAAATCATTGGTTAGACCTCAGCTGGAGTATTGTGTCCAGCTCTGGGTGCCACACTATAGGAAGGATGTGAACACATTGGAGAGAGTGCAGAAGAGGTTTACAAGAATGGTTCCAAGGATGGGAAACTTCAGTTATGAGGATGGATTGGAGAGGTTGGGACTGTTCTCCTTGGAGAGAAGAAGGCTAAGAGGAATTTTGATAGAGATGTGCAAAACCATGAGGGGGCTGGACAGAGTAGTTAGGGAGAAGCTGTTCCCACTCGTAAAAGGATTGAGAACGAGAGGATACAGATTTAAAGTGATTTGCAAAAGAAGCAAAACATTTTCACACAGCGCGTGGTTCAGGTCTGGAATGCACTGCCCGGAAGTGTGATGGAGGCAGATTCAATTGAGGCATTGTGGTGAACCATCGTTGGTTCCCACTGTGGATTGTTCTAATGTTGTTGTTGGGCGAGGGTGGGATTGATACACCTGTGGTTGTAACTGTTGTGGCACATCCCAGTCGGGCTCCGCCTCCTGGGAGAGGTATAAGACCCCCTGCTCGGGCGGGACCTCTTCAGTCTGGGATAGTGTGTTAAAGTTCTGATAGTTCCATTGTTAGTTAATAAAAGCCTTCTTTTACCGAAGCTTTGTGCCTCGTGTCCAATTGATGCGCATCAGGCATACAAGGTGATTACTTCAATAGAAACAATGTGCAGGGTTCCATTTGATTTGATTTGATTTATTATTGTCACATGTGTTAACATACAGCGAAAAGTGTTGTTTCTTGCACCCTATACAGACAAAACATACCATTCGTAGAGAAGGAAAGGAGAGAGTGCAGAATGTAGTGTTACTGTCATAGCGAGGGGAAAGGTAGGGAAATGGCACTAAGTTTGGAGAGCCAATACTGACGCAGTGGGCCAAATGGCCTCCTTCTGCACCATTGCAATTCTCTGCTACTGATTTTGATGATAACGAGAAGTTGTTTACAGGTCAGGTCAGTTGGAGGTCGAGGACACAGATTTAGGATAATTGGAAATGGGGCAGAGGCAACATATGTGAACATTTTTACGTGGTGAATGTAATGATGTGGAATGCACTAATTGTAAGGGTGGTGGAAGCAGATTCTACAATAACAACTTACATTTAAATAGCACATTCAACATAGTCCAACATCCCAGGATGCTTCATAGGAGATTTTAGGACAAAGAGGACAAACCTTTTGTCAAAGAGGTGGGGTGTTAAGGTAGGAAGCGAGCTGGGGGTGGCAAGGGGAGAGGGGGAAGAGAGGGAAATCCAGATTTTAGGCGGCTATGGCTATTGGTTGCCAATGGTGGGGTGAATGGATGACCAAAAAAGGTCGTGAATGTAGCCCAATCCATCACGCAAACCAGCCTCCCATCCATTGACTCTGTCTACACTTTCCGCTGCCTCGGCAAAGCAGCCAACATAATTAAGGACCCCACGCACCCCGGACCTTCTCTCTTCCACCTTCTTCCGTCGGGAAAAAAATACAAAAGTCTGAGGTCACGTACCAACCGACTCAAGAACAGTTTCTTCCCTGCTGCTGTCAGACTTTTGAATGGACCTACCTCGCATTAAGTTGATATTTCTCTACACCCTAGCTATGTCTGTAACACTACATTCTGCACTTTCTCCTTTCCTTCCCTGTGAACGGTATGCTTTGTCTGTATAGGGTGCAAGAAACAATACTTTTCACTATATGCTAATACATGTGACAATAATAAATCAAATCAAATCAAATCAAATCAAGTGATGAAAACTGGGGATGTGGCAGAGAGCAGACACAGGAAAGCTCAGACATCTGGGTGGGTCATAACGCTGGGGCTCATTACCGAGATAGGGCGGGATTATCAATTTGTAACTTTCAAAAGGCAATCGGAGAACTCATAGGATTTTACAATTTCACAATTCTAACCGGCTTTTTGGTTAAGCAACTCAGTTGATCCTGGTTTCCTGTTCTTTCTTCGTGGTTTTGTAAATGCTTTTGTTACGTATTTTGGCTCACTGTAACGCCCTACTGTGTTAATGGATACAAGGAAGTATTCTCACAAACTTTGACCCTATTTGTGTGCATGTGTGCTTTTGACCTAATGAGATGTCGAGCGGGAAACAGCGAAAAGCAGCAGACATGAGAGAGAACACACATCACAGGTAAAGTTCATTTCCGTTTCTACCAAAGCCTCTTGAGTATCATGTCTCCAAATCCACAACAAAGCAGGCAATGAGGATAACAAACATCCATTTGCTGAACCACTCAAAAGAAGAAGTTTAAGAAGAAAAGTCAGAAGGAAAAATGACGCAGACCTAGTGTGGACGTGAATAAAGGATACTCTAAAAACCGATTTCAGCTCAAATCAGTACCTAGTGTGAATGAGGCAACTGAAATAGCTGCTGGAAACATGGCTGCAGAAATCTGCACGAGTGGAAAATGACGGGAGTTTTCAGCATTGTCGGATCTTTTGATGAAATGATGGAGATCTTATACGGAACGCTTTGACTATTTTGTGCTGGTGAACAAAATAGATGAAGATTTTATGGTGCCCACTTTCCTGAGTGTGATGCGAGGAAAGACTTTTAATCTCCTCCGCAACCTGATAAGCCAGGCACTAAACCGTACAAGCAGATTCTGGAAATTTTGCAAGCAAGTTTTTCACCAAAACCCTTGGTGATGCAGAACACTTTAGATTCCATCAAATAAATCAAGAGGAGGGGGAGTCAGTCAGTGCTTAAAGGCCTTGCAGAATATTGTGGGTTTGGGGACGTGCTTAATGATACCATGCGTGACAGACTTGTTTGTGGTCTATGCAATGAAGCAACTGAAAGGAGTTATTTCGGGGAAGAAATGCTTGGTGCTGGTGGCTGGGGCTGTGCCCCGGTGACACAGTGGCTAGTCTGATTAGCGATTGGCACAGAGCCCGTCTCTATGGAGATACTTCCTGTCTCTCTCAGATTGTAGTCACCCCCCCACCCCCTCCCCCGCCATCAGCATTCTGCCTTTATATGGGCTCAATACTCCAACATCCTCCCTCCACCTACATCACTGAAAATAAACATGCCATCTGGCCGTTTATCAAATTGCTGTTTTGCTGTGCGCAAAAGTGACGACTAAAAACATTCGCCATTTTTTGAAGTTATTTAATTGGCTGCTAAGCATTTTAGGATGTGAAAGATCCTGTATAAATACAAGTTAGAACATCTGAAACATTAACTCTGTTTCTCTCTCCACAGACGCTGCCAGACCTGCTGAGCTTTTCCAGCATTTTCTGTTTTGTTTCAGACTTCCAGCATCCACAGTATTTTGCTTTTACTAAATACAACCTAGGCCTTTCGTACTTTCCTTCCTTTTTCCTTTCTTTTTTTTTCTTTCTACCCTTCTTTCGCAATTTATTTCCTTTTCTCATTCCGTCTTTCTTCCAGTTTCCTGAATAATGGCCGGAATTCTCCGACCTCGCTCGTGGCTAGGATTATCCGATCTCGCTGCTGTAAGCGGAGATTTGGCTGAGCGCCATGTTTTCCGTTCTCGCTGGCAGGGGTAGCGAGGCGGGCGAGACTGGAGAATTCTGGCCAATATTTATCCCTCAATCTTGTTTGTTGCGGTGTTTGGTATAAATTGGCTAGCATCTTTCTTACGTTGCCACCTGTCTTTTTTCGTGTCCCGCACTCTGCAGCTGGTGATAAATACCCCGGTTCGGAGGTGGGATGTACCCTTGCGATTTTCCCAATTCGGCAGCTCCTGCTGGAAATGGATGGTGGGAGAGGGCGGGATCTGGGAGTCGGGGAAGTGAAGAGGTTTAGGCAAAATCTTCAACAAAATTTATACCCTTCTTTCCCACAGCAGCCTGTTTCAATCTCTCGTGTCAGTGTTTTTCCTCAGTGCAGCCTTCAAACAGCCCTTATCAATGTCACCAAAACCTCATAAACCTCTTCAACATCCCAACTCTCTCTCTTCTCTCTGTGGATTCTCCTAAACTAGGCTTCTTGTCGACATTACTTCCTTCTCAGATCACTCAAATGCTGTTTGATTACTTTCCTGTGAACCACCTTGAGTCTTCTTCCCTATTATAGTTGCTATATAAATGCAAGTTGTTGTAGTGTGTTCCAGGGTTCAGGCTGGGAAGAGGGGAGAGCAGACATCTACAGGTGTGGGATGGGTTGCTACCTAAATCCTTCCTCCTCCTCCTACCTATCTCCCACTTCCTGAACTTTCCTCTCTCCTCTTCCTCCTATCCTCCCTTTCCTCCTCCTCCACACACCTACGGGTCTCTGGATTACTAGTCCAGTGAGAATACCACCGTGTCACTGCCTCCTCATAATCCCCAGGACATTGCTATGAGGAAAAATCTGGGGAGGAAATCATTGAGACCTTAAATAAAATGACATTCTTTTAATTTTCTTTGACCAATTTTGGTTTAGATATAAAATTATTGAAGATAAGGGGGGGTAGCACAGTGGTTAGCGCTGCTGCCTCACAGCGCCAGGTACCCCAGTTCAATTCCCGGCTTGGGCCACTGTCTGTGTGGAGTTTGCAAGTTCTCCCTTGTCTGCGTGGGTTTCCTCCGGGTGCTCTGGTTTCCTCCCACAGTCCAAAGATGTACGGGTTAGGTGGATTGGCCATGCTAAATTGCCCCCTAATGTCAGGGGGACTAGCTCGGGTAAATGCGTGGGGCTAAGGGGATAGGGCCTGGGTGGGATCGTGCTTGATGCAGGCTTGATGGGCCAAATGGCCTCCTTCTGCACTGTAGGATTCTATGATTCTATGAGGGTAAAGGGCTGTTTGACCAGATAGGATGGTTGGAGATGGGAGGACGTCTCCCCTCCCTTCACTCCACCATGGGTGGTCTGCCTAGGCTCCATCGCTCTGGAATTCCCAAAACTTTCCATCTC